>NW_027210752.1:602500-967049 GCF_029030835.1 Brachyistius frenatus
CCGGGCCAGGAAGTTCATTCAGGTCACTATGTGATGCTTTTTCTCTCCCTCCCAATCTCTGCTAATTCAGTGATGCTATGTTCAGCAAAAGGGCAGAAGGAAATACCAATTTGGCAGCGTTACAGGGATTACAGTGGTAGTGGGCATCTTTAATCTGGGACAGACTGTGGCATTTGTCTGCACTTAAAACTGTCATCAGTCCCGTCCTCATCTATTGGCCTGTCACCATGTCCCATCCAGTTAAAAAAAAAGCAACAAAAAAAACATGAAACACTGTTGGAGCTGATTAGACTCTTTAAAATAAATAAATAAATAAATAGCAACCTAAATCTCAGCTAGGGCTTTACACAGCCAGAGCCCCCATTACTGGTACTCCACTCCAGGAGTTTAGTGTCTACAGGCCTTCCTTCTGCAGGGGTGGAGGAGGGTCTCCATCCCTGACATTAAGGGACATGTCTGTAGCACGTAAGAGTGTGACCCAGAGTGTTTTGATCCAAGCATATTAGTTCACTGCATGTCCGATTTGTGCAGTTCTCCCTTATGCAAGTAAGAAGAAAACAGCAACAGCAGCGCAAACAACCTCTAATGGACGCAAATCCAACGTTATACAAAGACCGTGAGCGGACATATACAGCTCTGCACATACACAAACATTACTGCACACATCCAAAAGAGCATATGCTTAATCACCACTGGAGTTTCCCAGGAAAAAAAAAAAAAAAAAAAAAAGCCTTGCTGGATTAAATACTTCGAGCTGAACATTAGAGAAGTGCAGAGTTCAGCTCTTAGAGAAAAAAGCAAATCATTATCTTGCAGAGGGAGAGGAAGAATCAGAGGTTGAAGGCGCAGACTGTGATACTGAGGAAGAAAGGCGTCACGTTGCGAGGAAGACAGACTGATAAAAGAACGAAGCCATCAGCGGAGGAAGAGAGAAAGGGCCCCACAAATTGGCAAAGGGAAGTCAGGGTCTCTCTGCTTTGCATTTCATTTACATGGCTGGCCGTATCGACCAATCGGATTGGGAGCAGAGCCCGAGGCTTAGGAAGGCGAATAAAGACTCCAAATGCCTTCACTGCTCTCATCCCTCTCTCTCATAATACCCTGTCTGCCCTTCTTTTCTCTCGCTCCCTCTCTTTTCTCTCCTCACTGTCATAATACCCTTTCTCTCCCCATTCTCTTCTCTCTGGCGTGGTACTATAAGTAGACCCTGTCCGATGTGATAGTGGGATGAGGAGAGGTGAGGAGGAGGAGGAGGAGGAAGAGGAAGGGGGGCTGGAGAGATGACTTTTCCTGCCACCCTCTAAACGCAAAAAGAAAATGCTGTGCGTGTGTGTGTTTATTTTGCATTTGTGGGTATATTTTCAGGGGCACATGTGCACGTGTTTTTAATTTGTTCAGATATAAACTAGACTCAAGCAGACGTGCTGTCTTCCTCGTGTTTTTTATTATAATTATTATTATTATTGTTTATGGTGTGGTGATCACCTGCCTGACGCACACAATGTAATACACAGCACATTTTGTGTAACTTGACAAATCCATTGACACTGAGCACATGCAAACACACACACACACACACACACACACACACACACATAGGAGACATAATACATGCTAATTAATTTATAAATGCTCTATAATTAATGGAAATAATGTGATGTGTAATTACATATTACACATAGTAGATGATAATTAACACTGATAGCTATCATGTGACTTTATTGATGTGCAGTTGATGGTGGAATTTCCTCAGTGCAATGTAATAGTACACACACACACACACACACACACATCACAATGATACACTTCCCCTTGAATTCATTTGAATAATGGCATGTAGACAGACACATTAGAGAAGCCCATGTATGACCCCAGGCATTTCTCACAGGAGACATGCAACCACTTAACACGCACACGCGCACACACACACACACACACACACACACACACACACACACACACACGCACACACACATGCACACACACATGCACACACGCAGACCTCGAGGGTATAATTTTGTGCTATATTATGAGTCTAATAGTTTACCTTCCATCCATTGCGCGACGCCTCCATCTGTAGGTCAAATGCAAATTTTGGGAGAAAAGTTGGAGGATGGTTGGAGACAGGAACTTCTTCACCTCTGTCATAGATAATAACTCTATCAACCACATTAGTGCAGCATATTTAGATGTTCTCTTTGTGAAGTCACGAAAAAAGTGTAATGATTACTCTGGAAGAAATACCGCACTGAAAAATACTCCATAACTAGTAAATATTTATTTTAAAGTGGAAGTACAGAAATAGCAGAGAAATATTCTTAACATATCAGAAGTGAATTCCAGCTTACCTATTGTATAACATTCACCCAAATGACGGTCATATTCTGCTGTAAACGGAATAACACCTGTCACAGCAACAAGAGATGTAACTAATGATTTTTTTCATTATTTATTAATCTGCAGGTTAGATTTTAGATTTTTACGTACAAAATGTGGATAAAATTGCCATCACAATTTCTCAAAGGCCAAAATGATGATTTTGAATTTTTTTTTTGTGTGTTACCAAAGTCTACAAATATTCTGTTTACAATCACAGTAAACAACAACACTGTGCCACATCACTAAAATGATAAAAGATTCAAGATTGTATCCCGATGATTCTACTTTTAAGTTGAAGAATAGGGTATACGATGTATTATTCCAATAATAGAAATGGTAGCTTATCCCCCAAAAAAATTATATCTGCATTTTAAATTGATCTATTATTAATTTTAATGTTTTACTTACATCAACAAATTTTAGATCTTGGTTAACTTGGAGCCTATTAATTGTATTTTAATTTCCTGTCTGAATGTAAATGTAAAACATAAAGTTTTGATGAACAGATCTTGTTTATATAAAAGATAATAAGCAAGCATGATTTTTTTTTTTAATCAATGTATTTATGCGAAGATTTTCTCTGTTTTTAAACCTTAAATCCACTTTTCTTAATTTGTTAATTCCTGAAGTTTGAGTTGCTTGACAATATATTAAACTCTGAATGTGTGTGTTAACTCATTCTCCCGTGTTTCTTAATTATTGCAGGATCAATGTTGATATTCGTGCAGGGAGGAACCCAGAGAGGGGATACTGACCATCAAGCATCTATCAGTAGTTCAGGTAAACGCGATAAACAGCCCGAGACCAGCAGTTCTTTAGCCAGCTCATATTTGAGACTTTAATCACATAGAAATATAGGGGTTATTTTATTGAAGAACATTGCTCTTAATATTGTACTAAAGTTAATGCTATAGTATTGCTAACAAAAAGGCACAAAAGTGCAAGAGGAGACCTTCCCAAAGTACATGAAGCCCGATGATATTGGTCAACTGAAACTAAAATATGTTTGAATCGGATGTGATCCAGTATGCACACGGCAAGGACCAAGCACAGTGACGGTGGGACTGCCCTGACAGTGCAAAAAGTGTGGAGGAGTTGACATTTATCTATGACTATATGAATGCAAGTTTTTTTTCCCCAAATACTAACTCAAAAGGCAACTCCCAGTCTCTGTAAACGTGAAGGAGAGGAACAATGATCCCAACCACATCGAAATAACCACACAAGAGTTTTTAGCAAAGAAAAAAAGAAAAGTTAAAACTAGGACTTGGCCAAGTCTGTCCTCTGACTTTAATCTGTTTAAAGTGGAAGGTAGAGCAACAAAACACCTTCAGCAAATAGCAGACTCATCTTTGATGAATGGTAGAACAGAAAATCTACGACAGGTTGCAAAGAAACAAGCAGCAGTAAAGAAAACCAACTCTCCTCCAGAGAGTCCCATCCATCAGCAGCACTCTGCATCATGTCCACGCTGCAACACAACAGGTTGTGGGATTGGCCACTGCTGGTTAGTTTGATCCATAACGAGGCATCATATTTCAGAACATTTTATGTAAAACATGAATCGACAAAGAAGCTTTCAAATTAATAGAGCAAAAAAATACAAGTGTTCCCTCTGATATGCAGAAGAGTAAAATTATTAGAGCAGAAAGTTGAAATACTCAAAAGTACAAGTACCTCAAAACCACTGCCTTGTTATCTCCTCAGACCTATCAAGCCTTTTTTAATGTCACGTTTGCACAGAACTAGTTTTCTTGAAGAAACTTGAAGAACCACTGATTCCTACAGCAAACCTGCGCAGCACTCAGTGCCTTGCTCAATGACACTTCAGCAGCTGAAAGAAGGAAGATTAACAACAGAGCAAAAAGAAAGTACTTTCATTTCAGTCATCTTCATCACTGCCACTTACCTGCACACTGGAGTTAATCTGTGGAAACACCTCGAGTCATCATTCATCACCTACATCATCATCATCATCATTATGTTCTGGGCCCACACACACACACACACACACACACACACACACACACACACACACACACACACACACACACACACACACACACACACACACACACTCACTCACACACTCACACACTCACTCACTCACTCACTCACTCACTCACTCACTCACTCACTCACTCACCCACCCACCCACCCACCCACCCACAGACACACACTACCCCTCGTTAATCATCAATAACAATACCTTATTTGTCGGGGAGGAATGTTTACAATAGGATGGCCTCCCTCGAGGCTTGTCAGCCCCTCCCCCGACACGGCAGTGTGTCCGTGTGCCACCAATTATTGGGTGCAAACTGAATGAGGTCATAACGGGATGGGGTCATTAGCAAAACAAACCCACTGACCCCTACGGGGCAAAAAGGAGGCAAAGACCAGAGGGAAGACGGTGGAAGAAGATCCCCACCCCCTCCACCACCACCACCACCACCACACACATACACACATACACACCCCACCAAGACTGAATTTACTCACACGCTTCAGCACCAACAAGTGGAACAAGTTCAAGTTTATTGAATGTCCTTAAGTACTCAGAGTTAGTTGACGTGTAGTTCTGCTTTCTTTTCTTTTCTTTTTTTTAGCTCTTCGTTGGGATCTTGGCACCCATTTACATCACCTTACTGTAATATCTGTGATCGGTTCACTTCAAACATGTCATTAAAATCTATTAAATTGACACTGAAGCACTGAATTACATCATGCATACAAAAGCAAGTGACAACTGTTCATTTTACATGCCAGCAACTGATGGCTACTCTCAATGCTCTGGTGAATGTTTGTAATATTGCTTTCCTTTAATACATCACTAGCGACATTTTTCATTCATATCATTCCATTTTATACGGAAAAATGATTCACTGTTGACATTACACAGAAAACACTTAATTTGTTTAAATGCATAATGCTGAAATTGCCCCAAAACAGAACACAGTGGGCCGTAACAGTAAAACTTTCTTGAGATTCCCCTCACCTTTGATTTTTGTTTTGTACTTTTGCGAAGTTAGGGATTTTAATTTTGAAAGAATGGTTCAAATTAATTGTGCCCTCTAATCCTAAAAATTGTAGTGGAAATTGTAGAAGGAATGCCCTCTTTAAATTATTGTAATGAACGAAGTCAAAGGTTTAACAGGTCTCCATGCGTACAGTAATTTTAATCACGTTTAAAGTCCAGAATCACCAAGCAACATGTGTCCAATAATTGTTGCACTGATTAAGGCCTAAATGGCTGAAGCAAGTAGGCACGTGTTTGTTTGTTTTTCTTCTTTTACTGTGAGTGAATAGCCACAAGTTATTAAAGGCTTTTTAAAGTATCACTTTCTTGAGTGCCTCAGATATTGTTCAACTCAAAATGTTGCTAATATTCTTTACAATTACAAAAATTGCATAGAAGTTCAAATAAGACAATCACATAAAGATCTTTAGTGTTATAGAAATGTGAAAATGTGACGCAATAGTGCCATATGAATGCATTCAGGAGTGGATTTGTTAAGTAATTATGTAATAACATTATTGTCTGGTGTTTTCTGACTTTGTAAAGAGCCTGTAATGGACACCTCAGTCTACAACCAAATTAACGACCTCTCATGCTTCACTGAGTCTCTGAGCTCATTCTTCTTCGCAGGACAATTGTTTCGAGAAAGGCCCATTAAGTGATTTTTAAGTGGGTTGTTTTTGTTGTACGTGGCCTTTAAACAGCGCTTATGAACTGCCTTCGCTGTAGTTGTTGTGATCGGGAGCTCTGGTCGTGTTTGTTGACGTCGTCCGTGCTGTTTTTAAATGGCAACGTTGTGTTTTGCGCACTTATCTCGGTCAGGATCGGCTGCCGGTTCCTCCTCGTTGACGTCACTGTGTTTTTATGGTTGTAAAGTAGGACAGCGGATCTGTTGCGGGTCACAACAGGCACGGCAAAACACCAAAGCCAACCAAAGCAGGTCCGCTGATCGGTGCCATAAGCCGTTCCTCAAACACACACAAAAATGAATCCGCAGTAATACATTTGGAAATTCCTGCTCCTGCACCATCAGCATCAATCAGCACAGACATCAATATCCCCCACGCCGTGTACTGTATCCGGAGTCATCATATCCCAAACTATGAAAATATTGAAGATGCTAAAAGCGATTAGCGACGAGGCTGTCTGCTGTGTGTGTCCTTTGTTGGCCGAGGGCATATTTGTGTTTGTGTATCTCCATTGTGACGCGTGTAATCCGCATGCTCTCTAATCCCAGAGCAGGTGGCCAGGCGTTTGGTGGCTGTGGGGGTGCAGAGGGGGCACACTCCTCCTTCTCCCCTAAACACACGCACATGCACACGCTAACACACACACACACACACACACACACACGCACGATTGATCCACTAACCTATAAACACATCAGCGCTCGCTCGGCACTCTTTATGTATTATGTATCTCTCAGGGGAGAGACGGCACATAGAGACACACACCTGCACCTGTCTGTGCACACCTAATGTCCACGAATACCCACATGCACACGCTCTCCTAGATGACTAGTAAACTGAGAAGGACCTCTGTAGAGAAGCACGTGCCAGCATTTCCAGTCGGGCCCTCCCCGGCCACCTCCTCCCTGCGTGTGTCCACGACAGACACGCTCGCCTCCAGGAGCTCACTTGCTGCCCATAACAGGTGGGCCGAGTCGGGGCGGGGCGGGTAGCGAGGCATCTGTCAACAAACTGCGCTTCCATCCTCCTCTACTGTAGCACCTCTCCATCTGCCCAGGCAGAGACGGAAAGAATGAAAAAGGTCAGTGAAGCAATGGGTATTAGGAGACTGTATCATGAGGCCTAGTTTAACAGTCGTATCTCTGATCCCCTTTATTACACTGTTCTACTTTTTTTGCTTTTTTTTTTTTTTTTGCACTGGAGAGGGACTTGAAGAGATATATGTGGTTGTGTGTGATTTTTTTTTTTTTTTTTGTCCTGTTCTGTTGTCTAACTAGCAATTGGAGGCCCCTTGACCTTTGACCTCTGTATTGTAAGAGCCGTACAGGTGAGGTTTGGCAGTTGAGGTGTCTGCGTGTCTAACAAGTTATCCACTCGGAGAGCTGTGGGCACCGATGTGACCTTATTATAAAGTGTTCTTGCAGATGTTTGTGTTAAATATGTTTATATTAAAACAAGGACAACCCCATTGTTTTGGAATATTGCCACCCCAGAAGACCATAAGATAAAGTTTAAAGCTTCTGAAAAGAAGGTTGAGGTTAACAACAGAGAATGACTGTTGACTGCAGAGATGTGATTCGTGTTTCGATTAGCAAAAGTCCATGTAGTCAGGAGATGAGGTCAGATACTGGTGGGCTTTTTTTGTCCACCCAAATTAACTATTTGAAGCATTAAACACTCATTACCTCATCTGTGATAGTTCCTTGACCTTGGTTAGCTTAAATTCATGACTTTTGCAATATGGTGATACACTTTTACAGTAGAAAGTAAGTATCAAAATGTCCATAGTAACTACTCAGCCGTTGGATATTTAGCTGATAACATGACCAATATAAGTAAACAGGAGTGCTGTCTTTCTAAGGGAATTTTGGTCACAGTTTTACTTGCATCATTTAAAACTAGCGAGTTGATACAAATAGGATATTAATAAAGGAATGTTGATATATTGCTTGAAATGTGACTCTTGTGACAAAGATGTGTAATGAAGGTGGGATATTTTACAGTTTAGCAATACATTTTATTGTACATTAAAACAGGGAACGTTCATGTAATAATTATGAATAACTATAAATTAAAACGCACAAATAGAACACTTTCTAAATTACCCCAAACATTTTTTCTGAGTTATGTTCTGAAGTGCTGAAATCGAAAAACACACACACCGACACTGAAACTTCCTTTCGGCTTATGTTGGATGACAAATATTCTGGAGCTAAACGATACAGGCAGCTTTAGACAAACCATGAAACATTTTTGTTTGTACTCGCACTCCCTCCTCTTCACTGACGGTGTCCCATACAGTAACTTCCTTGATGGAGCTTCCCTCAAACATCTGTTTGCGTCAAACGCTTTTTAGCGTCAGCTTATGGATGTAAATTTGGCCATTAAATGCATGTAATCTGTTATTAAAACATCTCCCTTTTGCTTTTTATAAGGAGATTTGTGTTATTCCCCCCCCCCCCCCCCGCTAATGGTGTGTTCTCACAAGGGCAGGAGTGCTTTGTTGGCTGGATGTCCACTGTCAACATAATCCAGGGGTGGTATGGGCTGAAGCTAAATGGATGCTTAAAAAAAAAATTAAAGATAGAAACATTAACTAGGCATTAACTTTATATCAAGTAATAATTCTCTAATGGCAATTCATTCTTTTACATATGCTGGATTTTCTTTAAACCTGTAATCAGCTTTCTGCTTTATTTCTGTGCGTGTCTATATATAACACAACATGAGTGTTTTTATACTGCTGTGTTTCATGGAACGACACTGTATCAGTATTATGAATATTTTGGCTCACATGTGTAACTCCGGCCATATGGCAGAGACTCCCAGCGCCACTCAAATCCAGCTCCTCTCAAAAGTCTTTAATTTGGACATTTTTCTTTTTAAGAGGGTTGCATACATTCATAACAGGCTCATGTCTTGAAAATCAGTTAATTCTACATAAATTGATTTATCATTGGATGAGATTATGATTCAAATCTGTTAAGTTTCTATGATTTTACAGGATGCCCTTAAAGGGATTTTCTTTGACTGCATAGCTTAAAAGAAATCATGCAGCATTTCATAAAGAGGCCTTTAGAAAAGATAGAAGAACTATGCTGCCACCGACAAAGTAAGGAGCAAAATTGCTACAGTATATTGTGTTTGTGAGAATGATTCACTCTGTTGAGGGGACAGATTCGGGTTTGTCACGATACTCTGTCAAATTAAAAAAAAAACTGCATGCAGTGTACCATGGTCGCTATAGCATCAACAGAAGGTAAAAGCAGCTATTATTAGTGGAACAGCACTCAGGAGGTCCAGTTAGTATTTTCGGCAGCAATTTCCGTCCTAAATTGGAAAAAAGCCAAATGAACTGTAATAAACATATTAACACCCCCGTGATGCTGGAGGCGGCCACTTGATAACAGTAGCAGAGGAACTGGAAGAGCAACAGGAAACGGTGTATTACTCTATACTCAACACACTCAAGACTAACAACAGTTTGTTTATATTGGCTACAAAATTTTGCACCCTGTTTGTTGACGTTAAAGCACAAAACATGGCATCTTCATAAAATGCTTAGAGAAATGTATAATACTGGCAAATAAAATGACAATAATTACATTCTAGGATGACATAAATCACCAAATCTAATGAAATACTGTCCATTGAACTTCAGTGATGGAAGTAATCTATCTTGTAAATACAGTTTTCAAAGAGTATTTCCATTTTATGATACTTTATGCATCTATTTCACTACATTTCAGTCAGAATTACAGTTGTTGTTTTTTTACTCTGGGTTATATATTTGACAGCCTGACTTACTAATTCTTTTTCAGATTAAGATTTTACATTAAAATACATTCTCTGGCTCATGATCACTTACAAAAAAAAACCCAGCATGTAGCTGTGGCCCTTTGGTACATCATGTCTTTGAGAGCTATAGCTCTCCTCTCCTGATAGTATTTTATTTGCATAACTATTAGCAGCTAAAAGAGGTCAAATTATCCAATTAATTATTTCCTTCCACAAAAATCACAAATGTTGACCCCTCACTTTTGTTTTGTGATGCTTAAGAGGGGGCCAGAGCCTTAAATTGGGAACCACTAGACTTACCTACCAAACCAGCCACTGATGCAACAGAAACTTAGTGTAAAACTGTCACACGCATTTTTCTGCAAAATAAGTACTTGTGATGTTTTAATTATATTTTACTTACAATTTTTCTTTCATGTATTTACTGGTAATATTTTTCTTATTATTCTGCTTTTGTATTTATTGAGGTCCGGAGTCAGAGCACCACTGCCGAGCTTTAACAAAAACAGCAGCATTTATAAATAAATTGTGTCAAGAAACCGTCTCAGCAACTGTTTACTCCTGATTAAGGAAGGTGCAAATTCACCATGAGTACATTCTACTTTAAAGTCAACTCCTAGTTCAATCTTTGAAGTAATTAAAAGCACTTTTCTCCCCGCTTTAAGTCCCATTAAAACATTTCGGCAACATGTACTGCGTGCATCCGATATAATTTTGTTTAATCTCATCAAATTGTTTAATCCACGAGATGAAATCACTCTAAATATTACATGGCTTAACGCGCATAGAAGGGGTCATGAAGTGTTAACACTCAACGGGTACTTTTAACCATTTACCATATTCCTCAACCGCCAGTCTGACAAGAGTACAGAAACACTATTGTTTCATTCATTTAAATGAGACTGCTGTTGTTGCAGATGAATTATGTATGTGTTGCTGTGCTGATATGTGAGACATTGCCTCCCTGGGAATGTAGGACACATACTTATGCATAACAATAGTCTTCAGTTATATTCTCACCAATTGGCCGTTTATCTCAAATGTTGTTTTTCTTTATAAAAGAAAACCTATTCAGCTTGTCTTGCGCTTACAGTATCTGTGTTGCAACTGCTGGTCTATATGGTGGTTACTGTATTCACATGGAGAGGATACTTTTACCAACTCCTAATTCTTAAAAAACACAAAACACAGTCATACACCTGTCAGTGACAATGTGCAGCTGATAATAGCATCATCTATTTAAAATGACCCCGAAGCCTTTCTGTTTTAATGAACTGTCCATCATTTTGCACATAGGATGCAATCAGATGCAAAAAAAAAAGTCAAAGCTTTCAGACATTCCTAAAACCGTTTTTATGCTTTTCTTCAATTTGACAGATGTATTGGTGAAGTCATAGTAAATTATAATAGGATCTTTAAAAAAAAATATATATCCTCAAACCCACAGCATACATTAATGACCAAATTATCACTTAATAATATGGACTGTTGAACTCTTATGCCTACATCAGATAACTTCAATAAAATAAATGTTTATATGTGGGAATAGGCTGAAATGACCTTAATCTCTACATCTCTTTGAAGCCTGCCGCCTTGTAGGCCTCCAACATTAGTCTAGTAAAATTATGTTAAAGCCTGCCAGGCTGTCAGAAAAAAACAAAAAACACAAAAACAGCCACTTATGAATGTTATTTTGAACATGGGAGACTAAAAGGTAGCCTACAATTTGGAGCCCTGTACACCCACTGAACTGTGACGTCTAATGCAGCCAGCTTGTTAGGGCCTGCAGGTAAAATAAATGTTGCTAATAAAGTAGTTTGGATTTATATTCTGACATATCCCCCATATCCTCCTCCTGTCACATTTGTTTCACCGATAAAACCGGGGTTACGTGTTGTGTCTTCTCCATAGAAGTAGTCGGCTCTCCTCTCCTCTCCGCCGCCGGGGAAACCCGTAAATCCCTGGCCGTGATGAAGTGGTGCCGCTCGGGGGGAAAGCCCTGCCTCGGGGCGCCGGGCGACAAAATGTGCGGTCTCCTCTGGCCCAAGAAGAGCCTCTTCTTCTTCTTCTTTCTTTTTTTTTTTTTTATTATTGTTTAATATCCTCAAATGCGATGAAAGGATTAATGAAACGCGTCTGCCTGGCCCATATGTCCTCTTTAGTGCCGCTTGTGCTTAATTAAAACCGAATGGATACGCGGGGGCCCCCGGTCCCCCTGCTGCAGGAACGACTGACTTACTGCTCTTTGCTGACATTTATGATAAAAACCTGTTGAAGCTTTGAGTATGAGGATCGTGGCATATTTGAGGACTTCTTTAACAGTGAGATGTGACAAAAAAAATATAATTGCAGTTCATTTAGGAGCAGGATTTATTTGCATTTGACTTTCCCGCCTTGTCAGGAATAAAATGAGAGCTCTAATCTTTATGAAAAACTGCAGAACCGCAGTATGGTGGAAGTGAAGAGTTTTTCCTCCATAAATTATCACTAATATCAGATTATATGAGATGGTCCTGTTTCATGTGAATCAGTGGCACGTGAGTTTTCCAGCTGCTTCCTTGTGTTTATTCATTTATGCACTCATCCTAATCTTGTTTTAATTTAGGCATTAGTTTAAGCGCATGCACAGCTTCAAATTTGTCAGTTAACTGAGGAAAAGCAAAATATGTTGTGTTATTGATTTTTTTTAAAATGAAACCATAAAGACTCCAGTCATATTGGTTTGTCTGTTGTAATATAATTGTGTGTCATTTAATGCTGACTGGGGTCAAGTGGACAACACAATAAACCCCTCAGCGGCAGCAAAAAGTCACACCAGAGTTTTAAGAAGCCACTCTGACATCTTCTGTCACATCCTAATTAGAACACGAGCCTTCTTCTGCTTTAATCCACGCACGAGTCCCTGGACTCTTCCGGTGAGGCTACCTAGATTTATGTCCACTACCACGGTCCCTGCACCGGGGACCTGCATCCGGTCAGTTGATTTTGATATATAGCTCCTTCATTGGATCTATATACACTGAATAGGATTTTCGTATTAGCCATGCTCTGTTGACAAGCTCATAAATCAATGAATATCTTGTAATTTCTTTCATCTTCAATAATAACCACATTGATGTTTTTTTTTATGAAAGAATTTTATTTTACACTCCGTTTCGTAAAATTATCTCATGTTTTAAAGAATGAATGTTTGGCGGCCACTTCCCACGTGTGTCTTTTGTGTAACCTGCCTTTAAACTCGTGTTCTCCCCCGGACTCTCCAGCAGCAGAGCTCACTTCACATTTGTCCGTGTGAACTGGCCAGCGGTGCGCCCTGAACCAGAGCTGTCAATAAAAATGTTGGATTATCCGCTTTATGAGACGGGATTAACATAGCTCTCTCATAATTCACATTCCTCCCAGCCTGGCCAGTTGTGACAGAAATCGTGCACTTTATAGGCAGTTATAGAAGTAAAATTTAATTATTATTATTTTTTTAAAACATAGAATTAAATAACGCAAAAGGTGACATTTGACGTGACACGTTTAATGTAGGTCAAGATTTATGTCAAACCAAAAAATTTTTTTTTATCTAAATAAACCAAATGAAGTGGGTGTCCCTCCTGAGGCTTCCTGGCACGTTGTGGTGTGTTTTGCTCTGAAAGAGGTGTTAAAGGTGCAAGAAACAGAGAAAATGGACGAGATGGATTTACACATGCAGCCGAGTTGGATCAGATCAAGTGGTCTTTATTGTGATTTTGTGTGTTTGTGGCTTTCTCACCGCACTTTACAGTTCAAACGGACCTTGCTTGCTGTTGGCTTGGTTCACCCTGCGCTCCCTATTTCATTCAACTAACATGTCCTTATAATAATTTATCATTTAACACTCGAGACATGGAAATAAAAACTATCAAACTCACAGCTGGCTTGTTGCGCACGTTTGCGCGACGCAAAATTGCATACAGGTAGCACAAAGAATCACAACTTTGAAATAAAAAAACTAACACATGGGGAAATAATAATAATAATAATTCAAGAACACATAAGGGACATTTATGCTCACACCCAAACGGACTGATTGTCTCATAACTAGTCTTCAACATATTTTCTCATAAATTAAATAGTGCATCCAGGTTCATGTCAGAGCTGCTCTCTCTCTCGCTCTCTCTCTCTCTCTCTATCTCTCACACACACACACACACACACACACACACACACACACACACACACACACACACACACACACACACACACACACACACACACACACACACACACTCTCACTCACTCTCTCTTTCTCACACACACAAACTACAACACACATGCACAACGCTTTGATCAAAGGGGCCCTTCAGCGTGCCAACACAATTTAAAAAAAAAAAAAAAAAAAAAAAAAAAAAAGACAAGAGGGGAGTCTTTAAGGAGCTTAGAAGAAAACCTGACCTATCCCTCAAACTTAACCAATTTAGGCTTGGATCTTTCGCTCTCTTGATCCTTTCTTTCCTTTTGGTCAACAAATTTGTTCCGTGCCCTTGATCAAAGTTGGAGAGAAGTCAGTCTGAATGTTCAATAAGTTAACCCAACAAGTGAGACAACCGCCTGGCAGTCCTGCTCTGCTCTAGCCCGAGGTAGAAGTTAGGGCCGTGGAAAAACGCCGCACCTGCTGCTCCCAACATTGGGCTTCAGTCTGCCTGTGTAGTCTGCAGTTTGTGGAAATTGTCTCTATTTCATTTTTGTCCCCTCACAGCACTTGAAATTTCCACGCTGCTTGGTCTTTGTAATCCAAACAGTCCGCGTTGAAATTGAGCTTCCACGAGGAGGCTGTTTGGTCCTTATAGTCCAGGCACTCTGCAGCGCCGCTGAAGCCGAGCCCCGCCGCTCCGTACGCCGACGAGGAGAGGGACGACGCAGGGCTCAGGTGACTGGATACCCCGTTGCTGCTCATGGGGCTCATTGCGGAGCCCGCGGCGGATAGCTGGTGGTGCATAGGCGAAAGGTAGGAACCGCAGTCCATCCCTGTGAAGTAGGACGAGGAGCCGGTGTAGCCCTGGTTGTAGCCCGTTGCCTGGGTGTAGGTCATAGGGTAGGAGCGCTGCATGCAGGAGGATGAGGAGGTAGACAGCGGATCAGAGAGCGGGGAGATGGAGGCCGGGCTCCAGATAGAGACAGGCGCAGCGCTGCTGCTCACGGCCGGGATCGCCGTGCTCGAGGGCGGCGTGAACTGCCCGCTGGCTCCGCTCTCTGAGCTGGCTTCTCTGACCGGCGAGCCTTTCTTTTTCACCGGCCTGCTGACAGCCTTGTTCTGCACTCCGCTCTGGTTCTGCTGGGCCTGCTGGCGGTGTTTGGCTCGTCTGTTTTTGAACCAAACCTGGATGGAAAAGAACAGTTCAATTACTGGAATTTTCTTTTTTTTTTTTTTTTTTAAAGACAGCTTTGCCGAGTTTAGGGAAATTTAATGTGTTTCCTTCATTAAAATACTTTGCAAACAATTAAGTTTAGTTGGGATACAGCCTCTATTTCTTGGGGAACAATGCGCAAACTTTACTCTGCAAACAAAGAGGTGGAAGAATGATTAAATTAAGATTTATATTG
Organism: Brachyistius frenatus; assembly: GCF_029030835.1. Lineage (NCBI taxonomy): Eukaryota > Metazoa > Chordata > Actinopteri > Embiotocidae > Brachyistius > Brachyistius frenatus. The sequence continues at coordinate 617,954 of NW_027210752.1, forward strand.
ACTGGGAAATACGATGGGAATAAATGACTAATAAAAAATTACATCGTCTCAAACATGTTAATACCAAACACTCCAGTGGATAGGACACTTTGACCTGAAGTGGACAGTCTCACCTCTCGGGGACAGTAATGAGCAAGTCGATAAAATAATAGACTATCTGGTTAAGGTGTTTGTGTTGTGACTGACTTGCACTCTGGACTCAGGCAGGTTGATCTTTAAGGCCACCTCCTCTCGCATGAAGATGTCAGGGTACCGAGTCTTGCCGAACAGATTCTCCAGCACGTCGAGCTGGGCCCGAGTGAAGGTCGTCCTCTCCCTCCTCTGTTTGCGAGGGGTTCCTGGTAAAAAAAAAAAAAAAAAAAAAAGAACACTGCTTAGGGACAAAAAATTAAATAACTCCCATTGACTTTAAATTTAAAACCAAATTTTGCAACTTTAAACTTGATTCCAGACAATTCACAAAAAATATGACCATGCATTATAGCTATACTATACTTGAATAGTTTTTGTGAACTATCATTGTTGATGAAAATATTGGTTTTAAAAGTATTCTAAAGGATTAGAATAACTTCAGTCTATTTTCTGATGTAAAATGTCTAATTAGGAAAGGCATCATTTGGTTGTTTTTGCGAACAAATGATTACAGATTAATCTGAATTCGAGTTGTTTGAACTGCTTTCTTCTTTTATTACCGTGATATCCCACTGAAGGATGCAGCAGGTCCACTCCTGAGGTAGATAAACTCAGTCCGTTCACCGTGTACGGCGGTTGCTTCAAATAGGACATCATGCTGGCGACCGGTCGAGGGGAGCGCCGATGAAAAGAAGAAAATTCGGGCAAGAAATCGTGTTTTAATCCTCTCACGTCTCCGTTTGGTATATATCAAGTCGTCCAGATGAACCTGGAGCAAGACATAAACAATCTTTTTAAAGGAGTGTTTTAGATTAGCCGGCGTGTCCACAGGTTTTTACGCGCAGCCTTTACGTACAGCGGTGGGTTTGAAGAAATGGGCGTCCTCGAAGTTGCGGGGCTCTTAAAGCCGAGTGGAGAGCCCCAGCTGTCCCTGCTGGACTGAAGATGCTCTGTCTGGCTGACAGGCGTTTACGCCATCACCCCACACCACCACCACCACACACACACACACACACACACACACACACACACACACACACACACACACACACACACACACACACACACACACACACACACACACTAACTGCTATTATAGCCCCGCCCCGATTCACCCCCACCCCTCCAAACACACTCCGCTCCTCCTCTTCTAGTACCACCAAAAACAAAACATTGTCGTTAAAATGCGCACACTGGTTGGGCCCCAACCGGGCCCTCAATTAGCATATACCCACAGGTTGGCAAACCTAAATAGACAGCTGATTGGGGGGGGGGGGGGCATTTGCAGAAACAAAGCCCAGTGTTGACCGAAAAGTAATGCTGATAACAAAAGACTTTAAGGGAACCAACAAAGAAGCCAACACTGCAAACGGAGCGCTCTTTCAAACACAACCCAGCATCTTCATTTCTAAAATCCGACCCATTGTTTGTTTCCACTAAAACTCTTGTACATTCAAATGTAACGGAATTAAAATACGAAGGGCAACTTTGGCAAATAATTAGAAACACGGAGGCACTCCCCCAAAGTGAAGGCTAATTCTGGCGTATTATCGAGGCTTTTCGGGGTGATTCCCCCTCCTACCCTAATGAATTGCTCCCGGTAATTAGATTTAGAAGGTGAGACTATCGAAGAGTGTTGATTAGAGGAGAGCACTTAATCTTACTCTAAACAAACAAGGATACGGCCTGCTTTATCTTCAGGAACAACTTTACAGGAAACATCTGCATTTTAGTCATTTAGTTTATTGTGTTCTATTTATACGCCATGTTGGTGAAAGAATCCCTTAAAAAGACAAGGTCGATAAACATCTCATTCAATTACAACTATTAAGACAAATAAGATTCCTAAAGCTTTTACAATGACAAAAACAAACAAAACAACACAGTCCAAATGACGTTTACAGATATATTCTCTTGTTATAAATACGTCTTATTGATATATAAAGTGTGGTATTCATGTCCATCATAGAATATTAAATATTGGTAGTAATATTTTTTTTAAAGGAGCCTAAAACCATTAGCCCCATTATTATCATGCATTTTAAATACATCATATTCGTTTTCGTTATGAGGGTTAATTCATTGTTGGCCTCGTCATAAAGAAGAATAAAAAAAATACTGAATATACAGGCTATTTATATGTTCTTATTTGGCTAATTAAGTTCCAACCTACCTGCAGCTGTCTGAGGTCTCTCGTAACGTTTCCAGTGACACCTACCTGTAGAATACGTTCCGAAGACCCCAGTGCGCTGCTCTCCTCAGCCGGACCCCTCGTTTATAGAGCCAATAACGGCCACTCCTATACTCAATCTGTCACCTTTTTTTTTTTTTTTTTTTTTTTTTTTTTGCCCACCCCCTGCTACCGGTTGCCCCACATCCGTTCAATAATAAATACCCTGCCCAGCTATTAATTATTATTGGCTCCACGAGATTTTTTTTTTTTTTTCCTCCCTTCTTCTTTCTGTAAGAAATTAACGAGATAATCCGGACGGCACGCGCTGGCCTGATTACAGGACGCCAGCCACGACTCCGCATTCAGGCCTCCTTAATTTTCTGCGTCACGAAAATAAAACAAAGACTGGCATTGTATTTATCAGACCAGCTGACTGCTAGACAACCAACCCCCTCCTCCTCTCCACCCAATACCCCCAAAAACCACCGCAACCAACCCACAACTCACTTTCCCAAACTGACTATTATTATTATTATTATTATTATTATTATTATTGTGATTATTGTTATCATACTGCTGTATGTTCGCATTGTATTTTGTATTTATGAAAATATTTTCACAATTTTGTTTTATTATTTTGCAAAATTCTGCAATTATAATTCATCAAGAACAAACGTCTAATTATTGTGAAAATGAGCACAATCAACACTGAACTTTAGCGTCTAAAATATATTTTTTAGACATTACTTCTTTTGTTTGACTTTGACTTTTTAGTAAAATCTTATGTTTGAGCCAACAGTTTAATTATATAAAGTGAAGCTTGTAGGCTACTATGGTTTTAATAGGCTGTGTGGTTTAATATTAAAAAATAAATTTTAAAAAAAATTCTAAAATTGTGAACCCACATTGTGACTCTAGGTGGGTTTAACCTCCCTTTGTACAAGCTTGAGTGCACCCTAAGTCTGTAAAGAAACGTCCAGCAGTTGGAGCGTATTATCTGCGGCTGTGGATTGCTCCGCTGTCCTGCTATTCATCGGCTCACTGCCTCTTTGCTCCGAGCTTGAAGCCCAGGGGCGACAGACTGAGAAAAGTTTCCTCCTGAACACGCCTCCCCAATTATCTCCCTTTGCGCTATCTGCGTTTTCATTGTTGTTTTCACCGACAATTTAAAAAAACAAACTTGCACATGAAAAATATGAACAGCCAAAGTTAAATGAGCCACTTACTTCAGTTGTTAGACGCTTGGTTTTGAAAACGCCTTTTGGTTTAAGGCCTATCAAGCGGCTTTGATTAGTTTCCTCCCGGAGAACCTTGTTGGATGCGGATAATACTAAGAGATGCTCGGTATTTATGGTGAGGGAAAGTGTGTGTGTGTGTGTGTGTGTGTGTGTGTGTGTGTGTGTGTGTGTGTGTGTGTGTGTGTGTGTGTGTGTGTGTGTGTGTGTGTGTGTGTGTGTGTGTGTGTGTGTGAGAGAGAGAAAATCCCCCCCCCTCCCCTCAGGCGAAGAATTTTAGCAGCCAATGGTAATGACAAGAAATATGATGGGCAGAGGTGTGAAAGGATACAGCTGGAGTAAAGTGGCCTGTTGGTGGCAACATCACCTCTGAGGCATCACTGATTTTAAAATAGGGGAATTATTGAAGAGAAAATTCTCAGCAGGAATATATTATTTATTTATTTATTTAAAGAGCAGAGTAAGTGTTTAGGTGTTTTATGAAATAATATTATGGTGAAATGTGCTCCATGGTTGATCAAAAGGATCAGAACCTGCAAGGATTCCAGTATAGACCCGTAACGTTATTACAATCACCTCTCTAAAATAGTGTAAATGCTTAAAACTCCAAAAATACCAAGAGCTCCTGTTGAGAAAACAGACTGAGTCAGAGGATGTGAAGCTGCAGCAACACTGATTGATTTAACTGTCAAAATAAAATAAGATGAGCAAGCAAATTTGATTGAAATTGATGTGTTTTGTAGCAGGAGGTGAAAATAACTTCTTGGGGATATGTCACAGTTTGATTCTGTGTAACCCTACAAAGGAGATTTCAAAGGAGGAAAAAAAATATGTTGGCCCAGGAAGCTGTGCCTCCCGCCCCCCCAACCACTGGGCCACCACCACCAAAAAAGAAAAAAAACGAAGAAAAAAACCCCCCATCCGTGTCAAATGTTCTGGGTTTTACCACGAACCACTTGAAAAATGATTTTGCTCTGTTTCCCCCCACTCACCTTACTCAGCGTCAGTTTAAAAGGGGGGGGGGGGGCAGGTTGCATGTTGGGATTAGATAAACGTCTGTGCCAGATTAGAGATAATTCCATTTTGCTCTTTTCGCTGATCTAAAGTGCTCTGATTTAATCCCAGTTCAGTGTGAATTCTTTTTTTTTTTTTTTTATTTGATTCCATTTTGACTAAATTTGGGCCTCCGCAGCGTTGTGAGCGCTGTGATTGATGCTCCCAAACAAGCAGCAGGTTAGAGAACTAATTAGGAGTCTACGTGCCAGATGAACAGACTGTGAGGCTGCTGGGTTGTTAGACACGGAGTCTGAAATCAATACGACCTATGGATGCAGCAGATTATTCGCAGCATTAATGTATTGTCTCTTATGATTAAGTGTGATTACATCATATTTTTTCAATTAGTGAGATGTATTTTTCAAATCTATATTCTTAAATGAGCCTTAGAGCCTTAGAGGTTATTAGTGGGCTAAAATACTTTTTAAAAACCTCTTTCATGTGCAGTTTTACTGTAAGTGGAGTTTTCCCATTCTCCCTCAACGATCGCACTAAAACAAACAGCCTATCCAGGCTTAAATATCTGGTCCCCTTGTTGTCCCACAGCCATGTTCTTGGCTCACGCAGAGTCCTTTCATCTTCAGCTCTGATATATAATTCATCGGAAAATATCTAATAGCCCTGGGGAGCGTTTCAGCTAAACGGGGCCGTGGTTGTTAAAAGGTGAAGTCGCTTGTTAATGTCTGTGGCAATATGCCCTCCCCCTGTCTCCCGGCGAATCGACAAAGTCACGGTTTCTCCTGCTGTTAGGGAGACGAATTGAGGGCTAAGAATCGTGGGACTGAGATACTCTCTCTTTAATACTGGCTGGCATGAGGAAAGTAGGATGCGCTGCCTCCTCTCTCCTCCAGCAGCCGTTTGTTTGCTCCCTATACATGCTTACAGACCTTAAATGATAACAAAAAAAATACATCCTCTAAATCTCCTCTTCAAAATTCACATTTGGGAAAAAAAATATTTACAAGCTACTAATAGTGTGGTAGAGGAACCGGTTCTCTTTTTGCTTACAGCGTTGTGAAGTGTCAGTTTATTCCTTGGTCCTCATCCCCCCCCCCCCCCCAACCACTTCAGTTCACTTCAGCTGTCTATATCAAGGTCAAATCAATGACTTGGCCCTCTCTCAACCCCATCTGTTACACACTGACACACTCTGAACTGTATTGGACATTATGATGTTGGGTTTTTTGCCATCTGCACCCAACATTGATAGATTTATCGATAGGCATGTTAGAAGAAGCCATACATGTATTGATGATTACAAGAAACCTAAGTAAGCGTCTGTGGATATTGAACCACTGTATCATCAGCAGAGTCGGCGTGAGCTTTGGATAGCAGGTGTTTCAGAGGAAAACAACAGAGACAAAGCTGGCTTGTAGGTTTTTTTTGCAAATTAGGTTTATTAGTTGTTGTGTTTTTTCAGGCACCTTAAAGGCCTTTCACATTTTTTCAAAGCAGATATTTTCCTCCTCTGTAAAAGAAAAAGAAAAACTGTCCACATGATCGTCTTTTTATCGATTAAAAAATGAGTAGAAATGCTAAAAAAAAGCATGCATTGCCAGTAAGTGGCAATAAAGTCTACATCAACGAAACATCAAATACCAGAGAAGAAGTTTCTGAGCTTATAGAGTTTATTTCCCTTTGGTGGCAGTAACTTAAAGCATTATAGTTCATTATTCACTATATTTCGATGGAATATATTTGGGAAACCTAACATGAAGAAATCTGCATATATCTGATAATGTTGTTGTAGTTTCAGGTGCTTTCTCATTGACAAAGCAACAATAGGTGTACACGAATAGGTGTGTGACATTACGGTTGGCATGTCCGCACGGTTACAAAGAAAGCAGAGTTTTTAAAAATATGCACTTAAAAATCTCACACTCAGTGACCTATACAACACTGTCTGTGTGTGGATGTAAGGCCAAAATGTTTGTTTTCATAATATCCTTGTTAGTGTGGACGAGGTCAAAGCGGCTCAGCAAATTTCTTTTTTAAAAGTAGTTGTGCGAGACGTTTGATGAAGCGACTACTCACAGCGCTGAAGAGCTGAAGCAAGCTAACTACTAACAAGTCAGCAAGCCAAGTTCATTTCTGTTTCCTCTCTAATTTCCTATTTACTTCACCCTGTAATTTGGTCTCAAGGCTGTTTATCTAGTAAACTGAAAAGGAGGGGGGGAAAAAAACTCTGTGCTCTCGATCTTTCTGTCAATTGGCATTGTCGTTAATTCGTCTGCTAACGGGACTTTAAGTTAGCACAGTTTATTCTAGAGACTTATTTCTAGTGTGCAGTGCAGCTGGCGAGGTAACAACCTAATATTAAAAGGGGAAACATGCTTGCCAGTCAGACACCAAAACCCTCAAACATTTGTTTTCATCTTTCCGTGCTGTTTCTTTTACCTCCTCCTCAGAACTGGACATTATTTTCTTCAATAAAAACAGGGGGAAAAGGTCTCTGCGCTGGCTAGTTCTCTAATGGGACAATAAGTTTACAATTTCTATTCAAAATATGTATTTCTCTGTATGAGTTCCTGTCTCAACTATCTAAAAAAAACGATGTGTTTGGCAGAGTAGGTTTTGCTGAAACAACAGTTTATCTAATAAACTACAATAGCATTTTTCATTTTGTCTATTCCCTCAAAGTTGAGCACTGTCAGGTGGTTTGCTGTTGGTCAATGATTCAAAATGATGCTAAATGATGGTGTGACTGGACCTAACACCTAATACAGATTGGCTACTTCTGGCCAACTTAGAAACACCACTAACTTTTTTTTATTTGGTGTTGAATGTGTCTGTGATATCGCTACTATATTTCATATTGCAACTGCAATGCATTACTACTATTTAACCTCCTTTGCTCCTACCACTGCACGGCTTATACCATATCGTATTCATGCCCTTCATTGAGATACAACCACCACTTGTGGTTTGCCCATGGGAGGGTTGAATGTCTTGTGCATGCTGGTACCTCGTTAACCTCCCACGGCCTGTGGCTAGTGTTAGCCAAACTGAGAGGCCTCATACCTGGGTATTGGTCAGCAGGGACTGGCCCCAGGAGCCCGGGACCCCCCACCGGGCAAGGGGAAGGAGGCAGGCGGGACAGAGGAGGGCCAAACAAAAACACAACCTGGCATCCCCACGGCAAACAGCCCACCTACCGTCAGCCAGCATCTGGGGTGCAGCCTGCACCCCCTCTATTCACATTCTGATGACGGCAAATAGCGAGCAGCACACACACATACGCACACAGGTGCAAGTGGCTGAATGCAAAATGGAACTTTACACACAAATTCACTCATTGCAATCCTTCAAAAGGGTAAAAAAAAAAAAAAAAGTATATTGGTGAAGAGTTTTAGTCTCTAACTGTAGCTAAAAAGTAGCCAAGCTATTTTTTTAAGATGACTGCGCTCTTACATTGTCTGGCGCTGCAACACATCAAGGTTTTGTAAAAAGATTACCCACAAAATATACAGATATTTGAGGTCCAACTAAACGCTTTAAATGCATACAAGTGAATGTGAAGAATAAAGTTGGGAAATTGCAAGATAGAAAGAGACCGGGGAGAAAGTGACAGACAGAAATAAGGAGGAGGAGTGTGAAGTTAATCCAGTCTGAATTGATGGGCCCGGCTGCAGGAGTGACACTGAAAACAGTTTTTCTTTTCTTTTCTTTTCTCTGCAAATTTGCTCTCCCCTCTCCCTCTCTCTTTGCTTCCTCCCGTGCCTCTCGCTATTTTTCTGCCTTCTTATCCTTTTTAATTAGAGGGGCTATTCTGCCTCACAGAGGACCTTAATCCCCAACTGACCAACAATGTAAAAAGCCAGCCTTTGAACAGCCGACCTGCACCCCTCTCGGTCCCCAAAAAAACCCCACCGCAGCCGCCGCCGATCCCCCCCAATCACTGCACTGCCCAACACTCCACTGCTGCCACCAATGGGAAAACCAGGCACTCTCTTCGTTCTCCATCTTTTCCAACATCTTGAACAAAGCCCTCGAGGAACCACCGCAAAGAGAACCTGTCTGAAAGAGCATTTCAATACCCGCCAAAGTTCTCAGAAAAGCTTTGATTTGGTGCTGGGACAAAGCCAAGGTCAAATGGCAGGTGACTTTGACTGAGTCAGAGTTACTAAAATAATAATCTGAAGTGTACGGGAAAGAGATAAAGGTTACCAATGAGGCACTGTAATAGAAAACAGTAAAGAGTAAAGGTTTAAAAAGGTGATATTCATACAATAATTGTTCTTTTTTTTTTTCCCAATTCTCCATTGAGATGGAGAAAATGTTTCTTAAAAGAAGCTGCTCTTCGGCTGAGGAACAGGTTAGAGGGCACAGTTATCAAGGACAGACACTCAAAAGTGGATCCTGCAAATTCCCCCACTGGGTCTCATTTCCATATGTATATGAATCACAAGATGGAGTCCATTAACAAACCCCTGTTGTCTTGTTGGATGATTATGTGCAGTCATTATTATGGCATTACCTACTGATTGAGATAATAATTCAGGGTCAGGGGGAGAACATAATGAGGGTTTCGTTAAATTACTCATCATAGATAACGATGCTACACCTGAATAGAAATTCATCAACCAATTATTTACACCAACCTGTTTTGTGCATTTGATTAGACTGTTTTTATTGCTTTATTAACTTTCTTTATTATCTGACTGGAGTCCAGACATTTAAACCAGCAGAGGGCAAAATAATTTGTTTCATATTAACGTCAATGCCACAACAATACACCAACTGCGCCTGAAAGTAACTGAACTAATTTCCCTGTAATTTTGTTCAAGCTGATTTTCTGTCAACATTTTGCCAACATAGCAGTCTGACAAATTGCCACTGGAGCACAATAACAGTCGTCGTGCTTTCAACCCAGCTCCGCATGCAAATGACGGAAGAAAAATGAATTTGTGTTTCCCATTTTTTGACGTGCGGCATGCTGGCTCCACGCTCCCTCATACAGACAGGGAGAAAGCAGGCCAGCCAAACCTTCTGCCTGGCTAATCACAGGCCCAATATTTCCATAGCAGGCAATTAGCATCTTGCTTTTATGTGTGAAATGGCTGAGGCGGGAGAAAAAGTGAGTCGGGGAGAGAGGCACAGTAAAAACAGAGAGAGAATAAAAGAGCAATTAAGATGTTGGGTGAGCGGAGGACAGAGACAGGCTGTCTGCTGCCGTGTGATTTGAGGCTTGCAGGCCCAGTAATTAGCCCTTCATTGTGAGATAATGGACTTGGCCGATCTTCCTGGTTCCTCGAGCTGCCCGGCTCGACTCGACCCACGGAAGGTCAAAGGGCACAATGTGCAGTTTGGCTCCTATATTTGTGTGTGTACATTTGTGTATGTGTGTGTGTGACTTGGGGCTTGCATCATCTTTTATTAAATTTAGAAAAGCATTGTTTAGAAAAGTGTTTGCACTCAGGTGAATTAATAATCTGTTAAAAAAAAAAAAAAAAAAAGAAGTCTGCTTTAGCCTTTCGGGTGAAGTGTGCCAGTGAAAGCAGCGGCCAGCTTTTAAGGCGTCGGAGTCATCACTCTCCCGGCCTATCGCTCCTTTCTCCCGCCATCTTTAGAAGAGCGGTAATCTGTGAACCCTGAATCATAAGCTTTGGGTAAATCTATGTAATACGGGTAATTCGATGAAGCAGTATTTTCCTGGTGAGAGGCAAAATCCTGTTGACTATTCAAGGATTGAATCATCCAACAGTAATGCCATTAGACCAGTGCCACGGATTCCTCAGAAAATGCTGTTTAATTGCCAGTAACCAGCCATTGTTTGGTGACGGGTAAACACTAGCCGGGAGGAGGAGGAGGAGGGGGGGGATGCAGTAGCGGTGAGTGATGAAGCGTGTGAAAACGATGGCCCTTTTCGGCTTCAGCCAATCGCCACTGAGAGACAGATTTACTCAGAGCTCGATGTAGCCCGCGCTGCAAGTGGCAGCGGCACTGGCTTAACTAAAGTCTTCAAGAGTATAAATGCAGAGTAACCCTTTCCTTTTAATACAGGATTTGCTCAACAATGCGATTTAGGGGGGTGTCTATTCAAGATAGACATTTTTTTTTTGGAGTGGCAAGGTTTTAAGGATCAAGCCTTGTTGCTCACGTTTATTAGCACAGGACTCCGCAGCTCAGGGATTGTTGGTCGTTGTAATCGTCGTGCAGTTTATCCATGTTTGTGTTTGGCTTTGCGTATATATACACACCCTGACACTAAGTCCCATTCTTGTGTTGAAAATCTTTAAGAACAATAGCCCTACCTACACCCAATCGTTCATCCTAAGCCACGCTGATTCCAGCTTTTTCACAATAAAAACTGATTTTAACTGTCCAAATCAACATGAATTCATCTAAAGCTACTGAAGAGTGTTTTTTATTTTTTACTTTTAATCCAATTCTCACCACACAGGGACTGTTTTATGAGAATTTGCATTGTTGTCCGTCCCCGCGGCCCTCTGCTTTCAGGCCTGTCCTGGAGGAAGCAGATTGGAAGTGAGAGGTGTGGCGACCGAGGCTCTCCTCCATTGTGAGTCGGTGCCTGGGAGACAAGCAGCATTGCCGCACCAGACACTGATTGGGTTTGACACTGCGTCCAGGAGGCGAGAAGAGCCTTTTCATTTGCTCTTTTTTTTTTTTTTCTCCTATAAGTAAAAGAAACCCCTTTTTTGTAAGAAATGCCCCTCCTCTCCTCTCTCCTCCAACTCCCCCTGGTTCTGTTGTGCTGCTCGCCCTCCTCCTCGGCCCTCTCTTCTTTCACTCCTCTCTTTACATTCCTATGACTCCCTCATTTTTTATTCTCAGATTAAAACCAGTGGACTTCTGTTTCTTTTGTCCCCCTCTTTCATTGTCCCTCTCACTTGGATGTTGACCAGTAAATTTGATCTCCTGCAACACAACATCACAAAATTACTTTGGTCCTCTGTCCCTAAAGCAGAAGAAACAGCAATTGTTGCAGTAATTGTAACTGAGGGCAACCAAATCCGTCTCCATCTGTAAGCCTGACACTGTGCCACATGCTAAGCCCAGTCGTACGTCCTTGGGTGGACACTTTGCCACGTAGGGATCCCTAATCACCATGCCTTGGGCTATGATCACACACTGCTCGACGCTGGGCTTTTACACAGGATTTATCCTTCAATTTACGTAGCTTCGGATACTTTTTTGTTCACAGAGGGCCCCAATGATACATAGCACCTGGAGTTTGTGTCCTGCAATGAAATTTTGAACCAGTAGTTTTGAGAACCAGCCAGAAAATGGTTCGCTTAGCTTCGCAAATAAGACTGGAAACAGGGCTATAGCTCGCCTCTCTCTGATAAATCAACCTAACAGCACCTTTTATTGTATTTATTCTTATTCACTTTCCAGTAGAAAGTGAACAAAGTGTATAAATGACTTTTAGTGCTTTTTGTACACATTGAACAAACAAGATGTAGTGAGCTTTAGAAGTGCTATTAGGTGGACTCTGTTACCTTCGGATGGACCCTGGCTGGCTGTTTCCATATGATTTTAGTCTGTATGCTAAGCTAAACTCAGCATGAGAGTGCTATTGATCATTTTATAGAAAGCAAAGAAGTAAATTTACCAAATGTCAAACTATTTCTTGAATATTACAGACAAATATAAAGTGAGTATAGTCATACTTCCAACCCTGAGGATTATGGGGAAGCGAACTTCGATATCGCCACTTATAAGAGCAATAAAGCAGAAGAATGGAGGAAGGTGGACTTTTCTTGGAATAGATTCATCTTCCGTGCAGATCACCAAAGTTGAGCACAACCATCTCGATCCGCTTACTAGAGCCGCTAATGACGAGCCCCATTAGTTTAATATATGCTTTTATCACTGTGCCCTTAGATGACTGTAGCATTTCATTAGACATGTCTGCCTCATATCTCACTTTGCACCCAGAGGAAACTGTGAAGGGATTAATTTTATGATGGACCCCCTGCCTCTTCCTGCCTCCCTCTCTCCCTTCCTCCCGCCTCCCTCTCTTTACTCCTTCGCCTCCCGCCCCTCCTCTCCTCGACTCAGCTCCCAGCCACAGCCAGGGGACCCAGGAGGAATAGTGTCTTTGTCGTCCTGCCGTTTTTCGGAGTTGAGGAACAAGAGGAGTTTAATCCTCATTGTCCAGGAGACTGCAGAGGGTGAAGGGGGGTCCTCCGGCTGTAAAATGATCCAACTGGCCTCGGCTAATCCCCTCCTAACCCCCACTCCCAGGCCTGACCCCCCTCCCGGCCTTAATTCACGCCCCTGTACTACCACAGTATCACACTATAAACACACAGATCCATGCGTCGAGAGCGGAGATTGAATGTAAACCTTAAAAAAAAAGACAAAAACGAGGGACTGATGACAGAATCCACCAAATATATGATTGTCGTAGGTTTTCTCCCTCTGTTTCTCTTTCACACACATATACAAGAGAATACTGTCCTTCATAGTTATGCACTAAGTGGTTTAAGGGGGTATGTTTAAGTGGGATTTAACTTAATCACCTGCACATGGGCTTAATCAAGCAGTCCCCCAGTCTGGGGATCTTCCCCACCAGTAGAGGTGTCTAATTGATGATGATAGTGGGGACACAACTCCCCCGCACACATATTCGCTGTGATCACCTGAGTGTGTGAAATGTATGTGAATTGCAGAGTTTGAAATGCCAAACATTCTCATTTTGTACCTTAAACTTGACGTGTGTGAATATGTGTGTGCTCCTGACAGAAGACAAACATGTCATCACCGACGTGATTAGGAGTGATGGGAGTGGATGTGTGTTTTGACGCAAGTGTGTGTGTGTGTGTGTGTGTGTGTGACGTGGGCTGATGGGAAATAAAAACAAATAAATAGCCTAATTTTATTGTTTCTCTTATTAACTGAGGGATTATTTCACGATGAGGCAGGACAGGGCTGGATACCTATTTGACGTTAAGTCTTTCTCTAACAAGACGGATGCTCTCCACTCCGTGCAAATCTTCTGCTTTCAATTTCCCTACCTTGCACGGACCCCTCCCTCGCCTCCTTCTTGATCTCTCTCCCGTTCTTGTCTTTATTTCTCTTCTGTTTTCTCTCTCCCCTCCTCTCTTTCTTTTCCTGCGCTCCTCCCTGAGTGACAGCTCAATACCCAGCTCTCCCAGGCTTATCTAGCCTCAGCAGATGGTTGACTTGGATCACTGTTCATACGCCACGATCTGGGCTGGTGATAAAGACTGTTACAGAGGGAATATATGCTATCTCTCCCTCGCTTGCTCTTTCTTCCTTTCACTTCTTCTCCTCTCACCTCCTCTTGATCTACGCTGTCGTTTTCTCGCTCTCCAGCCATCTCTGTTTGGCTCTTTTATTCGACAGTCTCTCCGTCTCTGTACCTGGACCCTTCTGCTCTCCTCCTCGTCACGTCCTCCACCTTCCTCAACTGTCCCCTCTTTGTCCCACCACCCGCTCCCCTTCAATCTCCCTCCTCATCCCTCCATCTCAGAGCATTGAATCTGGTGCTGCGTGATTGTCTCTGCTTCCCTGCTGGGCTGGCGCCTGTCTAAAGGGCCCCAGGACCCTCACACACCGAGGGGCTCCAGCCATGCCAGAGATGCCTCATCTCATCTCATCTCATCTCATCTCATCTCATCTCATCTCTCATCTCCTCTCCTCTCCTCTCCTCTCCTCTCCTCTCCTCTCCTCTCCTCTCCTCTCCTCTCCTCTCCTCTCCTCTCCTCTCCTCTCCTCTCCTCTCCTCTCCTCTCCTCTCCTCTCCTCTCCTCTCCTCTCCTCTCCTCTCCTCTCCTTTCCTCTCTCTTCATCTCCAGAGGATAGATGAAAAGGTCAAATTGCATCTCTTTCTGCTCTTTCTCTTCCCTGTAATCAAAGTTATGTGTACTGTATAGACTTTCTCTTTGTACATATCAGTGAATTGTAAAAAATATACCAAAAAAGAACAATAACTAAACAAGTAATCTTTCACATGCAGCAGCCTGAAGCTTTTTTAGACTCCCATCTTGCTTTCATTTGTTTCATTATACACGATTGCTTCATTTAACTACTGATGTACACTTCACAGGAAGGAGTTGCCTATTTTATGTATACTCCACATGTTTGGATTGGTCATTTGATGTCCTCCTCACATATTTTTTATTTCTTCTTTCAGCCAACCAACAAAGCAAATAGGAAGGGTATAGCTGCAGATGAAAAAAGGGGACTTGAGTGCTTGGAGCGATATGAATAAGACCATACAACACAGCACCTTGTGTGGCGACTGGCAAAAACATCACTTGCTTACACCATACATTAGATCGACTCTGTGATGTGTGCCAGTGTAATATGAGAAGGTAGAGCATGAAAGCCAGCTTAAATCGTATGAATATGAGGTGGTTTCTTGTGGAAAATGCAAACAGAGGATTGTAAAATTCATCACATAATGATGCCAGCATGGGAGGAAAAGGAGCTGCCGTCCCATATGTGGTGGAGAACCTCCTCCCTTGCGAATGGTGGCTCTCTCTCTTTCCCTGATACTCCAGACAATTTACAGTCATCTTAATCTGAACGCTGGAATCTGGCAGCCACTCCGGAGCACCTGCATCCGTCCAGCCTGACCTGCTTTTGTTCTGGTTCGACCCCCTAACTTTAGCCCCTAATTAACCCAACAGAAACTAATTAAATACAGCTCTAGTGGACCAGACGCCAGACAAAAAAAAAAAAAAAGGGGAAGGAGGACACAGGGAAGTGAGTGGAGTGAAGGGGAGCAAGCCAACGTGACAGGCAGGAGAAGGAGGGAGGGAGGGATGGAGGGAGGGGGGTGGAGATCCGAAGCTTGGCCTCCAGTCCCTGAGACCGGTTCAGACAGAAGAGACCGGGAGAGAGATCCGAAGGAGAAAATTTGTGTTCCAGTGTCAGCCTGGGTTGTCTTGTTCTCACTCTCCACTGAGCTCTTCGCTGACCTCACACGTCTTTACATGCAGTCGTTTTTTAAGGTATTTTTGGGTTCCTCCTCGTAGATTAGTATGTCTGCCAACTGCTACAATCACAAGCACACCAGTCACATGATGCAACTGACACCCTGGAGATATTTGGAAAGGGGTAGAGACAGGATGGGGAGAGCCGCGTAGAGACAAGAGCAGTGTACAATGAAAGCAGGAGGGAAAAAGGGAGGCGGGGGATAGAAGGTACAGGACAGGCTTGTGAGAAAGAAGATAGGCCTGTATAAATGTGGGTTCAAACCAGCCAAATGTCTCTGGCAAGACACTGGCGCTCCTAGTCCCAGGCACAGCTCGCTAAGTGATAGAGAAAGTAATTAAGAGAAGGCTGTTCAAGTAGATAGGCCTGTAAAGGAGATTTGAAGAGGGGAACTGATTGTGCATGTCTGATTCCAGCTCTTCAGAGAGTTCTCAGCCCCAAGGCTTAGCTTTAAAAGAGTCGTCTCTCTCCCCGTCGATCTCTCTGTCTCTTTCTCTGTAACGCATAGTTATAAACAGAACAATATGAGTCTTCTTTCTGTAGCAAAATTCACTTATATCTGTGATCATTGTAAAGGACAGAGGAAGGAGAGATCAGGAGGTGTTGGCATCCATCCATCCATCCATCCATCCATCCATCCATCCATCATATGGCAGTGCTATTGAACTTTAAAGTTCTCAATGTAGTTGCCAAATAGTGATCCACCTGAGAGTAACAGGACCCGCTTGAGGACATGGAAGAGCAACACTGCCACCTATATGAACTTGGTTATCTTGCAGATCAATTTTGACACGCTGTTGATCTTAGAGGGTTGTGTACAGCATGATTTAGCTGTCATATCCAACAGGAAAATGTTTTTCTCTTTTTATTGTGTTAAGTCAGTGACAAATCTTAACTATGGGTTTAGAATATACATGCAATACTTGTTTTCACTCCTGTTTTTCATGAGTTGAAGTAAAAGATCTTAGACTTCTTATATGCAAACAAAACCTTTTTTTTTCTCTCAAATTTCATTCACAATATTTTTAATAATCCGTGTAAGTGAGCACTTCACCTTTGCCAAGATAATCCATCCACCTGATAGGTCTGACACATCAAGATTAAACAGCATGATTATTGCACAGTTGTCTTGGACTTTATCTAGACATTTTACAACAATCTCACATATGGCAACAGATAGGCATTATCTTCTTGAGGCTGCCGAGAGGAAAATAAACAGCCAGTATCTGGTGTGAACACCATTTGCCTATTCCAGCGCGACACATTTCCTTCTCATAGAGTTGATCTGGCTGTTGATTGAGGCCTGTTGGATGTGCTGCCAAATTCTGGAGGACGACATTGTAGACTGCCTATGGAAGTGAAATGAACATTAAATTCATGGAAAACAGCTCGGATGGATATTCCTGCAGTCAGCATGCTAACTGCACGCTCTCTCACAGCATCTGTGGCATTGTGTTGCATGATAAAACTACATATTTTAGAGTGGCTCAGTCCAAGGCACCCGTGCAATAATCATGCTGTTCAATCAGCATCTTGATGTGCCACACCTCTCACATCATGACCACATTTGTAAACAAAGTTTGAGAGAAATAGAAGAAGTCTTAGATCTTTTACTTCAACTCATGGAATTTTTTTTTTTCACCTTTTTGTTGAGTGTGCGTCTGGATATTGCAAACTTACTTTACTGAATGAAGCCTTAAACTGATCTACTGGCGACATCTGCTGGAGAAACGGTTACACACAAAAAAAACCAAACCTATCCAAACAAATCATCAGCTCAGCGCCCACTGCCGGTAGGAAGGTAGACAAGTCAGCAGTTATTGATCTTTGAGGGCAATGAACCTCTCAGTCCAACGACTTCCTTCCTCACCTTTGACTCCTTCATTGTTTAGAAATATAATACAATTTCCTGTTTGTAGTCATTTTATAATTAGTCTATGTCTGACTGGTTTAAAAGCTTTAAATGTGATTTGTTAATTCTGTTGCTGCAAAAGAAAGAAAATAGCAATAAAAGCCAACAGAAATAAAACGACTGAATAGGGAGAAATTTCCTTTATTTCAATGGTATAAAAAAAGCAGAAATTGGGACTGGTATGTGAAAAAAAAAAAAAAAAAAAAAAAAACTGCAACTGTCATGCGTTAAACTACTGTCGTAAAACGTCCCTGACTGCTGTTGCAATGGCGTTTGCTGCGGCGGCACTTTGCGGCAGCAGGGAAATCGAGGAGAAAGCAGCGACAAACGTCGCCAGCGGATACGATATCGCCTCAACAATCCTCGGATTTATGCGATATTCGGTGAACTAACTTGTTTATTGTTTGTATATCTTTTCGCCTCGTGGATGAAATTGCGTTCACCGTTTTTCAAGCGTGAATCTCCACCTTAATGCAGTGGGATGGCCACAGTGCCGCCTGGGCCTAGTAGCGCACTGCCCTCATCCCCGGCTGAAATTCCTCCTTTCCCCGGGGCCGGGAGCGTGGAGCCGGCGGTCGAATACGGAGAGCCGGCTTGCCGCGGGGAGGACCGCATACCCGCCGGTACAGGGCAGGATACGCAGCCGGTAAGCGACGTGAAAAGGTCGGTCAAGAATAAGCAGAAAAATATGCTAGCGCGAGCTAGTCCGGCGGCGCTGCACCTCAAAATGCAAGCCCGAGAGCAGCAGCAGCTAAACGGCTTGGCCAGCCCTTCGGACGACCCTGACGGCCACCAGCACGCGGGAAGCCGGTCTGACAGTCCGAGGTCGTCCGCGGACAACTGTGACTGCAGCACTGAGGGGGCTCCAGCCGCTAGAAACAATAGTGAGCACCGCCAACACGAAGGCCACAGCCCCTTCACCAAAAACGGCCGTCACTCTCCCCTCGTTAACAATAGCATGAACGGGGTGCCGGGTTTCACAAGAACTGAGGCGGCCCACGAAGGGAAAAACGACTACCCGCAGCCGCCGAGACCGCCGAGCGACCAGCCGCCGGACGCTGCCGGGCCCGGCGGAGAGGAGAGCCGCGGCGACCTGCAGCAGCAGCAGCAGCCGCCGGCCGCGGAGCTGGCCCGACTCGACCTGAGCGGCTCTCCCGGCCGGGCGGAGGAGGAGGAGAGCCACGGCATCCGCTATGTCCGCTACGAGTCCGAGCTGCAGATGCCGTGGATCATGAGACTGATCACCAAGGACTTGTCTGAGCCTTATTCAATTTACACATACAGGTACTTCATCCACAACTGGCCGCAGCTCTGCTTTCTGGTGAGTATACGACTGAAACCTGAAGAAATGACCGATAACCTCTCTGTAACCGAGTTCACCAAGTCACAACCACTGGGGTTGATCCCCCCCCCCCTCCTGGCTGAGGACTGGTTACCTCGAGTTGCCTTTCATTTTGGTTGGGCTGGGCGTGACTGTGACTGCGTTGCTTTTCATCACCTGTCAGTGTGTCCTAAAGGCAGTCACAGTGCTGATACTGAAGATGAACACACGCAACCCAAACACGTACATGTTAAAGTCTCACTGGCAGTACCAGTTCACGGGTTTGTATTTTAGTGGTTGCCTCGCTGCGACATCCACTTGACTGTCAGAAACCCTTTGTCCTGGTTAGTTTTGTGATTATAAGTATGTATTAGAAACGGTCAAGCCAGAAAACATGGAACTGACACAACAACGTCGCTTTTACCTCGTGTGCGTGTGTGTGTGTGTGTGTGTGTGTGTGTGTGTGTGTGTGTGTGTGTGTGTGTGTGTGTAAGATCACGTGAAGTTGTCAGTGCAGAGTGCTTTACGTTGGTGTTTCCTCTTACACCTGCTGTGACCAGTTAGGGATTTCTATCTTGAAAAACACTGCCTTTTTCTTTGTTTATCATCTGGGCCTCAAGGTCGTAAACTTCCCGGTTCCAGTTTGACTGGAACGCGGCGTGTGACATAAGAGGAAGTGTGATGAAATAAAGGTCAGAGGTCATTTCAGGGAGCCAGAAGAACTGGCAGGTTGTCAGGAACTTCAGAGAAACCGTTGTTAGGCTTTCTGCAGACACTCAAAGAGGACTCAACAGTGTGTGTGTGTGTGTGTGTGTCTGTGTGTGTGTGTGTGTGTGTGTGTGTGTGTGTGTGTGTGTGTGTGTGTGTGTGTGTGTGCGTGTGTGTGTCACAGGCCATGGTGGAGCAGGAGTGTGTCGGAGCCATTGTATGCAAGCTCGACATGCACAAGAAGATGTTTCGGCGTGGCTACATCGCCATGCTGGCCGTGGACTCGAAACACAGAAGGAAAAGCATCGGTGAGATCACAGAGTGTTCAGAAAGTCTGCCCTTTCAAAATAAAGCGTCTAGACGGAGTTGGGCAACACTTTCTTTCGTGCCGTATTTGACAATCAAATATCTTTATGCAAATAGGCCATTTAGATAAGTGATCAAATCTGAGCTGATGCGTAATGCTGTACCTAAACCTAAGGTAGCATTATTCATACTATCAGGCACTGAGTCAGGAAATGGAAAGAACACAAATGTTATACTCGTAAAAGTTTTATTTTCTCATCTGGAGCCACTCACTTTTTCGGTTGACCGGGACTCTTCTGCTTCAGGTACTAATCTGGTGAAAAAGGCCATCTATGCCATGGTGGAGGGCGACTGTGACGAGGTAAGTTTGATTGACCCTTTACTACTGGGGGTCGACTCAATCAGCTCACGTCATCCTTTTTAAACCATATTTGAATAATATATATATATTTTTTTTAGGTTTGATCAAAGGCTTTTACTGTATTTGTGCAACCATGCACAGAGTTTATGCCTCACATTGGCACACGTGTACAAGCTGTCTGCCAGCGTCTTCGGTCTCAGTGTTAAATATGCATAATACATCAAATGACATCACATTGAAAATGAGTAGAATATACTTGTGTTGTTCCGTAGGCATTTGGCTCTTTGTTGCTGTGGATGTGTTTGAGTGTGAACTAAAGGGAAACCGAAAGAAACCACATGGAAAGAAAAAGAAAAAAAAAATCTGTTTTATTTCAAGTTCCCGTGCTGTCCTTTACTGAAGTTCACCAGTGACCTTGGTTTGATTGTCAGCCCTCCTGGGCCTTTCAGTGTTTTCTCCTCAGCCCCACACTATTTTATTTGCTCCGCTTCTCTCTGAATAGCCTCATATTCACTCTGCTTCCTACACAGATTTTAAAATAATGTAAAATCACTAGAGAGAGCGGATGTTACAGGCGGAAAATAAGAGTCGATATTAAAAATAAAAATCCCTTCAAAGTTCATGTTTTTATAGGAATGTATTTTATTGTCATTTATCTGAAAAAAAAAACCAAGAAAAATAGATGACAATCAATCGACTGCAAACACACTTTGTAACTGCATGAAGGTTTCAGCTTTGGTTCTCTATCAGCATTTTTTTGTGTAGCTTCCAAGAAGACATAACTTGTGTCTTGGAAGTGGTTTTATTAACACTTGACTGCCAACGATGTTCCCTGGTTTTATGGGCTGCATTAGTAAAGTTATGGCATTTCCTGAACTTATCTGACTGTTCTAGCTGCTCTATTATTTTTATTTACCTATTATACACGTTACGGATGTTGATTCATCAAAAATATCATTGTGCAAGTATTTTGAGAAAGCAACAATAGTCTTCCCTACATTATAATCACAATAGCCATATCAAGGTATTAAGTCAAATGATATTTGATCATATCTTACATACCAATAGCTTTTCTTATAAATGCAGTCCTTCACAACAAGCTCCTCGGATTTAACTATAAGACATTACCTGAAATTACCAAGAGAAAACATAACCAAAAAAAAAAAATCCCTTCTTGCAGCTGCATTACTACAAAAAAAACACATTTATTTCAAATGTATAAAAACACGTCACTGAAGGTTCTTGTGATGAATCAAGGATCTGAGGCAGGATAATTGCAGCAGCTGGGACAGGACGAGATTGTTGTAGAAACATGTGAACGCTTCAGAAAGTGTTCATGCCCTCGAGGTAATTTGCTGGCTTTGCCAAACCAACAGAAGCAACTCTCGGAGGTGTTCGTGAGCAGTATGCTAACGAAGGCAGGTTCAGGTTTGTAGAAATGAGCTTTTTTTTTTTTTTTTTTCTTTACAGTTGCTAATGCTCAAGTTTCCAGCATAAATAGCAGCTATCACTGTATTTAACCAGCTGTGATGAATATTACATGATGTTGACAATTTCCTTTATTTGGGTAACGCGTGCAGCACCACTGTTTGGCTTCAGAAACAGTCCAATACAAATACAGGCTCTTTCCAAACATCAGTCTGCTCACTGATCCGTCCGTCTGTGTGTCCGCAGGTCGTATTGGAGACCGAGATCACCAACAAATCAGCCCTGAAGCTGTACGAGAACTTGGGTTTTGTCAGAGACAAGCGGCTGTTCAGATACTACCTGAATGGAGTGGACGCGCTGCGGCTCAAACTGTGGCTCCGCTAGAGGAACGCAGAGGGGACGGGGGGGAGGACGGGACAGCAGGTGCTGTTCACCTCGAACACTTATCAGCTTGACAGCCTCAGCCCTGGTCATTTCGCTCTTATACTCACACATACACGGTATCCACGCACACACACACACACACAAATACACTCACACACACTCACACGTACGCCTGTGTACAAACGTAAGGAGTATGCACATAGGTATGCATAGACACACGAACACCCTCCTTTTATCCTTGACCTCTGAACAACTTTTGTTTAGGCAGAAATCCCACCCGATGTTTTTCATGAAGGGGCCCCTGATACGTCCTGTGATGTGGAGGGTGGTCTCTGGGATGACCTAGACTGGGGACTAGATGACATTTTTACCTTGAAGCTTGGACGCCTCATCGACCGGGATGTTAGGTGCTGAGGCAGCTCAGGTGAGGACGTGCATCCGAACCCAAGAGGACAAGGCGCCACAACCAAATCATCCTGCAGAACACGGGACAAAGCGGACTTAACGTAAACAACACAACGTCGAAACAAGGAAGCGGGGCGGCAAACACAGACTGGGAAGAAAATATTTGTGGAGTTTATTTTTGTGTTTCTTTTTTAACCTTGTAAGTTAGGTGTGGGGTGGGGGAGTGGAGTGGTGGGTGGGTGGGCTATTGTATGACTGCGTGTTCGTACCGCCTCGTGTGTTTGTTTTTTTTGGAGAGCAAGTGGCCGTGTTTTTTTTTTTTTTTTTTTTTTTTAGTGCGTGCGGTTGGTTTCACTGTGAGCAAGTGAAAGTGTTTGTGTGACTGTGTGAGCGCATGCTCGGGTGGAATTTTGTGTGTACTATGTTTTTGTTTTCCCATCCTGTCCAGTGGGCGCAGCACCTCCCTGCTGCTGCCTCCATCACCTGCCTCGGCCTCCGGGACTGAAGCCTGTAAAGATATGCATGCATTTTAATTCAACGTGAGTGTGGGAATACGAGTGTGTCGATTAACCCCATCTGAGGCAAACCCTCCGAGCCCCTTCCACTGTTCGGTGTAAGCATGTCGATGCAGCGCAGTTGATCGAAAACAAATCACTCCATTAGCACCTCAAACTTTGCCCAACTTGTCGATCGACCACTATTTCGCGTCAGTGTCTTTCACTAAATCTTCTCGTCATCAAATCCCGAATTTTCTCATAGTTTTTGCAGATCAGAACTAGTTTTTTCCCAAATGTACTGCCAGCCTCTGCAAAATTCCCAAAAAGGAGAAAGCGGTGTCTCTCAAAGAGACTCTTTGCCAATGATGGTCAAATATCTCCTCGCCATCTCTGTTTACTAGTTATTCATCTGATTCTCCTCATTGCAAGTGCCACTCAATCCATCAGCACTAACAGCCAGGACGGCAGCGACCCGCCTGCAAACAGGCGATGCTCTCCGCAGTCTTCTGGTCTGCCTCGGTGCCAGATCGAGGCAAAGTGTTACATATGCTGGATTCCTGTTTGAGTATGCTGTGTGTGTGTTTATCTCCTTGATAAAAAAAAAAAAAAAAAAAAAAAAAAAAAGGAAAATAGATAAGTATTCTTAGCAGATGATATTTTATTCTTTTGTTTGCTTTCAGTTTTATTTTGATTTGTCGACTATACACCTGTATAACCTCATGCTGCTTGCGTCAGCGGCTGAGCCCACGTTGCACTTCCCAGGTGCCCGAACTCGATGCACAACCAACCTCGCTAACGTTTTGAGATCTTCATCCCGGAGCGCACACGGCTTCACCGGGACGTTCCAATACACACTAACTGGCAAAGAGTTTGCTTCAGCCACTTTTGATTTTTCTTAACAGTAAAATGAACAAAGGTGAGATGCACTTCTATGGAAATTGCTGCAGTGTGTTTGTGTACGTGTGAATGTGAATGTGTGTGTGTGTGTATGTGTCCTGCTATTTTGACAAAGGTGTGGATCCGTTCTGCTAGACTTTTATTTCTCTACTTTCAGAGGAAAAATCAGAGCCTTTACGCTGCTGTATTTTGTTTTGGCCTAATGACGACAACAGGACTCGTTAGTTATAGGAAGGAACAACAGCACACGTTTGGTTTTCAGGATTTAAGTTGGTGCTCGATGTTGTGACGAAGGCTGGAGAAAGATACGGAGTGCGAGTTAAAGGAGCCGTGTGTAGGATTTAGTGCCAGTGACGCTGCAGATTGCGAACAACTGAACACCCCTCGCCTCAGTCCTCCTCTTCAGAGTGTGTAGGAGAATCTACCGTGACATGAAAGGTCCTCGGTAAAGCCAGTGTTTGGTTTGTCCCTTCTGGGCTGACGTAGAGAGATGGTGGGCTTCATGGAAGAGGACCCAATTATGGATATTGTGTACTATCTTTGCCAGTCGATCCCCAAAAATCCTACACGCTGGTCCTTTAAAGGGAGAATAAACCCTAAATCGGCTTTTGAGTTTTCAAACAACCTATATCGCAAGTTGTAAATGCAAATTTAAAGATTTTATCTTTGTAGCGGCTCAAATTATGCAATTGGGCATCTGCGTGCTTCGGTCTACAGTATTGAAAGTAGAAAGCACTGCGAGACACTCGCATGTGGCACTACGATAAAAAAAAAAAAAAGAAGTGTAAAATACGCTACAAATATTGACAACGAAACAATCGAGACGTCTCCAGCAAACATTCACGGTAGTCAGAAGGTCGGATGGTTTTCAGGATGGATGAGGTGTAACCTCTATGAGTGACACTACAGGACCATGCTCATGGTTTGGGTTTATTTCCCCTTAAAGCACCAAGGTATCACATCCCTGGAGCCAAGCACTGGAAGGGAGAGATGTTTACAGAGTTGCCACCCACATAACAGTCTGTACGTTTGAGTCTGTGTGCTTTTGGAACAATGGATCAGATTACTTATATTTCCTTCTTTTTTTCAGATTTGTATACGAGTGTTGTTTTGGGTTTTGGGGGCGACTTGGGTTGTTTTGTCAGATTAGATTTTTATTTTGAATTTCTGTGCAACTTTAGCCCATCCAGAGGTGTGGTGAAAATGATGAGCATACGAAAAACAATCTACCAATTCTTTATCTTTGCTGCTCATCAGACACTGTTCAGAATTTTACTATTACCCTGTTCGAACTCCTCCTGGTTCTCTCCGGAGGATTCAAATCTTCTGTCCCTGTGTCGGACATATTGTTCCCCGCTTCTTCTGTGTTCTGACACCGATCGGGCCGTTCTTCTTTTACACTCTGACGGCTGGTGAAATGACAAAATACGGGACACCTTAGCAAAGGAAACCTGTCTCGTTCTCTCAAACCAGTCGTCAGTAAGAGACTTTGTAGACTTTGAAGGAAATGGGTCTGTTATCATCATTTTTTTTTTTTTGTCTCAAACATGTGAAACTCTGGTAGTTCCATACGGGCATTACAGCCTGCCACCGTGGCTCCGTTTCGACCATGATCACAGACTGAAGGGCTTCGTCATCTATCGGTTTGTAGCCATGGCTTGTGGCGTTGCATACCCAGTTTTCTCTGACGCTTTGGAATCAGTTTTGACTTGACATGCCAGTTCAGTGTTCACAGATGTCAGAAGTAGTTTATTTCCTCATTCTGGACACCCGCCGTGCTATCCCGACCGTCTGCCATCCTACATTTACGACTATAAATTTCCTCCCTCAGAAACCACTTAGTCGGTCAGATATTTAACATTTGTATTGGCAGTCCTACACAAAGCGCTGTGGTCCCCACAACACAACCAACTAACACACAGGGGCTTCCTGCAGTCTTTCTGGGGCGGCCAGCACCGCCTCCACCGCCATCCATAAAGTGTGCAAAAGGGTTTTTTGCATGTCTGTTTCCCTCTGTTCCTCTTCCCTGTCCCCCTCTCTTGATTTTGATCTGGAAATGTCCGATAGCTTTTATTTAATGTGGAAAAAAGAACACAGAAATAAATTATTTGATTTTTTTAATGCTGTAAAACTGGGTTATCTTGTCTGCTGTCTGGAGTGGTTCTCAAAAGCATACGTCACCTTTTAAGCTGTGTTTTAAGAAAGAGTCTCAATCAGACATCTAAAAGAATTGTTTATTTGATCACAACCTGTTTCATATCTCCCATTAAGAGACAAAAGTGTCCACTATTTTACATCACACTTACCCTAAAACAGTATTATTGCATATAAACAGGCAGTTGTACATTAAGCATGTCAGATGGCTCATGATATACAGAACAGATGTTTTCTTAAAAACAAAAGACACCTTGATGTAACATTGGTGTTACAAATATGGCTCAAATGACCAGAAATACTTCTTGCCTCTTTTCTGTCTGGACCACAACAGAGAAGTTTCTTATCAAACGATTCCTTTAATTATCTCTCAAAAAAGGTAAAAACGTAATCGGAGTACAACTCCCATCATCTGAGCAATGTGACGTTTGGGCCAAAAAGTGTTGAGGAAAAATTTCTCCTTTATCTGCCCTTGTCAGAAGCAGATTAGCACACAGAAAATAACTGAGCAAGTTTTAACCCCAAAAAAGTTTGACTTGTGAGAATATGAACCTCTGCTTCATTGTCTTCACTGTTTGTGCTTTTCCAGCCAACAGAAACTCTTCTTTCATTAGAAAGAAGCCTGTGCACCAGCCAGTGTATGAATCGACTTAGTCATGGTCATGCACTCACAAAACAAGAACATTTTGCAAGAGGCAATGAGTTCACATCAGAGTTATATTGTACATCAAAATCTATTTTATGCTACGCACTTTTCTAGAATGATGGTATTTTGTATGTGCTTCTCACAGTAACTTCTATGAACAAATGACTTTGAATAAAACGTTTGCATTTCCACGAGTTTCACATTTAAACCAAGCATTAATTCAAATGAGTTGCATGTAACGGTTTCTAAAGAGTGTGGAAATCTTACTGCAAGGAATAGTGGAGCATTTTGGGAAGAAAAAAAAAAAAAAAAACGGATTCATTTTCCGACCAAGAGTTGGAAGAGAAGTTTAATACCACTCTCATATCTGTCTTTTAAATTTGAAGCCAACATTATAGGGAGTTATTTCAATGGTCCCAGGGTCTTATATTTCAGTGAATCTGAAAAAGATGTTTCCCAGCTCTGTATTTACTGAATATGACGTGGGCCGTTTGAGGTTAGGGTTGTACAGCTGAACATAAAACCCAGTGAAGATAGAACCATGAGGACGTAGGACCCTGAAAACAAAGGACCTTCGGAACTTAGGACCTTGGAAACGTAGGATCTTGGGAAAAGAAATAATATCCAGGGAACATAGGACCCGTAGAACATGGAAACCAGGGAATATAGGACTTTCCAAATTTAGGATTTGACTTTGGAAATTTAGGACCCAGAAAAGGTCCCTGGGGACATAGGATCTAAGAAAATTAGGACTCTTGGATAGGACTTTGGTAATATAAGATCAAACTTGGATCCCTGGGAACTTAGGACCTTGGGAACATAGAGGATACTGGTAACCTAGATACTCTCCTCATTACAGCCAGGGCAGACTTTGCTAAGATTAGTATGAAGACTGGGTACAGGACAGCTTGTCTTCTTCTGTTCTGCAGTAACAAAACTAGCATACCAGCACCTTTATCAAGGTAATAATTAGCATGTTACATCTTGCTTGTTTTGCAGTTAGTAGTAGTAAGAGACTCCAGAAAGTCACTTCCTAGTAGTTTGACTCCTTTTTAAACTTTGTTTTTTTGGACTGAATTAACAAAATATAAAGTGTTTTTAGAATTGCTGAAAGGCAGATTTTGGTACCTGTGGACAGAACCAGGGAGGCTGCCAACTCCATCTGACAGGCAAAGGTAGGAACCTCCTAATCCAACTCCCAGCAAAAACAACAAATAATCACATTTCCCAAAATCATTCCTTTACATATTCTAGTTGTTTAGCAAGAAATATGACTATATTTACACTGACACAACTGACCCCAAGTCAGGTTCATACGGTACATATATTTACATTGTTTATGTAATGTAACTCTTCTACAGCCCTTTTTTTTTTTTTTTTTTCTTGACGGTAAACTAGCTGGTTCTCACTTTGCCCCTCCACTCAACAAAGCTACAAAAACCTCAGTTTACCAGCAACACCTTCATCCTGTCAACACCCCTCTGCTAATACATTTAGTTTTTATGAGCAGCAGTATTATTTTTATTGTCAAAGTGCAGCACACCAGCCCTGCCAAGCCTTTCGAGTCAACACCACCTGACAACATTGAGAAAAGTGCTCACATTGGTACTTTTGGAAAGAGAGGGGGAGGGACGGCCCGTGCAAATTGTGCCCTATACTCGGTCGCATTCTGTGGATCAGATGAGTCATACCCAAACAGCCCAGGGTGATTGGAGATGCTGTAGTCGTAGCGATGGGGGTGTTCGCCAAGCGTCCGTCACAGGAGCATCGGCCTTTGGTCACCAACAAAAGGAGCCCAGAGGGCCCTCATCAGAATTCATCCTCGGAGCTGTCGGCCAGTAGCATGGCTTGGTCCTGACGGCTGGTGCTGGGCTCTCGGGGTTGCTGGGGAGAAAAAAAAAGTAAACTTAATGTTGAACTTAATGCATTTCAGACCCACGGTGAGTTGGATACACGGTGACTGGTCCACAATAATAAGCGAAATATGCGAGAGTAAGTAATTAATGTATTGACCTCTGTCTGCCTGACCTTCCTCCTCTGGTGTTTGAAGCTGTTCCTCCTCTTGCGGTGAATCATCCGGATGCTGTAGAGGGCGCCGACGATTAGTAGGGCCCCCGTGATGCCGATGCCCACAGGGGCCAACATCCCAGACACATAACCCGCCTGCCGAGGGGGAAGACACGGAGGTCAAAGAATTGTGAGCACGTCTAACCCCGGCAAATCCACATTAGGTCTCTTATACCCAAATTATAATTTTTAAAAAGTCAGTTAATTTGCCTGGATTAAGGGAAATTACTTTAATGAATATAACTGGCATAATCCAATATTTTTGTCCACATAATTCAGGAAAAGAACAAGTTATGTCCATCTGCCAGTGCTCTCACCCTTATGTACTAACCATTTGCAACTAAGATGTTAAAACAGGTTATGCACAACTGTAGTATATATACTTTTTAAAATAAGATGCGTTCATTTCTTGAACAGCTGGACATTTTCGTTCTTGGCAACTGTTCCTTCGACACGACTACATGGTTCATTTGTTATGGATGTCTTCTAGCTGCAGATTAATACACATTTGTGAATGTGGTCATAATGAACTACAATACCCACATTTATGACAATGAAATACATTTCCACCATTGTAACAGCGCAGCTCATTTATGCGATTGCCTTATGCTATTTATGCTTGGTGAAGGAATTTAAATTTTTGATGGACAACCAATACTTTTTATGAACAGCAGGGGGCAGTCTTACCTTTTCTCTGATCAGCTCTACCCAGCTACGCACTGGAAGAGAAGAGCCATAGATTTTAGGTTTGTGTATTCTGGTGTATTTAAGAAAACATCCAGTAATTGTATGAGCGTTAAATACATGTTGCTATGTCCCGAGGCTGATAAAAAATATATGGTTTATAAACCATGTTGTCATACTCAGTCCCTGGTTGCGTTGAACCCAGACAGGAGGTGGAGGGATGAGACTGTAAGGAGGCTGCGTCGAGGATGTTTTAGGCATTTCTGTTAAGTCTTCCTCACTGTCTTCTTCCACCGATTCCTCGGAGTTCTCATCCTCCTCATCCTCATCTGTGTCCTCTGTGGAGAATGATGCAAAATAATCTACTCAACAGCCAAGATGGAGGGGACAATATGTACGATTGAAAATTAACATTTTAGAAAATGAGACTTAAAGAAACGGTTTTGCAGTTGGCGATTTTAAAAACTCGTCTCACCGTCAGACTCCATCTCCTCTAACCCTGATCTGGATTTGTGCACCGGCTGATGGGTTGCCATGGTTACCGTTGTCATAGCATACTGGAAGGATGAGAGGGGGGGGCCAGTGGAGGCTGAGTCCTCCTCAAGGTTTGATGTTTGAACAGCAACTACATGTCGTAAATCATACAAAACAAAGATGAGCAGTAGGGCAGGAGGTGTACTACTGTACATTTCATCTACATTTTACATAGACTTCAAATTTGCTGACACAATTCATCAAATGCATCTACAAGTATGCACTTACATACTAGAAATCATGCATTACCATAATTGTCATAAACCCCTTTAATTGTGATGCGTGTGTCTTTCATAGTATCTGTGCAGGCATTGGTATTCGCTGCAGAGACGGTAGGTAGTAGTTTTGAACATGTAGTCAGACGTTGCCAAATGAATCACAGTTTTAGAGTGAGGTAGTGCTGATAAAAGCATCGACTGTTTTAAAAATCTCTTGAGTTGAAGAGCCGGAGGGGAGTTGTTGACATCGTTTGAAGATCTAAAACATTAAAGGTCAGATGTAAAGCAGCAGATGTCAGATAATTCAAAGCAGCAACAAACAAGAAGCAGACTTGGAAGACATGAGAATTGTAAAGAGTATGTGGAATCTTGTGCTGAAGAGCTTGTGTTGAAGCCCAGAAATGTCTTCCCAGCACCAACCACAAAACATTAACAGACAAACACAGTTGGTGCACCGCGCTGACTGACTTCCAACAGAGGGTGCCTGGAAGGGAAACGCTTTCATCCAAATTAAGCTAAAATTGTGTCGTGCATGTGCATGTAGCACAACACCAACATGATCTATTTGGCACTTCAAATGCCTTATAACTGGATTTTAAATGTGGTTTCTCATGCAGTTTAGGATACAGAACTTTAAATAATTATGATTCTTACAATTGTATCAGTTGGAAAATGTTTGGCAGTAACGTGAAGTGTGTGTGACTTGTGTGAAATGGGCTAAATCTTGCAAAAACAGCAGTACTGTAAAGTAGGTCATCAGAGTGCCGATCGTTCACTCTGGTGAATGATGCATCACATACTCTGGTGCATCACCTCTCTCACCTTTCTCTGAACGATCCTCCGGCTCAACTACGATCTGCTGCTGTGAGACAGACGGACCGGAGGAGCTGATTGGCTCCAGGAGCTCGGCCCCGGACGTGTGCCACGGTGATGTCCAGTCTGGTATCAGCGCGGGCGGGGCCTGAGAGGGGCCGTCGCTGTCGGTCTCTACGCTGACCAGCTGGTCCACTTCTACCTCTGACAGAGGCAGTCCTCCGGTCGCCATGGCACCGGGAGGCTGAGCGCCACCGCCTGGCACCACAGTGACTGCTGCCACTGCTGCTGCCGCCGCCCCCTCTGGTGTGACGTCCTCAAAAGGCTCAAAGATGAGAGGAAGAGCCTCTGATGACATGGTGGCCTCTATGGCTTCATCTTGAGACAGCGGGACCGCAGTGTCTGCTGCAATTTGTGTCAACACAAGAACAGAGACACAATGAAGGTCAATGTGTGAATTTCATTTCCAGAGGGCAGAACTGATTGGAACATCCTGGAAAAAGTCGGGAAATACATGTGTTTGTGATCATGTCAAGTTCAATTCAGCAACAAAACTTAGGCAAATGAATGATAACAAGTTTAGAGAAGTTTCTTTGTACACAACTCTGCTGACATAAAATGAGAAATATATGTTTTTTTCCACTGAAAAGCAGCCGCTGTATGCAGCATATAGCTCATTTAGTATTTATGACAGAATGCAGCCTTTTGTAGCAGGTACTTCTTTGCACGTACAGCTTCCTCGTTAGGAGCACTTGCACTGTCTCCGAGTGACGATACAATGAAAAGAGGATTAGCTGAAAAAAATTGTTCTTCCCAGATAAGAGGCCGCAGCACAGAGGGGGCTGTCAGGAGAAACTGATACTGCATTGCCTTCAGTCCAAAGCATTTCCAAACTAGGCTGAAAAATGCTTATAAGGGCTACAATCCTTTTACATAATACCATTTTGGGAATTGAGGTTTTTTTTTTTTTTCAGCTTCCTTTTCAATTGGGAGAAAGCTTCATCAAACAGACAGTCCCCATATGGACACATATTGGCTCAGATAGACTTCTTTAATCCATTTCCCTCTCCTGACGCACTGAGTAATAACCTGCCTGGCTCTTTACAATAGGCTGGATGGGGAGTGTGAAGGGTGGGAAAGAAAGAGCGGAGGCCAGGGGGGTGTATAGATAGAGAGGGGGGGAGTTGAATCCTCCAAAGA
Source organism: Brachyistius frenatus (assembly GCF_029030835.1). NCBI lineage: Eukaryota > Metazoa > Chordata > Actinopteri > Embiotocidae > Brachyistius > Brachyistius frenatus. The sequence goes on from NW_027210752.1 coordinate 650,017, forward strand.
CTTGTATAACACAACCCTGCCACCAGCTTTTTCCTGGCTGTTGTGTGCGCTCTCTTTCTTCTTTTTTTCTTGCTCAGACTGGAGACAGGAATAGAAAGTAATTAGACTGCCACGGGTCCCAGCTGGGGTTCAAAGTGGAGCGTGGAAAAGCAAGAGCCTTCTTTGCCAATCATCAAAGGCAATCTCTGCCACTGTATCATTTTCATTTCCGCCACACTTTTTTAATGAAGCCCCCTGAAACCCTGCAAAATCCAGCAGGCTGGTAAAATGCGGCTTGTGGTAGAAGGAAGCATTACCGGGTGACAATGACTGCAGAGCATTTACCTCACACCACTTTGAAGGCATTCTGTGGAATTAATGGCCAGCGAGGGATTAGAGAAAGTTTCAACCCAATAAAAATCCATGCATGTCCATTTTTTATTAACATTTATTATGCATGTCTTAACTTTTCTGACTTACCTCCTCCGGGTCTTGCTGCCTCGGTCCATAAGCTCTCTGGGCCATCCTCTCTGGGCATCAGGTTCGGTCCGATTTCAGGTAAAAAGGGGTCTGGGAGTGGTGATATTGTGGCTCCATCACGGCCCCATATTGTCAAAGGTGTGGAGATCCGAGGGGTGACGAATACCAAGGGAGGGTTGGAGCTGTGGGAGCTCAGTTTCTGGGCCCAAAGGGAGGCGGAGGGATGTGGAGGATCTGTAGAAGACGGCAAGCTTATTTCTGAGTCTTTGTCCTGGACAGAATCACCAAATCCAGGCAGTTTTTTTGTGTCCTCTCCACTTTGGTCAGTCTTTTGGTCGTGGCGCTGTCGTGGCGCTGTAGCAGAGGCTGGATATCTGCCCGATGTCCCTTTTGGGGTACTCATCTCCATGTCCAACTCCTGTCTCCCACCTGTAGGACTTAAAGGCTCGGTGTTGACAGGTAAGTCCCCCTTTTTACTCTCTGGATCAACAGACAGCAGTGAAGCTTCCTCAGTTTGTCTTTCAGAGTCTCCCATCTCAGATTTGCTTCCGATCTGCTTTTCCTCGCTGCTTTGGCTCCATGCCTCTCCACCAGCCTCACTCGGCCCAGATCTTCCATCAAGGCTGTCCCCATTTTCGGTCTGCGTCACTGGATCTGTCCCCTCGGGTCGTCCATGTGGGCCAGTCCCTCCTCCTGCGCCTACATTCAATATCAGGCCTTCTACATGTTCTGTTACATCTGTAGTGTGCGTTGACCCAGCAGTTGTTACTGAGCTGGCACACGGGCCTTCACAGGGAGTCCCCTGCGTGGGGACGAAGGTTGGGAGATGGACGGGGGCTCCATAGACACAGAGACAGATCCCGGCTAGGAGGAGGCGATGGAGCGTCCCAGACATCAGCATCTCTGTCTCGTCTTCAGTGCCTGCTGACAGTGGACGCAAATGGTAAATGCTAATTGGCTTAACAGAGGTGGGAACAATCCCCGCATGCAACTTTCACGCTGTGTCACCCAGCAGACATGTGGACAGAGACACAAAGCAGAGGTGGCGGCGCTCGGGGAGGGAGACAGGTGACAAGGCACATTACAAAGGTGTGCAACCACAGATTAAAAGGGGTCAGAATGCAAAGTGAATTTCATTTGAGTGCTTCACGGGCTGTGATGAGCGCAGAGAACAGGATAAACTGAGCATTTCTTCCTGCCTCTGCTTTGATGCTGTGGTTGCACCTTTTTAATTCGGATGAAATTCCCTTTCATCTCTGATTCTTCTGTTCATTCTGTATAAACAGGAGGAAAGGCAGAGCACACACACACTTAGAGGGAGAGTGACAAACGAGAGAGAGAGAGAGAGAGAGAATCTGACACAGCAATCCTTATCACCCCTCCGCACTTCACCTATAAATAGCACCAGGTTTTCTATCCTCAAGGATCCTCTTCAGATGGCTCCCTGAATGTTACATTTGCACATTACTGCTGCATCGACCTGGAAGCAACATTTTCAAACAGAATATGTGCACATGACCAATCCTGAATGACGAATTTGTTGCTTCATGTGAGATGACAATAACCAACTAATAATCAGTCACGCTTTTAAAATCTGAGATATTTACAGGGTGACACCCTTCTATATAGCCAACAAGTCTGACAGAAATCATCATCCAGCCCACAACAGCGACAATTTTACAATACAGCCCACTTTTCCTGCCTTTGCACCTCCCCTGTGATCAATTCAGATGATCCACGCAGCCACTATCACGCTCTCCATCACCTCACAACATGATCGCTCGAACATTTGGACTGTAAACACAAATTCTCACTGCGGCGTTGAGTCACATTTCTCCAACCCGACTGCACAGAAAATAGCTCTTCATCGCCTTACAGGCACCAAAAATGCATCCCCTGAATCCCCGCACATATGGAGAGAGCGAGGTTTGCATAAGGTAACAATTAACATATGGCTAAAAATAAAACAGCACTTACCTTCCAGAGTTCATGGCGGATTTTTTTTGCATGGAGGATGCAGAGCTTCTATCGCTGTGTGCAAAAGGAGAGAGAGAAAAAAATGCAAGTCTTACGGGTATAAATTTAGGGGAGTCTGGAGAGGAAAGCTGTAGGAGAGGCTTGTTGTTGTGCCGCTCAGCGTCACTGACTGAAAGTCTCCTGTACGTGCCTGCTTCTCAAGTGCTGCCACCAAATGCTTCAAATCTGCAAGATGCATTAAAACTGACGACCCCAACCTCTGATTCATGACAAGTTTTCAGTTCCTTTCGAGTGGACTCCTTCTTGTGTACTTCATGTTTCCCCGCCACTGTCTACTTTTCGTAGCTCAGTTATTTCGCTGTCTTTCACCCACAGGGTCACATCAGGCTCTCTTGGTGGTGCTGAACGGACAGATGCTCCTCACAGAGACATGGGAGTTATGAGAAGTTATGATGGTTGGTCTCCTTTCCCTCATTTAGTCAGTCAAAAAACATCTTTTCTGTCAGATTCTGATGCTGTAACTTTAATGAACATATTTCAAATTCAGTAATAACAAATGATAAGTATGACTCCATCCTTATAGCAGAGGCAAATGTAATGTTGAATTGAGTCTTAAATTGGATTAAAATGTGAATTTATTGGTCATGAATACCATCCGCACTTACATGATGGCTACACGTTTTGAGACACAATTATGCATGATTTGTCCTTTGAATATATTTACCATAGTGGTACCAGCTGGTTTTCAAAGTTATATTTTTATATTTATAAAGACCCAGAAAAAAAAGTCTATAAACTCAGTTTTAACAAAAGGAGTCAGCATGAAATAGTGGATTATTTAATCCAAAAAAAGACATCTGCATTGGTGAGCACAGGTCTTTGGTGTTCAAATTGTGATTATGCACATGCCTGTTCTTACCGTGGTTCATTTTGCACTTTGTGCTTTTACAGTCTGTGATATTGTAAGCAAAAATGTTATTAGAGTACTTTCTTTTTTTTTAAATTTATTGTGGACATCTGATTTGTTTTTGATTGACTTGTTTGCTCAATGCATGTAGCACATGACTTCATTTGAAAATAAGAAGTGGGTGCATGCAGTCATAGTAGAAGGAAAATGCACGTTCTTATTTGCGGGCGGTGAATGCCAACTATCTGAAGTAACACATCCACCAGCAGGAATGCACAACTGCATGGAGTGGATTATATTACTTCCCAAGTCACAGCAGCACCAAAGATTTTAAAGGTTTCTTTACAAGGTAGGGGACTCAAATTATTTACTGTCAAAATAGAAGAACAAAGGGGAATTGTGGGATTGGCAGCTACTAGTGTTATAACCTGGTTTTGTAACTTCTTACTCCCGAGCAGAGAAATCTAACATCTTCCCAAATCTTAACTTTTGTTGAGTATATTTTTGATCAGGCAACCCCCCCACCACCCTCCTTCCCTCCTTATGTGACGTCACCCGCTTTTCTGAAGACCCAGCCCGGGCCGACAGGAAGAACAACAGACTTTTGAGACGATGCAAATTCACGACTGTCGGCGCTAATTACAGACATCACATTCGCCCAAAGGCGAACAAATCAGTAAAATGCCATTTTTTGACGGGTTGGGAAGCGGAGGAGAGAAAACTGCGATTGTCATTGATTTAGGAGCGGCGTACACAAAGTGAGTATCAGCCGTTAGCACGCCCTGCTAACGGAGCCATTCAATTAGCACAAAATGCTAACGGTTGTAGCGTTATAATTGAGGTTGTTGTTGTTTTTTTTAAATTATTGTAAACGTCCAAGTCTTGGCCACTGATGTATTTAGGAGAGCTTAACATGTCAGGACTGACACAGGAGTTAAACCTCACAAACGCAGGTCACAGATTTGAAGTGTGAGCCACCCAGCCAATGCTACGTTAGCGTCAGCTAATGCCAAATTAGAGCAGGATACCCGGTGAAATGTGTGCAGCGTTGAAGTGACACAGATGAGCACATCGCTGGGAAGTTTCCATGACATGTACAGTCTACTTTTGCATTGATTTTGCGAGATGAAAAAGTGACCAGAAGCGATCACATGCTGATCAGGAGGACTGTTCGCTGCTTATGAAATAATAGTGTCCTTGTTGTAGTTACAGTCCCACATTTGACAAAGAGCTTCTCTGTGAGTTTATTTATATACACCTGCACTTATGGGTTATTACTAATCGTGAAGTGATTATTTAACAAAGTTTTTCTTCCTTAAAGTCTGATTGCCCTGTTAATTGTCATCATACTTAGATTTTTGTTTGTACACTGGTCTCACGAGTTGTTAATATTTACTGATAATATGTACTAGTCTTGCAAGCAGATATCGCTGCAATATACTTTAAATATTTTCTGCAGCGACCCTGACGGCTTCCTCCGTTTCTTGCAGATGTGGCTTTGCAGGGGAAACGGGGCCCAGGTTCATAATACCGAGCGAGATCCGGAAACCGGGGCAGCAGCAGGTGAGACTCTGTTGTGTTCTTCTGAATTTCTTCTTTTGGAATCACGTGTAGAAATGTCAAAATATGTCAAATTGATTCATAATGTGACCATTTTCAGGCCATCAAAGTGGTTCAGTACAACATCAATACAGAAGAGCTTTATGTCATCCTAAAAGAGTTTATCCACATGCTGTACTTCAGGTGAGAATCTCCTGCACACTGTATTCGTAGTGGTGAAAAAAAATAGACTCATGAATTGCATTTGTTTACATTGTAATGAATGTGTATATGATTGTAGTTTATTATGCAGTGTTTCAGCAATCACAGTAGTCTGTAATGGCAATGATCATCTTCCTCTGACGCTGAACTGATAATATCTTGCATACAGACTACTCGCTACAACAGAGTGATGCAGCCACATCAAATCAAAGTTTGTTTGGCCTTTTTTCTCACTCAAGACACCTGCTGGTGAACCCTCGCGACAGAAGAGTGGTCATCATCGAGTCCATCCTCTGCCCGTCCCACTTCAGGGAGACGCTCACCAAGGTTTTCTTCAAACAGTTTGAGGTACCACAAGAAAGCAAATCGGTGTTTTATGAAAACCTCAGGTCATGCGTGGAGTAAGCTTTACTGTTGTTTCTCACCGAGGGAAATGGTTTTATTATATTAATTCACTTGGAATAAACCTTTATTTAACGGGGAATGATTACAGGATTTGAGCACTCCGATAAAATGGACAACAGTGAATATAGTGCTCTATAAAGTAAAAAAAGAAGTGACCCAAGTTTCAAACATGCAGAAGTCTTAACAGAGTTTGAAAGTTGTAACGGACAGCAACAGTTCACTCAAATGTTGCCTCTGTGCTTGTAAACTGGCAGCAAAATGCATTTTCATCAGCTTTAAAATGACAGGGACTTTATACTGTGTATCTGAGGTTTGACTCCATGTTTGATGAATGCTCTCCAGGTGCCCTCTGTGCTTTTTGCTCCAAGTCACCTCATGGCCGTCATGACTTTGGGCATCAACTCTGCCCTGGTGATGGACTGCGGACACACAGAGACACTGGTGCTGCCTGTATCCTTTTCTCATCACCTTAGAGCCTCTGACCTAAAGGAGGGCTTTCCACTGTGAGCCAAGAGTCTATGACATTATGACATTTCTCAATTTGCACTTATAGACTTGATACCCACCTTAACTATGGTAAATCAGGTGTATGAGTGCACTCCTATCCTGCCGGCCTGGGAGGCTTTGCCTCTGGGGGGGAAAGCCATTCATAAGTAAGTATGCCTTAGAAGCTGTGGCGTGTTGGTGCGCTGTTTTGAACACACTTTAATGACTTAATGTTTTACACTCTCTTTTATAATGATTACAAATCTTCTGACTGTTGAATTTAAGTGTTTAGACTTGAACTTGTTTGTTTATTGCAGAGAATTAGATGGTCTTCTTGTGGAGCAGTGCACTGTGGACACAGACACCACCACTGGCCAGAGCGTCCCAGCTGTCATCGGTAATTACAGAAAATCACCGCAAATCGTCCCCGTTTGTCTTTTAAATGTGAAATCATGACTCTGTTCTGGACTTCTGATTTGTTTAACAGTGCCAAGAGCAGAAAAATAGAGCGGCTGTGACCCATTATGCACCATTTAGTATTCATAAGAAGAACTTGTTTCTGTGTGACATTTGAGTTCTCAATTTGTGAATTATATATATGGTCTATTTTGGATTTTTCTCTGCCCACTTTTTCTTGACCGAGGAAACCAAACCGCATCATCGTGTTGAGCTGTGAGATCTCCAGCTGCTGCAGAGTGAGAAGAGCTTCACATATATACATCAATAATTAAAACAGACAGCAGGTCGGCTCACTTGGCTGGACTGTTGAAATACGTCTCTGCAGTGAACACGCAGGACCTGAGTTCTCTGTAATTACACTTTTTAGATGTAATCGAGAAAATGTATCGCCCCAAATGTGAAGTCCGTACATTGAGGTTTTCTGAAATGAGTCGTATTTGGGTTCGTTTTAAACCGAGCAGTCATCGTTCATACTTCTCCTCTGCTGCAGCGTCAGCTCGAACTTCCCCAGCCGCTGATTCAGCTTCATAAATCTGACTTGGAAGTGAAATGGGAGAAAGTGGCTCATTGGTACTTAAGTGAACTAAAGAAAATTCATGCACATTTCTTATATCACCTCTTCATCTTTTCCTCAGGGACCATCCCAGAAGAGACCGTGGAGGACATTAAGGGTAGGTTCGACTGAGTCATTTCACATTTTGAATCTGCACCTCTTGCTTTTCTCCCATGAATGTCAAGGGTCGTTGTTTTGTTTTTTTATTACAAATAAAAATACAGTTCCCTAATACCAAACTATAACTGCAGATATTTGTATTGGTATGATTTGTAAAACATACCTTGTCAGCTGTGCAATTAATGAAAGGTTTCATTGATTGCAGTTTGTGTTGTCATATCCATCTTTAGTTTGGATATGTGATTGCTGGTTTTGTTCTCTGTAGTCAGGACCTGTTTTGTCAGTGACCTGCAGAGAGGGCTCAAGATCCAAGAAGCCAAATTTAACCTGGAGGGCACAGCAGAGGTTAGTGAGCAGTTTGTGTATTTATTCATCCTGATTCTGTGAATAAAATGTTTGCAACTCTTCATTACCTGTAAATGTGTTGTCAGCGTCCAGCCCCTCCTCCAGATGTTGATTACCCTCTGGATGGGGAGAAGATCCTGCACATCCAAGGATCCATCAGGTTATTTGATGCTCTTTTTACCTGCTGTGGTCTTTCAGTAATGGAGAGACCCAGAGATTTGGCTTCTCTTAAGATATTTGCAAGTGTGCTTATATTTTATATCTCGGTGTAGTCCGTTCTAACTCGCTGGTTGTCGGAACCTTTTCTTTCAATTCATGTCACAGAGTTATTTCCTCTTTTTTTTTTTTTTACAGGGACTCTGTGATGGAGATCCTGTTCGAGCAGGACAATGAGGAGAAGAGTGTGGCCTCTCTGATACTCGACACTCTGGTCAAGGTAGATAAAAGTCACTCATTCAATTATATGTCATACCATGATGTTATATTCATGACTAGTCATTTACTAGTACATGTGTCAATACAGCTACAAATCTTGATGGGAAGCACGAGTCCTGTCTGTCACCTACTTCTGCCTTTGGAACAATATGAATTTTACAGTTTTGCTGGTTTGAAACAAACTACACAACTCACAGGCAAAGGTTTTTAGTAAGTTCCCTGAATTCTTTGTGACACAGATTCAACCATGTGCAGGAAGCATCCCTTCAGAGTTTTTGATCCATAGTGACATGATAGCCTCACACAGTTGTTGCAGATTCGTCAACAGCAACTTAACGATACACAACATCCTAAAGATGCTTTATTGGGTTGAGAGTTAGTGACTGTAGAGGCTCTCTGAGCGCAGTGAACTCACTGACATGTTCAAGAAACGAGTCTGGAATGATATGAGCTGTGACATGAGGCTGCTGAAAGTAGCCATGACTTTCATAGAGGGACGGACGTGGTCAGCTACAATACTGCTATAAAACGTGACTTTTATAACTCCCGTCATTGAGTACACAGTTTGACTTGGTGTGTCTGTTGTGCTGACACTCAGCTGAAAGCAGTGTAGTTGTTCAGCATGGGGATCATGTCGGCCCAGCGCAGCCTAATTCACCTCAAAAGGTACAGCAGCAGCAGCAGCAGCAGCCTTTCACTGTAGTGTCATTCAAATTTCAGTCCGTGTGGTGTGACAGCAGTGCTCTTCTCAGAATGTATTGAAATATGGCCGCTCCGTCGAGACGTCAGTGTTGTCGTGCTGCTCCCTGCTGCCTCCTCTTGCTTCCTGTAGCATTTACAGGACTGCAAAGAACGGATGTTTGTTTAAGCTTGTAATATTGAAAAGGTCTGTCTGTATTTGTTTTTAGTGCCCCATTGACACCCGCAAAGTGCTCTCCGAGAACCTGGTGGTGATCGGAGGCACGGCCATGCTGCCGGGCTTCCTGCACCGTCTGCTGGCAGAGATACGCCTCCTGGTGGAAAAACCCAAGTACAGCGACGTGCTGGCCAGCAAGAGCTTCCGCATTCACGCTCCACCCACCAAGCCCAACTGCACTGCCTGGCTCGGAGGTCAGATATGAGATTCAGTTTAAATATATGTCACTACCTATCGAACGGAGCCCTCTCTAAGTTTCAATAAATATATCTTCAGCATCAGGACATTTCACAAACTATCCTGTCAGCGGGGTTTCAGTGTTTTGTTAGTGGCCTCTCTTGTGATCATATTTTCCTCTGTCCACCAGGAGCTATCTTTGGGGCTCTTCAGGACATCCTGGGCAGCAGGTCGGTGTCCCGGGACTACTACAACCAGACAGGTCGCATCCCAGACTGGTGCTGCTTGAGCTCGCCCCCTCCTGAGTCTTTTTATGAAGCGGGAAAAACCCCTCCTCCGCTCATGAAGAGAGCTTTCTCCACCGAGAAGTAGGAAATGCTGTTAACATATTTTAAACGATGTACTCCTGACAGAACAGTTCAGTAAACTTTAATGTAACGTCTCTGCACTTATCTGGTTAATGTGTTAAAGACACTAACAGCTCGAGATGTTTTTAATGTTGAGTTGTCGACTAAATGTTTCTGTATGTGCTGACTGTGGACTGTTTGATGATCAGATTTCTGACCTTAAAACAGAGCAGGTATTTTCAGGCAGTTGCAGAAGGATTATTAGTGTTAACTTTCAATTTGTTCACCTCTCCGGTTGAAGTCTCATTGAATAAGATGCTGAATGTGTGCGTGTCTGTTCTCACTCCAATTTTCCTCCTTCTTTTGTTGGCTTTTAAACAGAAAAACACACTACTCAGCAAAATAATTTCAGATGACGACCAAGTTTAACTTAGTCATCGATTTATCAGCAAACGTTCAGAGAATGTTGCCGAACTTCGGAGAAAGCAGATTACTGTAGTTCAGTGTGATGGTTGATAAAGTGTGGAAATCTCACTTTGACGGTAATGCCCCATTTAGTTTGAGGTTTTTTTTCTTTAAAGAGAAATTGTTCCATTTATTTATTATTAGTACTGAGCTGTTAACTCGACTCTTGTTACACAGAACCATGTGAGAAGACATCCTCACAAGCTGTTTGGAAAAGGGCAGGCATTTTTACAAAAATACCTAGCAGGTGATTGGATGAACCATCCGTCTATCACGGTCCATCAGAGGCTAACTTCAGATCATTATTGGTTTTGACCGAACAGCTGCTTCTCGCTGTTGTGTTCGTAAAGTGGTTTTAAATGCATTAAAAGTGCTGCACACTCATGCACAATCACTCTGTGTTTCCTAATACGAAATCCTCTCTGGTTTAAGATCAAAGTTGTTCTGCTCCAGCGTGTACATTCAGAGGGTCGGGGAGATGTTATTCGACCACCTCGCACACACACACACACACACACACACACACACAATCCTGACATGAGGCCTAATCAGGTTAAATAACTGAGAATATCTTTGTGTGTTATGTAGTGACATTTCCATCAAACCACGACATCTTTCTCTGTATCCCTCAAACCGTCATTCCAATAAATAAATATTACAAATTGAATCAGACATGTTTTTGTAGTCATTTATTATCATAAAATCCAAATTAGTATTTCAAATATTTTATGAATAAATTGCCAAACTGGCAGCTTTTGTATTAACATATCTCATAAACACCAACCTGGGCTTTGAACTGCAATCCCACTCCATGGAACAGTCCACAGACCTACTAAAGCAGGAAACTACCAGTTTAATTTATGACATTTGACCATTTTCTCAAATAATAATAATGACATGGATGCTGAATTTGTGCACACTAACACTTAACTGTCAACCCCAAAAAGCGTACCTCTTTTCCCAGAGTATTGCAGCAAGTGCTGAGCTATAAATTTGCACAGTATCACAGGGAAATGCCACATATTACTAGGCCTCATATCTGTCTGAATCTCTTAATAATATGTAGGAGGAAACACTGGAACGGCTGCCGGCATCCTCAGAATAACTGATAGAGTTAACACAAAGGAAGGCAGACGTCCAAAGATGGTCAAATGTTTCTATATAAGCAGGTCTAACTCAATAAAAAAAAAAAAAATCCAAAAGCAAGTGAGTTACGGCCACTTTCAGGGGAAACTATTTTCTCTTAAGAGGTTCAAGTAACTGAGACCAAACTGAATGTGTTTACAGCACAAGTGTAGTGTTGTTTTCTTGTTCGGCCCCCAGAATGCTGTTAATGTCTGCGCGGCCGGGAGTGGAGTTGCATCTGTTTGGCCTTTTGGGTCACATTAATCACTCAGTGTTGCTCTGTCTGGCTTCCGTGGGCTTGGGAACCAGTAGCATTACCCACAATGCACCTGCACCCTAAGACTGGCAAAGAAAAATGTGGGAAATGAGATGATCTTTAGATTTTGATCACAGGCTTCGAAGCATTGATTAGAGGAAGACTAACGTGTGCATGGGTGAATATCTGAAGGCAATAAAGCCAGAAACCCTTCTGATTCAAACCGCTTTTGATCAATTTATATCCTGATGGGGAAAGTTGGTGCGGAGATTAATTTGGTGATTTGCAGCTGAACATGTGGCAGCTAGTCACATCTGTTTCCAAGAGATGGAGGATCCGAAAAAGATGTAACCCCGGTTTCGAGCCTCCTTTGACTCCAAAGGGGATTTTGGAGGAGCTTTGTTGCCCATACGAACGCTCACATTGAAACCGTTAGAGCAGAAAGAGCGACGGCCTCCTACCTGTGGACACAGGCCAAAGTTTCAGAGTTATGCGAGGTGATGATCCCCTTTTTTTGAATGTTCACGAAAGACAGCTGCGGCCACATGTGAGGATACAAAGCAGCCCCGGTCATACCTGCTGCCTCTGCTCCAACTGAGGGGAAAGCCCATCCTCCCGCCACCAGAACTGGGACTGGAGCATCAGTTTGGTTCCCAGAGACAGGAAGCAGCAGCTGTCCGTCTGATCTCTGGCTATATCTGACTTGGAAGTCTGAGCAGGGACTTGGTGAGGGGACTCCCCTTAAAGTGGGCGAGCGCTGGCTGCAAGGAGAGATGGCCGCTTATTTTTTTTCTTTGGAAGACTAAAGGAGTTCAAAACAGAGTGTTTACTCACTGGGTTATACGGATTTGTTAATTTAATTCAAACTTTATTTCAAAATCACGAGAGAGACATAAAAGGCAAAGCCACGGCAGTATGTGGGCTATATCTCCAGTGGTTTCGAAGTCTGGGTGATTACTGAGTGCAGCTCTTCCTGGGTCTCGTTAAGGCCTCCACGATGCTGTTCTCAGACAAGTTAAATGATGCTTCCCTTTATGCTGCACTGGATTAAGACATCGTCCTTCGAGAAAACTCTTCTTGAACGTGCCAGATTAGCAGAATGCAATGTTTTGTTTTGTCTTTTCAATGACACAACATATATTGCAGAATAAGTTATTCATGTTTTAATAAATAATCTTATAAACAATGAGATATAAACATGGTTCTCCCCTAATGAACACCAAAGCCTGCAAGGAGTGAAAGGCAAATTGCAGCGAGAGGGGAAGGCATCATTTGTCTTTGTTATCTCCTCCACAGAGGCTGATATCTCAGAGCACACCAGCCCAATTACCTTGTAAATCACACTGGCTGTGAAAACGCATCTGAGCCCGCCTAATAAATGTGAGGGTACTCTGCTGCTAGTCGTCCGTGCCATGCAGAATGAGACAACAAGTGTAATATGGGTTAAAAAATAAATAAATAAATCATTGCACCTGTAGGTCAGTTTTGGACGTGAACACAATCAATATTAACTGTAAATGACAGCACGGGCAAACTACAAGAACTCAGTGTAGTAGAAAGGCTACATTCATGTACCAGTTATAATCATTCAGACTGTACGTATACTGATGATAACAGGTATGTTAACACGCGACTGACCGGGGACGTAACTCTTGAGACATTCTGCTCAATCTCGTAGCATCGGTGTTGATAACCTGAGGTCTGCCGCGTTTGTGCCAAAACTAAACAGGCAACACTTTGAGGGCCCCGAGTGCATAAACAATGCCGAAGGGCCAAGCAGCTTAAACTAACAACCAGATCCAGAAGTGGCGCCAGATCAGTTGTATGTTGGCAGTTCGGAGCAGGGATACAGGGAGCTCCTTGTGCTGTGGCCTCACACTGCCACTCAGTGTTTCAGTATTATCGCCAGGCCAGAACAAAGAACTACATCTGTTTGTTTCAGCTCCTTAACTGCGAAATCACGTAAAGTTTCTGCAAACCATTTGCAAATGCACGCTGGACACGTTCTGCTTTTCTACTCTTCCAGGAATCTGTTGACATCCATTCATTCCCAGATCCATCACACCAGACATCAAGTATGTGGTAGTTTTTCCTCTGTTTTCTAATCCTCTACGAACACATTAACGTCTCCGGTGTGTCAAACTCTTTTGTAAAACTCCTAAACTTGCTTGTGCAGGCAGTTCAAGCGCGGGTTGATTTGAAAAGACTCCACTGCGCTACCTCGTGATTTATACATAAAGTCAGTGTAGACTCGATGTTAACTGTCAAGAAGAGAAAATAATGTACATTTAACAAACAAATACATCAGTCTTGATGATTACTGACATAATGTGCATCTCAAACATGTTTAAACTATCTGCCAATTCGATGTTTAGATCAGATACCAGTGTTGAAACCATTTAAAAATACATAAAACACAGCAGCATAGTTTGTCACAAAACAATGGACAAAAACATAAAAGTTCTGGTCGGCCTTTAACACATGCTCTATATACAGGGACCTTGGGTGGTTCGTTGGGTCAGCAGGACATGAAACTGAACACGTACAGTCCCACGCAGCTACTTAACCAGTGTAGTGAAATTCACTGACTTATGACTGTTTTCCCTGTTACAAGTCAATACGTTTGTGTGTAAACTGATCAAGTTTCTTATTCGGATTATTCATCTATAGCCCACATTATTGTGAGGTTATGTCGCATGCATTTACGATGTGTCCAATGTGTGCGTGTGCATCAAATTAGCGCCAGTCTCGTCACGTCCTCAGCGGCGACGGAAAACACGACTGTGTGTGAAACAGACGCATTGTAATAACTTGCGTTCTCAGTTCCCCTGAAGTCGAGTCGAGCCGCACCGGTTTCCAATTGTTCATCAGCTGCTGCCTTCATCTATATTGGCGCGCGCTTTTCATCTCAGCTCGGCTCGCGCGCGGTTAGACCACGCGCACATTAAAAAAAAAAAAAAAAAAAAGAAGCTCCGAGCTCCAGCCGCCCCTCCAGCCTCTCTTTAACATTTTCATTTCTCTCGGACCGACCGGAGGAAACTCATCCTCGGCAGCATGCGAACTTTCAGCGGAGTCTCGCGTCTCCTGGTTCTTCTGTTGCAGCTGATACCTGCGCAGGTAACGACAACAAGACACGTGTCACGCTGCAACACACTGTAGTTTTCTGGGGTTTTTTTTTCCCCTTTTTTTTTTTTTTTTTTTTTCTGTTGAAGGTAGGATATTTCTTTTACACTTTATTGATATAGGCTGTGTAATTTATTAAACTCCAAAATAACTTTTAAACTTAATTTAGCCCGTCTTGTGTTCTTTCATATTTGCAGTGATGTTTACCATCAGCAGAACAACGGTTTTCCTTTCTGTGGGAAATGTCTCTTTTCTTTTCTCCATATGAGACTCCTATAGCACCATACCGTGAAACAGCTGCGCCCCATATGAATATACCATCTGCATTTAGAGTATCCAGTCATGTTTGCAGATAATTTGACTCGAGCAACCAGCCACATGCAATTTGCCTCGCACATCAAAACAGAAAGAAACTGTATCTGAGAGCAAGTGTGGAAAAATGAAGCCAGGCTCCGGAGCTCAGGTTCACCATGTCTGTGAAGTGTCTCTCTCTGGCTTTGCACATGCAGATGCTTACTCTTACTGAAACAGCATCTGACCCTATGGCACAGTCAGGATCACCGAGCAGGGAACTCTGTGCAAGGGGAATATGCAGTCAGTTTATGTGCAGCTTTGTATGACTGAGTATATTGTAGCAGGCTATACAATCTATCCAAAATTGCCAAAACTAAAAGTTGATTTAAAATACATTTCATCCTTCCACATCACTTCTGTTGCGTTTCACAGATGTTTTGAAGTGGCAGCAGCAGATCATGAAAGGAAATCTTCCTGCTTGTAGACTGCAGAGTGGCACAAAGAATAACTCATTAACAGATCTGAAGCCACATGATTAGAGGCAGATGATGAGACGTCTCCCAACTTTCCAGAGTCCACATTGCTGTGTGCTCCAGCGACTGAGGTGGACGATGGGCCACAGTTTACATGGAGACTTTTTTTTTTTTTGTATGCGTCTGTCCTCTCTGTGCTATCGCTGCGCAAAGGCTATGTATGCCACAAGATATCATTTTCAAATCTCAGATGACAGCATTGATTTTTGTGTTAATGACATCCATTTTCTTTGAAAACGGCACATTTCAGGACAGTGACCAGGACAGATATATCTGTTTAGCAGAAATGTTTCTCAATCGGGCCAGATTTGAGATGAGTTAAAGCAGTCTAGACAAAAAAAAAAACAAAACAAAAACAACACTTTGTTTCTTAAGCACTTAACCAAAATCCACGTGGTATTTAGAAATCACAGTAAGACCGATAGCGGGAAGTCTGGGGGAAAGCGTTACAAAGAAAGAGAATAAGAAATGCTGCATGTGAACAACATCTCACTTCCTGTTTTCTCACTATAATATCCATCTTGCGTTTGCTTTGGAGCCTCTAAGTGACACAATTAGAGATAAAAGAAAATGACACGTTAGGAGGAAATAGGCATGGAAAACTCGTTTCAGTATTTTTTTTTTTTTCCCCTTTAAAGCACGCCATTAGATTTTAAATGCAGTGTGTTAAAGAGTTCATTATGTTCATGCATGTCTGCACATTTCAGGCTGAATACAGCTGTTGCTTGCAGCTGGACCCACTGGTGGATGCTGCAGTACTTTTAACAACGCTATGGCATTTGGCAGAAGAACAAGCTCACTTTCAGCTAACATAAAAGGCCCTCTATAAAACCTACTGTTATCCGAGCTGTAAAGCCGTCCCTGCGTGTGACATTTAGCTAGTAGACCATGTTCCCATCAATGTTCATGGGGTAGAAGGAAGAAGCAGAGAGGTGAAGAGTCGAAGAGCCAAGATCAACTTTGCACTCGTGTTTCTTCTTGATTTTGTTGTTCAAAAATTGGAAACGTTAATGTGGATTTGGAGTTTGGGTTGTGAGAACTTCGCAATGCTGTGTCATGATACTTTTCAGTACTGCCTTTGTTTAAACTGCGTTTGTGGTGTTTAAAGCTCCCAGGAGTAAAGGCAGCGGCTATTCTTCGCTGTTATTTTTTGCATACTTTGAAGGTTTCTGCTTCTTGTGATAATAAACCCTCTTGTATTCGGACCAATTGAGAAATCAAAAGCACTGTTGTTGTCAACTGGCTCAATTTACAGTTTTTACCCCTGCAGCACAGCGGTGCGCTCCCGACACCATGCTGCATCCTTGTTTTTACTGGATCAACGTGTGCGTACTAGTTTTTCTCCGCCACCAGAGGGCGCTATGCAACTGCACATTGAACTCGCTGCACCATGCTGATTTCTCACCTGAGAATGTTCCTGGTTGTGTGCAGGCTGTGTCATGTTTGGCATTGATGGTATTACTTTTATGAGACTAAATTGTAGGTTTGATCCCTGTAGATGTCTGTTTTTATTTATTTTTTAAATGTATTTTGCAGATGTCACACCTTCCAGTAGAGGGTAACCCCAGAGGTAAGGATGGTGCTCTGGATCACACTTAACAGGATTTTCCACCTGTTGCAAATTATTTCCAGACTAAAGATACAACCTGTCTTGTAGTGACGGAGTTGCAGGAGGTGCTGACAAAGAGCATGTGTCGACCCATGGAGCAGCTGGTGGATGTGGAGCGTGAGTTCCCTGAACAGGTGGAGTACATTTACAGACCTGCTTGTGTCCCACTTTGGCGATGCTCCGGTTGCTGTGTCGACGAGAACCTGGAGTGCCATCCCACCCTTGAACGCAACATCACTCTGCAGGTGTGGCAAGAACTCCAGTCACAAATGATTTACCAGTAAAGAAGGTGTTAAAAATGCACTTCCACTTTACACAGAATATTTAGCTTTATATTCCCTCGTTTCGCAGGTGATGAGGATTCTTCCCAGGAATCTGATGAACATTGTGGAACTCACATTTTTAGAGCATCAGACATGTGAATGCAGGTGAATTACAAAGTCTTTTGAATAAAATAAATACCAGATGCAAACAGATCTTGTTCTAACGGGTAACTGCAGCTGTTCCTTTTTCTTTTCTTTTCTTTTTCTTGTTTTCAGGGTCCGTCAGAAACTTGAAAATAATAAAAGGTTGGTAAATTAAAATTTTATCGATCAGACTTGAACTCATCAATATCTTGACGTTTTTCTTTGCTCTTTCTGCACAACAGCAGTGAGTCTATCACGAACAGACCGCGGAGGAGGAAACACAAGAAGACAGCGACCGGCTGTGCAAAGTAAGAGATTGATTGCTCCCCTGTGGCGCACACACACACACACACACACACACACACACACACACACACACACACACACACACACACACACACACACACACACACACACACACACACACACACACACACACAGAGCGTTTCATAATGTTTGGTTATTTACAACTACATCTATCAATGTTTCCTCCACTCACCAAGGACAAAAGAGCTTAAACAATATCACAATACATTATCTGCTGTGTTGCTCTTCTTGTTGACAGACCTAAAATCCAAAAATCACTTCTGATGAGCTTGTGCTTGTGTGTAAGGTCACAGAGCTTTTGTAGTACAGTAATCCAAGGCTACTGAAGGTTTCAATCAAGCACTGCCAGTCTGAAGGTTTAGTCTGGAAATACCCAAATTCATATATCAGGGAAAAAAGAAAAAAAAAATTACCGGAGGAAGAAATGTGAAGATTGCTGATGAGGCTCATTTGGGAGCAATAAACAGTCATGTCCAGTTTTGTTGCTATTCTGTGTGCATCTGACACACAATCACAGTTGCTACTGACATTTAAAGATAAAGGTAAAACTTAGAAATGCAACAGCACAGTTCAACTCTTTATGCTTTGAAATTGAATCTGACCATGAAATGAATCCAAAAAGTGTCCAAATGCAATTTTTGTGTGCAACCCAATGCACTTTTAAACTCAAACAATTCAGTCTGGGGGCAACATCAGACCCATTATTTTAGAGACGGAACAAAGAGTTTTATGTGCAATGAATTTAATATGGTGTTTGTCTGTCAAACTCAAAAGGGCAGCTTGTGTCACAGTAGATCTCTCAGTGCCTCTCTCGGCCTTTTCCCCTTTTATTTAACAGGAAATTGTTGTGTGACCAGTTGCGAATCAGTGTACAATGAAGACATTTTTTTTTTTTTAAAGAATGAAACGTCTACAATAAATAATACGTACTGAGAACTGAGTTGTAATGTTACAAAGTGGTTCTTCTAAAGGGGCACTCCATCCATTTTACATATGAAGATCAGTTTATTGATCTCGTATCCAAGCATGAGCATATTTATAACAGGAACCCTATGCAGGTAAACACCATGAAAAACGCTATCAAGTCGACCTCTGCAGCATGCAATACTAAATCACTGAACAGGCTCACTTTTTTTTTTTTAGAAGTCATGTCAACTTGTGCACTTGTGCTTGAAAGGAGTTTTTGGTGACTGCGGACATGGCTCCCTTCCACAGAGATACTGAGAGGACGTCTTCTGAAAACAATGAAGGCACCACGGGGCACAGAATCCAAAATCCTCTATTTAGTTCGAAATTGAATTGTAACATTTAGCTGATGCTAATATAGGCTGAGAAGCCACAGTTAAGCAAATTACTTGGTTGTCTTCCAAACTTCCAAGCTTCATTAGAACAAAGAGAAAATTCATTTTGTGACTGTCTCTCCACTTCAGCTCAGCAGGGAAACACTGTGGGAAGACAAACGGGGAATATCACACTAAAAAGACTCTAATTTAAGAAGATATCAGATTTATTTGTCTGAGTCAGACTGCTAAAACCTCATTTTAGCTGCTGCTGCTCTTGTTGTCCCCCCCCAGTCCTTGTAATCACATTATGGAAGGATCCTGTAACAATTGCACAGATTATTGAGTCTTGCATGAATGTAAGCCTGTCCTGTAGGCATTCAATAATCATTCAGTGGTCCTCGTTATCAGTATTTAAAGAGTCATTTCTGGCTCAGTCATTGAAGAACATCTCCTGCATGCGGATCAAGGAACAGTTGGTGATTTGAAGTTTGCACTATCTGGTGATAACTGGGTCAGCTGTTTTGAAGCGGTGGCTGCAGGGTTTCACCATCTTCTCTGTTAAGGAGGACATGTGGATATGTTATCCCTCAGCCTTAACAGACAGAAAGCAATCCATCCTCTGAATCAGCCAACTAAAAGTTCAACTTTGGACTTGGAGTCACTGTGGGGGATGGTAGTGTTTGGTTGTG
This sequence comes from Brachyistius frenatus, assembly GCF_029030835.1. Lineage (NCBI taxonomy): Eukaryota > Metazoa > Chordata > Actinopteri > Embiotocidae > Brachyistius > Brachyistius frenatus. The sequence continues at coordinate 669,475 of NW_027210752.1, forward strand.
GCCTGTAGGCTTTCCCACAAAAGTATTTTAGGAATGTGTGTGGTCTTGTTGTTCTGTCTGTTTTCAGGTCCTATAATGTTAATGCTGCACCTGGACTTCGTAAATCATAATTTATAGGGCGACAGAACCACCATCTCATAATCCTGTAGGTAGGTAGGTATATACTTTATTAATCCCCGAGGGGAAATTTTTTCAATAGTTAGTGGTCAAGGGACCACGCAGTTTCAGCCGAGTTTGAATTTCTTCCACCAGACTGCATGTAAATAGTGAGTGGGATAAACACTCTCTTTGATGGTCCGTTCTAGTGACAACCTTGAAGTGAGTGAGCGGACTTCCACTTTGTTTGTGGAGGGGGATAGTTTACCGTTCCACTCTGTTATGGCTCCGTCTGAGGGACCCCTGACCGGTGTCCTGTTGACCTGTTTGTAATCCATCCATGTCAGTGTCAGACTGATCATATGGGTCAGGATCAGTGCTGACTTGCATTTAACACATTCCTGGGTCTCATAACCTGCAGAGTTCCTTTGCAATTTGGAACTCGCTCTAGGAAGCTAATCTTTGTGAAAACACTGATAAAACTCACTTGTGTGTATTTAAAATTCACCCCAGAAACAGCCCAACAGAAATATAGAAGAGGACCTGGATGTAGAAATGCTGTGTCAAGATTTCACGACGAAGCTACAAGTATATCCTGAAAAAGGAAGGTTGTAGATGCAAACTGATAACTTCTAGTTTTTGGAGGGATTTCTCCTTGGAGATGTTAACTAAATGCCATAAAGCAGATGCTTCTCATTAATTGACTGAAATATTCGGTCAGATTTAATAATGCATTTGAACATAATTGCTCACACAGAGAACAAATCATGACATTCAGAAACTAATTCTTCCAACAGCGGTGTCTGAATCAGGTTTATATAGTATTTAGTGTGATTTTGTTTATCGTTCAATGGTCACATTTTTATTAAAAACGGACAGCAATAAACAAGTTGAATAGACTTGTGGCTCATGAAAATGTTTGATTTACCACCAAATACTCTGGGTGAGTGACGTTGAAATGACATTCGATGAAATAAAGCAATGACTGTTAAAAAGATGGATACATCTGTCTTTTATAGACCCCTAATTTGAAGTCCTTCAATTGTATATTTTTGTCTTCACAGGTGCCAGTTCCCTCAAAACAAGATACATCTTCACTGATTTACTAAAACTTGACTCTTGAGGGGTGAACAACAGCACATATGAACTGATCATCCTCAGCCTGCATCCATTAAACCCCAGACTTTCTATCTTGTCCATGATATTTTTGTATTTTTGATAAATTATAACCATATACAGTATGTCTGCAGACTGCAGGAGAGATCCCAGGATTTATTTTTTCAAAATGAGGTGGCACAGGGGGAGTCAAAGAAACTGTCAGGAGGGGCAGAGGTCCATGGGAAATCGGAAAATGATCTGAAGGAAATACATTGTTGAATTTGGCTAAGAAAACATTGATATTTACATGAACAGTCTGCCGAAGCTAACTAACTACATAATAGTATGATGAGACTCTTCAGGCCGTTTGAAGGTGTTATACCTGCAAATGTTATCTTTACTCGGACAATCGAGCCTTCAGTAGCCTTCTGCCGACAGTAGGCCATCACTCACTGCTTTCTCCGTTATCTGGAGTTCACCTATTTGCAGCAGAGACGTTTGACAAACGGCATACTGTGATTCTGCATCACAACTCATATTCACAGTGCTCTTATCCAGTGGTGTTGGCCTTGGGCGACTGAGAGTATCTAGACCAGTGGCTTCGGGCGGGCAATGCAGAGAGCAATCAAGGAGGGAAGCAATCATTTGCCTCCCTCAAATGGCGCTAGTGAGCTTATAGTTATGACACTGTACGCACAGCATGCTTGGCTTTCACGTTTTTGAGTCGTGAGAGCTCCACTGCACGGCAACAACAACAACATGGATGCCATAAGTCTCCTCGTTGTTCTCTTGATATCAAACAGAAGCTTAGCAAACTAGCAGGCGCGTAACATTACATTTGAAATGCAAAGACATGACGGAGGGAAAAGATGAGGGCATTGGAAACATCAACATTTTACTCAGCCATATTATTAAATTGAAGTGAAGAAAAATTCCATACAACTAAAATTACAATATTTGAACCTCTTTGCCGTTTCTGAAAATGTCAGTCAACACGACACAACTCCTGAACTCCGAGCTTTCAGAACATTTTGAGGGTCATTAACTCGCCATTCATTCATTCATAGACTCTTTTCATGAACCCCATTTCAAGGCAGCAATATTTTTTGGTGGGGTGCAGTGCCAGTCCTTTTAGACACACCCCTGTCTGATATTTCTTGGACCACTTTTGAAAAGAGACTTACAGAACAGATACAGAATAGGCATACAGATCATGGGTGGAATTTATTGAGCTTTTAGGTCTCCAGGAGAAAGGATTAAAATCTCCATCCAAGTGTTCACTGATTACCTGCCAGATCTTCTTCATGATGTTTATTGTGCCATTTATTGTTATGGGACCATGGTTCGACAGCACAGACCATGAACTAAAGACATCAGCAATGTGACTTTATACATGTATGTTGGTATTTTTGTAGCAGTGTCTTCTGATGAACATTGAATCCGCTTTGCCTGGTCATGATGAGAGATTAGTTCATGGAATAAAATGCACTCCAAGTACAAGGAACCTCTGTGTTATCTATATTTGCATTCGTAGGCCACTAGGGTCTGTAACATGTGAGGACACTGTGAGCTCTTTATCTGGCTAAGATGTGTTGCGAACACACTGTCAACAAAGCACAAGGAGTTACTGTTTTCCAGTAATATGTATTGCATTCACAGCCTTTCAGAGACATGCGAGATGATAGTGGTTCGATTTGACAGCAATGCTTTCCCAAAGTACTTCACAAAACAGGATGATTAATCATACCATGCAGGCAACTTTATGAAGTGATGAAAAGCTATGACTTAATCATAGTCATAACCCTGCTTAAGTTTTGTTTCAGACTTTAAATGGGTGCCACCAGATGCTTCTCGGTTTGAGAAATAGGATTTATTATTTTTTGCAGGAGGCCTATTATGCTCCTCTTAGGAGTCTTTGTTGTTTTTGTGGTTAATATCTCTTACCTGGGCCTGAACTCACACTTTCACCACAAACCTGCCAGCTCATCCTCAGCACGAGCTGCATGGGTACATGTTAAATTAAAGGCAGCGCGCCTGCACGTGAGGACGTTTTGTTCCGAGGGGCAGCGCACGCGTGTGTTTACTATTTCAAACTGCACGCTGCAGAGAAGACTTGTTCTGCTCAGGCCAACCATGCTATTATGTAATAAACCGGAAACTCTCACGTCACCGGATTCCCCCGACGGTACATTGAGACGCGTGCACTGTACATCACACCTCTCGACTGCTCGGCGAACACGATGTCCTCAACTCGCCACACATTTGGCAGCGGTCACGTTTTTCAGCTGCTGGCCGCGCTGGCCAATCAGAAGCCAGGAGAGCGGGGGAATGGGCGGGCCGTTGTAGCCGAGCGACTGTGACGTACCTCGTTCTCCAGACGAGGCCGCGCCCAGAAATACCAAACACGACGGAGCGGCTGTAACGTATATCGGCGTCCGTTGCACTTTTTTTATGTGTGGCTTTTTTGGGGGGAACAATAGTCAACAGATTTCGGGGATCGAAAGCCCGCGGAACCGTCGGAAAAAAAAACCAAAACAAAACAAAAACCTAAGTTTTCCACTTTGAAGCTCACGGAGGACAATTTAAAACTTGCAACTGCTTAACGGCTGCCGCCACCGTGCTCCGCACGTGACCGAGTGGACAGGGGGAGGGGCGGGCTGTCTCGTGCGCGGTACCGTGGAACACGGAGTTCCAGTCAGCGGAGCTGCGCGGCGGCGGCCACACCGAAGAAAGGAGCCCGCCGAGGAGCAGCCGTACTCGCGACCCGGACGCAACCTCGTCCGCAGCCTTCGGTTTTTAAAGACGACGTCGACAAAAGGACAAAAGTAAGCGTGTTGTTTTGTGTCTGGCAGCCGTATTGTGGTGTTGTTTTTTTGTTGTTGTTGTACGCACGGTGTACTACGTGTCAGTTAACGTCAGCTATAATAACGCGCTCGTCTGTTGTTGTTGTTGTTGTTTTTTTTAAATGTTCGTCAGGCCGTTCAATCAGATGTTACAACGATATAACTTCCGCCGAATAACAACATTTAATGTCACGCAAAGTCACGTTTGCGGTAGCGAAGTTAGTCTTTACTGGTTACTATCAACATTTTGTAACGTTAGCTTTACGTATTTAGCCAACTGTATGTTTGGATGTCGCTACTTTTTTTTTTTTTTTCTTTTCCTGATGTTTACCTCAGGGTAGATTAATGGGCATTATGTTTGATAGGAAAACGAGGCCAAACATGTCGTAATTCAGTTTAATACATTAACCTGGCATTGTTTAATAAGGCCAGACATGTTGTAAATAAGCCAGACCGGTGTGCTGATTACAGGATTAAAACAGCTGTAATACACGGTGCCGTCCAGCTGCAGCTTCAACGTGCCAAATCGCACCTGGTTGAGTCCTATTTACGTGTCTGTCTTTGATATGAAAAGAGTGTCAGCTTCTCGTTGTTTTTGTTTCCCAGCTTTAGCTCTTGATATGCTGATCTGGCTTTGAGAACTTGTGGAGCCATGGACACCGTCGGTACAGCCGGAAAGAAGATGGGCACCAAGAGGAAGGCAGAGAATCACTGGAGGGCAGCAAACCGAGCACGCGTCCTGAAGTCTGGAGGCTCGCGAGCCGACTCGGAGAGGGACTCCGGATTCTCAGGTTCGACCGCAGTCCCGCTTGCACGTTTATTTTTGCTCAGATTATAAGGTATCGCTTCATAGAGCTCCGGTTAACTCTTCTGTCCGGCCTTCAGATGTAAGCTCAGAGCACACGAGCACAATGGACAACACGGACTCTGAGGATTCACCGCACCCGGCGCAGCAGGGGCCACAGACTTCTGGCTCGGGGTCCCGGTCCTCTCCGCTGGCTATGGTGGGAGGCTCGTACTCCAACCTCTCTCCTATGATCTTCATGAACAACGTCCTGCTCAAGCAGGTACACGCAAGAAAACCCGAAAACGTAAAACTTCCAACGAACAGAATAATGCGTATAGATGAATTGCTTTTCTGCTCCCTCTCGGCTATTTTAACGCACAGCTGTGCCGAACCAGGTCACACCGGGACAGTTGTGGGACAGTTGTGGGCCAGTTGCACCGCGCTTGTGTTTAACTTGAATGTGTTGCAGCAGACTGGCATGTGTCTCCAAAAAAAGACGGACCATTCACATAAGACTAAGACCACATGCTTTCAGTTTTTAGTTTCAATGTGAGCAGAGGTGTATTAATTAATATAGAAACTTAAATTGAATTAAAATTGTATTAAACTGCATAAATAAAATGGGGGGTGGATTAGACAATTCATGACTGTGCGATGGGTTTTTGTTGCAAAGAGTTTGGCCACGAATAGTTTGAACAGATAAGTTTTGTCTGACTCTTAATTGACCGAACTGATTTGTATCAATCGAGTGTACGTTAAATCTTTTTTATTTCCATTCGTGTATAATCACTGAAAACTAATAATTGTTGTGTTATTGCACATTAAGCACTTAATATCTAGAGAGGGAGCAGCTTTTTCTTTCATGTAGCCTGCCCCACGTTTACAGAAGCCCAGAACGGACAAACCAAACGAGGACCATTTTTTTTAGCGTTTCACAGCCTCCATAGATTTTTTTTTTCTTATTTCTCGATTACATTCTTGAATTTGGAGGAAGGCAGAGGTTATTCAGTTCGGTGCAATCTGCTGCGTCACCACTCGATGCCTCGACGTGTTACACACTGCACCTTTAATGTGGTAAATCCCCCAAAACACTGTTTACAGTTCTGCTTCCAAAATGTAATTGAAAGCTTTCGACATCATCTGATTTGTTACCGTGTTTGTTGGCGCGTCTGGAGCTTTATATGGGTCAAAAATAATCCATCCTGGCACACTGATTGGGTCAAACCCGTGTCTGACGTCTTTCTGCATGAATTGACTGACTGTTAGTGAACATTATTCAACGCTCCTCCAGATGTGTTGAACGTGACTCAGACACCGTTTCAGTGACCAGGCGTCTCTTATTAGAGATGGGAAATTAATTTCGCGACAATGGTATCCCAAAGTCATTTCATGACTCCAGAGACACAAAGACAGAAAGAAATGGAGCGTACATATGTGTGAGCTGGAGAGCTACTGAGAAAGAAGGAGAAAAAGAAACTTCATTTGTTGGTTGTACAATATAATCCAGTGTAACCACGTGCGTCTCTGTTAACGGTGACAACCCGAGGTTGACCTATGTCTGCTGTCTCATTAATCGGTCCGATGTGGGTTGAACTCGTGGTCATTTGAACCACATCATATGCCAATCTCCAAAAGAGGAGTTAGTTATCATGGAACGATTGATTAGTTTGCTATGTTGTCATGGCAAAACTGTACGAGTAATGATGCTGACCCGACGTTCAAAGCTCTCATTTGTGTCTTTCATTGCGTTTGCAGCCCGGAGATAATCCTCCTCCTCTGAAGCCGTGGGGCTACAGTCCTACAGTGGAGGTGGTCCAGCAGCCTCAGGTGGTCTTTCTCCAGCCTGTGGTCTCTCGTCAAGCTCCCTCTGCCTCCAAAGAGGCCGCGTCTAGACACCGATGCCCCAAGAAGTATCTTCCAATCCTGAAATCCTACCCCAAGATCGCCCCACATCCCGGAGACAGCTCGAGTTCCTCAGGCAGAGGAACTGCTTCCTCGTCATCCTCCTCCTCGTCTTCTTCTTACTCTTCTTCCTCTTCTTCTTCGGGGTCAGAGAGATGTAGCACTCTGACCTCCAACCATCGGGAACACCGTCAGAGAGAGAAGTCGAAGAGAAGTCAGTGTGGTAGTGCTACGAACTCTGCCTCAACCACTCCAAGTCTTCCCTCCGCGTCGCCGGTGCTCCAGAGCCGACTCGCTCTCCCCGCAACAGAAACCAGCGGCAGTCCTGCAGGCGAGAGGCCTTCGTCGGCTGCCAATAGCCAGACGCTCCCTGTTGCCCGGGCAGTCGGCGAAGAGAGCGTCTCGCTCGGAGAATGCAACAACGGCGACACTGATGCCGACTCAAAGAGGAAGCGCTTCTGCAACACTTACAACATCCTGAGCAATTCGGGCCTGCTCAACATCACGCTGCGCACCAAGGAGCTCCTCAGGCAGAACCGACGCACCCAGAGCGACCTGGACCGGCTGAAAGGACACGCGGACCTCTTCTTTCAGGCCGTACGCAGCGGTGACCCCGGCATCTGTGTGAAGCTGCAGGCCAGTCTTCAGGAGGAGGACAGGGAGAAAGAGGGGGAGAGAGCGGTTCAGCCCAGCTTAAAAGCTGATGAGACTTGGACTAGTGCGAGACAGTAATCCTTTAGGCTGAGATGCAAAGGAAGGCCAATGTTGTGTGTGTGTGTGTGTGTGTGTGTGTGGGGGGGGGGGGGGGGGCGGGGTTCAGAGACAGATGGACCGAAAGTAATGTGCTCCACAATCCCCCACCCCCCCCTCCCACCCCCACCCCCTCGACTCTCAGACAGACAGTGTGCTGTGGCCTACATTTGGGCTGCCTTAGGGCCCTGACACACCAAGCCAACTTAAAAAAAAAAAAAACGAGTTCAGTCTTTCAGCTGCCTCACGTTTGTTTTTTTAAAAGTTTTTAAAGTTGCACGTGAACTCTTTGTTGCTCTCTAGGTGCACGTAACATGCACGTATGTTCTGCACCTGTGTGAGAGGAGACATTAGAGTTGGTATATTTTAAGACAGAAAACTTCTTTGAAAGAGAAGCAAAGAAAACAAAACTTGAGCTCATATTAAAAAAAATTGAGGATACCCACTATGGAAAGCTATTAAAAAAAAAAAGAAGACAATATTTGGTTTTATGTATGTATATTTACCAGGTCAGTGAGAGAACTGTAGTCCAAACAGCCTCAGATAAGGACGATCGTGCCATCAGTGAAGGACACACAGCGAAAATGATGGACTTGGACAGCCAGGCGCTTGAAGTGCTGCCCGGTGAACTGGTGTCGGCTCGTTTGAGACCAAATATGGCGAGAAGCATCGCTCACTGTTCTGCCACACGGAGCCGGAGTAGTTCTCTCCTCCTCCGAAACGGCCTCTACGCTGCACAGACATCTTTCATTCACTGGCACTCAAGACCCAAAAGCTCTAAAAGATGTGAATCTGAGGGATGAATGAATACGCAGCTTCTTTTTTTTTTTTTTTTTTTTTTTTTACTAAATGCACAAAACAGGCACAATATCTCAAAGATGAGTGTAAACCTCTAAAACTGGATATTTAAACTTTAGCAGATCATGAGAAGGTTTTTTTTTTTTTTTTTTAATCTTTTTTTTTATCTAAAATGGCGACAACAAATAAATATGCTAATCATTCAGACAACAAGAGTGTGACTGAAGTGGGTTGACATCTCTTGTTTCAACAGTTGTGTCATTCATGGCTGTTTTCTCAGCTACGTTCCACAGAAATGTTCCTTTCACAGACGTCTAGTCGACCGCAACATAATCCAATTGACAATAGTGTAAAATAATCTCATGTCACGTTGAATGTGTTCAGGGCCTCTTGCCAGTCAGCATTGTTAAATAGACAAACATGTGCCTAAAGTGTCTCTTGTTTTTTTTTTTTTGTTCCCGTTGCATTTTAAAACTTGATTTGAAAAGCCTGGGCCCGTCGACAGTCTGAAAGTCGAGCGTTCGTTGATGGCAGATGTTCCTGTTCAAACTGGCGGCTAGTAAAAGCTTTTAATAGCCATTTACATGCGTCTCTAATAACGTCCCACGGAGAAGGGTGCTTCCTGTAGGTAGACCATATTTATCGGTGACTTGTGTATGACTTCTTTCATGGTTTTTGGGGTTTTTTTGGTGACTTTTTATAATATAAACATGGGTGTTATTTAATGAGGCAATGTTGTCTAACTTCAACTGCAGACTTTTCCTGCTATGATTTCGTTCTGTTTGAAATGGAGACGGTGGGAACAATCTTTCCACCGAGACGCACACCACGTCTTGATTTCTTGATGAAGACCAGTCATTGTGCATCAAGTTTGGGCCTCTAAAGTCCAGATTTTTAATTTTTTTTATTATTATTTTTATCATGTCCAAATTAAGAAGAGTCGCTGAGTGTAAGTTGCTTTATGAATAATGTTTCATATGTTCATGAAATATGGCCTTAAAATCCAAACTTAGTGTACGTCACAGAAATTTGCATTTGCACTAAAACTAATCTAAAAGTAGCCGTGACGCCGTATCTGGGCTCGATCTAATGGCAGCTATGGGACTGGAGCTCATTCGGGACGGACAGGAAAATGTTCTCTGACACGAAGTGCATTGTGAGTCATCATAAGCACGTTACCCGTAGATACACGCTGCTCCCGCAGTACAACCAGGAATAACATTTACATGAATTCTTTTTATATTTTTCAATGCTAGTCGTTCCTTCAGTATCAAACTGGGTTTTTTTTTTTTTAAATTTTCTCTGTATTTACCGATGTATTGATATTGTATGCGATGATTACCTTCTTGTGCTTATGTTGACTTAAAATGGCTCATGAGGAACATCACGAGCAAGGGAGAATTTTATACACCCTATATTCGTACATCTTGTCGACATTAATGTTCGTCACAACGGTTTGTTCATCACAAAAAAAAGTAAAAACAAATTGTCACACAAACAAAAAAACTCTGAAGTTTGGTTTCTTTTGTGAATGAATTGAAGACCTTCTGGGGGAAAAAAAACAACCATGTGTTTTCATGCATATCTCAAGTATTTATATGTTTGGAGTGCTCTGAACATCTTCTACCTTTTTTTTTTTAATTTTGTGAACGGCCCGACATGTCAACCATTACGTCATCGTCGCCCTAATTGGGAGATATATTAATCCTGAGGGAGACACGGTTGCAGATGATGCGTTGGTCTGTTTTGATAATAGACGCTGTAACGTAAGGAGAGTTTCGGGTGGCTGCGCCGCGTCTCAGGCCCCCTCCGGCCGACAGTCTGAGGTTGCGCTCGAGACGTCGGAGGTCACCCCACGTACTCCACCCATCTTCTTTACCGCAGCGCACCGGTTCCGCCGTCGGCGGGACAGCGCCGCATCATCGGCGCCGTACAACCAACCGCTCCCCCACCTTAAAGCCTTCTCCTTTGCCCGCGCGACCCGCAGCAGACGTCGGATCGGCTTCAGAGTGCCGTGCTGGTTTTAGCTCTCCTGCGCTTCTCGAGGGTCCCGGGACGGTCTGTGACCTCGCCATCACGTGCAACAGTCGCGAGCTCGCCCCGGGCCTCCGAACGCACTCGACACCGCAGTCGATAGAGGTTGCTTCGGCTCCAAATGAAATTCCTGTCTTCCTGGCAATCTATTATTTACTTCACTGGCATCGTAAACGATCTCCGTTTGTCTTCCTTTCATGATGAACTCGGCTCGACCGGGTTGTTTTGCACGGACGCGGACGTTTCTTCTGGTATTCAACCATAAACCAGACGTTGTGGCAGTGAGCGATGACACTGCAGACTTTTCTACACGAGTTGAATGTATTGTGTGATTTAAACCCGGTAGATGTTCACAAGACCCACAATCCATTTATGAAGGCATTTTTATGTTTGCGTGTAAGAAAAGTAGAAATTCTGACATGCTATGATCGGCATTTCTCAAGCGTGTGAAACTCAGAGCTGCAAATCTTTTGTTTGGTCTCAAATCAAGGTTTTGGAGTCACAGTTTTCTCGATGCTAAATAACTTTTGATGGATGGGAAAGAGACATAGTCTCGTGACTTTTCACATTGCTGTACTCTGTCCTTCTATTGTTGTAATGGACGAGTTGGAATACCACGTGTGCTCAATGAAGGTCTTATTAAGACACTCGAGCCGGGACGGACTGCTGGCACCATTTCGGCCTTCTGCCTTGTCTGCAAACAAAACGCTCTTAACTAAAAAAAACTAACCGGTACAAAATGTCCTTTTCTTTCCGTCCGTCGACCAAGAAGACGTCTTTCGCATAATTTACCTCACGGATTTCAGCTGAACTCCTTTTAATCAGACGCAAAATATCCCTGGTATGAATGGCGATCGGTTCACTGTACGCTCTGTAAATCTTCACTGATACTGAAATGGAACAAAAAGATCAGCAAAGTTTTGGCTGCAAATAGCACAACAAGTGTCCAACGTCTCCGAGAGCTCTCCGTCTTCGCTGCCAGTTATTTATTTATTCCGACGTGATCGCCATCAGCTCGGTGTGATCGAAAATCTGCTTTTGTTTCCACGGATCCACACGGTTGCTCTCTCTTGGCTCTTGTTCATGTGGCGGATTATTTATTGACTGAACTGTATCAAAACCACAAAGTCTCTCTGTTACTGCTGTTGTAAATTCTGTCTCACGGACGTCGTGGCACGATCACGTTACTTCTATTCTCTGGTTCGAATGTCAGAACAAGATGAGAATTGAAAAAAGAAAGAAAGACTGCTTTTAAATGTAGGACAATTTTGTAACACTGGATTTTGAGTTTCTTTTTTTTTTTAAATACTGGCAGCTTTGATTTCTTCGTGCATTTCAGTCTGCCTTCTTTCATTGTAAAGATGCTGAACGTTTTCCTGTGGTGCACCTCCCAACAATGATGGAAAAATGATCATTACATAAATAATAGTTTAAAAAAAAAAAATCTTTATGGAGTCATTTAGTGGAATTATGCAGACTGAATGTAGTGTTTTTCTTTTCTAAAAGTGGAAATGCTGAAAGTGGTTGAAATCCTCCTGAGACTTGCCATAAGACTTGTTCTAAATAATGACACTTCAGTTATGTATACCAATCAAAGATCAGGAAACTAAGATTGATAAAGGGTTTGATGTAACAGGCGTTAGGGCTCTTTTTGTACATTTTAAATTCAAGACTTGTTGCTTGTGTAATAAATGTCCTTCCAAAGAAGATGCTCCTGTTGGATGTGATTTTATGCAGCTGTTTTTTTGTTTGTTTTGTTTTTTTAAGTGAAATGTGTCAAAATGAATGGGACTGCTGTCCACAGTTCTTAAAGACAACAGTTTCTGTTACCGGGGTCCAAAATTAAAAAAGTCTTGATAGATTAGAGGTTAGGAACAGTAAATGTTTAATTTAGGAGTTTTTCCACTCACCCATTTCACTCACAAATGAAGAAAAAGCAAATAGAAACCTTTGTTCCAATAGGCACTGGTAAGCAACACAAACACTGAACAATGTGTACTCTGCAAACAAGGATTGTATTTTAGATCCATAAAGCCTGTCTATTACTCTGCAGAGGAAGTTGTTTCATTCACTTCAGGGTACAACTCAAACTTTAAAATTGTTTTATTAGACCAACTGCATGTTGAAGTATGTATTACAGCCTATAACCTATGTACTATCTAAAATGTCATAAAAAATAAATACCAGACATGATATTATCATGCAGTAAATATTAAAAGATCAGTAAGAAGCAAAATAAATCAGTACATCTCTATTTTTAATGGTAAAAACAGACATCCTGTCTCTTTTTCATCTTAATTCTTTTGCAAAGATATATAATTTAACCAAAGAGCAAATATACATACATACAGTATATACATTTTAAATCGGCGATTACAGCTAAATTCCCAGTTTCGTGTAGTTTTCCGTTTTGACCGCTGGGTGGCGCCAGTGACAGTTAATCGTCGGGCGAGAAACGCGGAAGTTCCCCCCCCCCCCCCCCAAACATCGTTCCTTCCGGGATTCCGTAGAACGAAACCTGCCGCTCTGTTTTGACACGATTCTCCAGCCAAAGTTACTCGCAGTTTCACGACCACCGCGAGGTAAAGGAACCGCTCTCGTGTTACTGCGCGTCTAAGGGAATTAAATTCACACCCGCGTACCGCCCGCGGCCCGGTTAAACGGCGGGGTGGGGGGGGTGGGTGGAGGGGGGGGGGGGGGGCCCTGTCGTTTGAGAAACCGGCCCGAGTAGCTCGCGCTCCGCCGCTAACCCAGCTAAAAGCTAAGATAACCAGGCAGCCTGTCATCTGCCCGCTTCGTCCCACAACAGTTCAGACTGACGCGGTGCCGCCGAGCTTTCTTTATCTACGCTGTTTGTTTGTTTGTTTGTTTGTTTTCCCCCACACTTGCAGTGAGTGTTTGTTTACCTGATAGTTTTTTGTTTTGTTTTTGTTGCCTTGTCGTCAACCGCAGCTCTCGTGTGATGGGTTTGACTCCCAAGATGACCCGCAGCTCGTGACCGACAGAGCGTCCCGTTCAGCAGGTCCCGTTTGAGGTACGTCGGTCGTTGTCGATCAGACTCGAGCCAGTTCCCGAGCACAGCGGCGGGCGCCTGTGACGTCTCCGTGTTGTTGTTGTTTTTAATCTCCAGGTAACACGCACACACACACACAGGGGGGACCCATGCTTTCTGATGAGCTCGACTCCAAACCAGAGGTAAGATCTCCCATCATGTCCAGGCTCCATCTTTCACCGGAGCTTCTCCTCCCTCCTCCCTCGCCTCCCTGTAAAGGTTTTCCCTAAATGACCCTCTTTTTTTTTTTTTTTTTTTTTTCCCTCTCTACTAATCTCAGCCCTTGTCCTGATAACGTGTTGAAGGCTGCCCGATAACTTGTCACCGATCCTAATCGTGTGTCCTGGACAGTGAACACAAGTCATTACCGAGAAAACGGTTCCACCTTGTCTGACAATACATCATCATCATCATCATCATCATCATGATTGTTTTCCTCCCCTCAGCTGCTGGTGCAGTTTGTGCAGAACGCATCCATCCCGTTGGTGCAGAGTCTGGAGGACTCCGAGTCCAAACACTCCTGCCTGCCTCTGCTGGCTCCGGTGGAGAGCTCCCTGTGCAGCCCGCTGGAGCTCACAGGTCAGCTGACACTCGCTGCTGCTGCTGCTGCTGTTGTCTTTTCCGCCACAGAGCACCGAGCTTTACACATTTTCTCTCACACTGCACCGCTCCTCTTTTTGTTTGAATTTTTTTTTTTTTTTTTTTTTAGTTGCAGGCCACATAGTTTATAGTTGTAATATAGGTTAGGTAGTTACTTTATTAATCCCCGAGGGGACTTTTTTTTTCCCCGCTACAGCAGCATACAGGAAGCAATAAGATAATAATAGAATAATAAAAAGCAATAAAATAGCAGTAAAAAATATAAAATATAAAATAAAATGCACAGTATATACAGTACAGTGTATATATCTATATATATTATCTACAAACAACCAAGAAACACAGACGACAGTGTTATTGTTGTGTGATGGATTTTGCCAGACAGATTTTTTACAGACTTATTGCGGTCGGCAGGAATGATCTCCTGTATCAGGAATGATCTCCTGTACCAGGAATGATCTCCTGTACCAGGAATGATCTCCTGTACCAGGAATGATCTCCTGTATCAGGAATGATCTCCTGTATCAGGAATGATCTCCTGTATCAGGAATGATCTCCTGTATCAGGAATGATCTTCTGTACCAGGAATGATCTCCTGTATCAGGAATGATCTCCTGTATCAGGAATGATCTCCTGTATCAGGAATGATCTCCTGTACCAGGAATGATCTCCTGTACCAGGAATGATCTCCTGTATCAGGAATGATCTCCTGTATCTGTCCTTGTGACATCATCACAGAGCAAGAATTCCCACAAACGAAACCTCCACTGTCCAAACCGGTAACCAACAGTCTGTGCTTTTACTCTCCAATCTCTGTAATTTATGACAAGGCGGTCGTAAAAAAAAAAGCCTTGGAAGAGTTTTGTATTTAATTAATATTTGCTGCATTTTGGAAGTACTTGAAATGAAAAAAGAACAACAACTTGGCAAAAGCTGAACTGTCGGAGAGCCGAGCAGTTAAATGTGTGCAGTGAGAAACTTCTCTGCTCAGCAGTTTCTGGATCTTCTTCTCTATAAATAAACAGAATGGGCAAAATTCAGAATCACTACAAAAGTGACGATAAAGTGAATCCTCTGTCTGTGATTGGAACCGGTTCTCCTTTTAAATGCATAAGTGACAGCCAGTCATTTATTACATTTGCCTCTTTTTTTTTCTCTTCTCTATCCAAGTGCAGCAGTGTAGAGGGAATACGTTGAAAACAAAAAGTCCGTTTTCAAGTTGATGTTGGAGGTGTCTGGATATTCTCCATGTCTCACAACATCTCTTCACTCTTCAGCTCAAGATTCGCTTTTGCTTTGCAAACGTGTTGAATTACTTTAAGCCCCGTATTCTTCAAATCTGACGAGCTTCAGCTCACCGCACTTGTTAACGATACTCCAAGCATCCACAGCTTTTCTGTTTTCTGTTTCTCCACTTTTGAAAAAAGACGTGCAGATAGAACTAATCATGTATAAATGTATTATCATATCCACTGTTAAGTTACCGGATTGCGTTGCGTGCGTCCTTGAAGTCTTGTGAACACACACAAACACACCGTTCCAGCCATTAAATCGATAACATCGTTGCCGCCAAACCCGGTAAAAATGTTGCGGGTGATTTTGGAGCTGATTCACAGATAACTTGTTGTTTCATTAAGCGCAAACACGGTTTCCTCTTCAGACGGAGGCCTGAGCCATGAGCCCAACAGTTCTCCCTCCCTGTCGGAGTTCGGAGGCGTTTCGGAGCGAAGCGCCTTGGTGGTCCAGGCACACTCTCACCCGCGGGCCTCGCCCAGCCCCCCGCCCATCCTCCATGACCTGCAGCAGTCCGACAGCACCTCCTACGTCTTGCTGAACCTCGCCAAAGGTAAAACTGACATCTGCACGCAGAGTCCGAACTGCACAGCCGCCAATCGCCGAGCTGCCGGCGTTTTGAGTACTCGTGACATCACTCGCTCCGCTGATGTGTTACTTCCTCCGATGTAAATGCTTCAGACGGTCCCAGACGACTGTCTCTGCCTGTGTAGGCCGGCGAAGTCACAATAAAGACCCTGTCAGGTTCCTCATCGGCTGCCAGTCACACGCCTAGACTTCACAAAAGAGGAAGGAAAAAGGTTTTCCTCCCGTAGCATCAGGTTAGCAGACGCTGCTGCTGCAACAATGAAAGTGACTGTCGGAGCAGGGATTCTTTTGTTGACATCCTCAGATCAAACGGTTCTTTAAAAAAAAAACAACTAACTTACAGATGAATCAATGAGCAAAATAATATTCAGCTGTGCCCCAAACGGAAAGAAGAAAAAAAAAAAAAGTTTCATATTAAAGGTCTAAATCTGTTCTGTTGTCTTGAACTTTGTGCTTCGCTCGACGCAGCGCGGAAAAGAAATGGGGTGACACATTTTCAGGGAGAAGCTGTGAACTATTTTGGCTCGGAGAAACGATCGTTGGCGGGCTCGTCCTCCCGGTTCATCGGGCCTCGGCGGCAGAGTCAGAAAATTCATTTTGGTCCCTTGTCATCCGCCTTTTGTGCCGTTCGCCGCGTTCTGTCTGAGACTCGGTGAGCGACGTGAAGGATAAAAAAAAGACTTCGCGGCGGACAGAATCACTCGTCTTTTGTTATGTCTATACAAAAGATTTGATTGCTTTTTAAAAAACATTTTTTATTCTTTTTTTTTTGAAGTACGTGTGTCTGCTGGCGAGCTTCGCGTCACCCCCGTTCAGAATAAAGCCAGGACATTAAACCCACGCTGCCGGCGGGAGGACGTCAACGCGACCTACGGGGACTCGGGTCATTGGTCTCCTTCTGCTCCGCGGTGATCCTCCCTCTGCGTTTCCTTCCCACTCTCAGGCATCACAGCGTCCTCGGAGTCCCTGATCTTCGCCGCAGACGGCGCCGGCGACGACGACGACGAGGGGGTCTCGTCGGGGGACTACGGGATCGACGGCAGCGCCCCCTGGTATCTGCGGGTACAGGAGCTGGCGCACGACAGCCTGATCGCTGCCACGCGGGCGCAGCTGGCGCGAGACGCCAAGGCCAGCCAGGACGCCAGAGCTGCGAGCGTCAGCAACGGTAAAGTCACTTTGTCTCGTCGACAACGCCGGCGGAGATGTTTTTAGAGGTCTTTGCTTTTACTTTTACCGTCAGTGAGGCTTTTCATAACACCATATTGTCTCGCTGCTGATGGGACGCGTCGTGTAACTTCAGGTTACGAGGGCAAGATGAGGAAACGAGGCTGCGTACAGGAAGCGGTGCGTCTCTCTCTGGGAAGATTAGCCGGTCCGCTCGCATCAAAGACGGAGAGAGAGAGAGAGAGAGAGAGAGAAACGAGGTCAGCGACGAGACGAAAACGCAACACTTCTCATCTTATAAGTCCCTCAATCAAAATGAATTCGCAGCTTCGTCTGCGCAGATTTACAAGCCTGACGAGCAGATCTCCAGGAGGGGCCGGGAACGTCACGTCGCCGTGAACGCATCGGTCACCCAGCACTTTACGGTCCCGCCGCAGCTGGGATGATTTACAGGAGCGTCTGTGGCTCAGACGGTCGAGCGGGTTGCCCGCTCGGTGCAAAAGTTGGCGGCTTAACGTGCCGGTCCTTCTGTGCGCGTGCGAAGGAGAGGCGACATGTAGAGCGCTTCGAGACCCCTCTAGTTTAAATAAGTGCCGAGCCTTTCCCTTGTAAATGTGCATTTAGTCATGAGAGCCCGAGAGACGGACACAAGTTCAAGGAGAGACTCGGCAGCAGAGCACCGACTACGAAGTCAGGAGAGGAGAATAACTGATGCTTCCTCAGATATTCTTATTTGCGTTTGTGCCACAAGCGTTCGATGAGTAGACGATACCACGCCGAGGTTCTGAATTTAAACGTGCCGTATCAATATAATCCCGTCGACTCAGCGTGTTGCCCATTTCGTTGCGAGCTCCGGCACCTTCCTGCGGTCGCCGCTGGTTGCCCGGCAACTGTTCGCAGCCAAGAAATTCTCTCGATAGCGGCTGATCAGAAACGGCGATCGCAGCACTGCTGTATCTGTATCTGTCACAATAACGTGCGGAGTGGCCGAGAGTCGCGGTCGGGTCGCAGATCGCGGCGCGACGCCGGCTCCGCATTTAGCCGATAAAATGTTGAACGCTGAACTTCTTCGCTGCGTTTAAAGTTAACGCGGGCGACGGACGGACTTCCCTCGGCAGAATACCAGAGCCCCCCGAAACGGGTTTTCCCCACACTTCTGCGTGTCGATCATGCGCAAAGGAGCATTTATCGCACCCGCCGTCTTATTTAACGAGAACGTCAGAAAAGTGTCTCAAAGTCTGCACGTTGTCTGTTTCGAAACACGGAGGTGGAGGAAATCTCCTCGAGCGCTTCCTTCCTGGATGTAAAGCACGTGCGTTGTTTTCCCGCAACCCTTTGCTCGTGTGTTTGTGGCCGACCTCGGGTCGTCGTGTAGATATGTTCAGATCTCAGCGAAGGTGTTGTGTTCTTCCTGCGTGTATCTTTTGACTTGGTTACGTTTCCATTAAGGTGGAGCAAGTAAAGCTGTTTATGAGTGACAGTGGGTTCAGTGTGGGACTGAAGCTCCTCGGTAACGGCTGCCCTCCCGCTAAGTCCCATTAGATTAGACAACTTTCCCCCAGCAGTCGGGTATCGGTTATAGGTGCCGGCACGCCACGAGCCAAATTGGTCCAGTTAAAAGTGTTCCAGGCGGAGCAGCGTGGTCGGGTTAAAAGGGAGCGATTGCACTCAGCTCCGGCTTGTTTTCTTTTGGCCGCAGTTGTTGGGAAGGTCTCGGTCGGTGAGCGATGATTAGCTTTTATGGAGTCGGGCTCCAGAGGCCGGCCACCTGGCACTCCTGGATCGTTTTTCTGCGGAGCCCCGCTCACTTGTCCTCTCCCGGTTGCCTAGGTGACCACACACACGGCCTGACGGCAGAAGGGGACAAGCGAGAGCTGCCGTCTCGAACCGGCCGCCCGCTCGCCAAGCAGATCCTGCGCTGCTCGTTCGAGGGCTGCTGCAGGACGTTCACCTGGCCGGCTCATCTCAAGTACCACCTCAAAACACACAGGTACGCACGCACACGCACACACACACACACACTCACTCACTCACTCACTCACACACACACACACACACACACACACACACACACACACACACACACACACACACACACACACACACACACACGCACGCGCACTCACTCACTCACTCACTCACACTCTCACGCACGCACACACACTCACACACACACACACACACACACACACACACACACACACACACACACACACACACACACTCACACTCACGCACGCACACACACACTCGCACGCACTTACTCACACACACACACACACTCACTCGCACGCACTCACTCACTCACTCTCACACACACACACACACACACACACACACACACACACACACACACACACACACACACACTCACTCACTCACTCACTCACTCACTCACTCACTCTCAGCAGGGGGATTTCCATTTTCACAAATGTGGATAAATTCTTCAAACTGAAAAATAATAATTTAAGCTTGCAGGCTTCCAACTTTCACAACACACACCACCAGTCGTTGCACACATGAGCTCTGAATTATCACGCGTACAATCGACTCTCTGCCCCTCCTAAAGAGTTCTAAGCCAAATACCGGGGCTTACCGGGGCTTACCAATTCATAATGAATAAAATAGGGCCAAAAAAACATGTTCACCCTCTGAATTTGAGATGTTTTATTATCTACAACATAAATAGTAATATCAATGAGAAGCAGGACTTGTTGTATAACACTGGAAGAATCTGAGAGAAATACTAATTAAATAGTCTCGCCTTGTTTTCCAGCCTTTTGAACACGTCGGTATCAAACAACCACTCAAATGTTTGATCAACTTTGCACCAGGACATGTGGGGGATTTGTTGAGCCATTTCGTAGAAAAATCAATTGTAATTTATAAGTCATCATAGTTAGTAAAATATATAAATAATAACGGACTTGCTCTACACTTCACTCAGCCCACACAAGATCTCTGTGTCTGCCAACTTCAGCCTGACATCAAATGGTTCAAAACAAAGTTTTGATAAAAATATAACAGCTTTAGAAATGTTGTCAATGTAATGAGTCTTTTGTCCTGATGAAGTGTCCTGAAGCAAGACACTGTGTCCCTGTGACCTCCGTTGTCTAACCGCTCAGCGACTCCATCACAAAATGTCTATAAAGGGATCTATAATGGATCGTTTTGATAGATGAGGTGCAAAAAAATACCAGGGCCCGACCAATACTGGGTTTTTCAGGCTTCTGTCGATATTAGGAAGTAAAAGAAATCCTGATATTAATACACTCACTGAAATGTGGAGTCAAACACTCGTGACAAAGATGTGTAACGGAGGCCAGATATTTAACATCTTAACGACTACCTTCGTCCAAAATGACGTCACTGCACTGAAACAGTGAACTTAACTGGGGATGTAATAATTACCATTCACTATAAATATATATATATAAAAAACAACTCCAGGCATCTTTTTCTGCATTATGATCTGTAAAAAAAACTAATTTCAGACAACACAGACATGATGTGTTGGATGCGTGGTGACGCTAAGCTAAAAGAGTAATCACAGCTGCAGCGATGTTTCCCTCTTTCCTCGGCGGCAGACAGATCCGGCAAGAAGTGCGCATTTGCGCCGCGGCGGCCCATCGCTGGAGGAGATCTATTTGTGGTCTGACCTCGTGTCGGGCTGCCGCGGACCAAAGGTGTGCGCGTGGAGACGCTGAGGTTTGTTCTGCTCGGTTATCTCGTCTCCCAGGAACGACCGAATGTTCAGGTGCGGCGCCGAAGGCTGCGGGAAGAGTTTCTACGTGCTGCAGAGGCTCCAGGTTCACATGAGGACTCACAACGGCGAGAAGCCCTTCATCTGCAAAGAGAAGAACTGTGGCAAGAGGTTCACCACCGCTGGAAACTTGAAGAACCACAGGCGCATACACACAGGTGGGAAGAGGGAGATACCGGCGTAGTAAAGCCCAAACTGGCCGCAAGCAATAACCGACTCGGGCTTAATGCTTCCTCGGTGCAGTCGGGGCTGGAGATTTGACGACTCGGCAGCGGTGGCGCCTCCATTTCACCGCTGCAATCAGTAAAACTACTCGGTCATATTTTATTCAGGGTAACGTCAAGACTTTTGATGGCCTGCTCCGCCTGAGGGTCGGTTACACTGTATTCGGCCCGTGTGTCTGGAGGAGCAGCTTTCCAGGAGCTGCCGCTGACCTATTTAGGTTATTCTTGTTGTTCACGGCTCCCGCAAACAACACAACAGCTGCACGGCCTGCTCTGCCGTGACGCTCCGAGTGCGTCGGACCGTTTCGGTCCGATCGTGTCGGCGCACCGCCGACAAAAACAAAGAGCGTTTTAATTCGGCCCTCGTGCTGTGGAGGTAAACGATGTGTACGTATGTGTGGCGCTTTTCAGGAGAGAAGCCTTTTCTGTGCGAGGCAGATGGTTGTGGGCGATCCTTTGCAGAGTATTCCAGTCTACGAAAACACATGCTCGTACATTCTGGTGAGTGGGAACGAGTTTACAGCTGCTCAGCACAGCGCTTTCATTTTTTTTCTAATTAAGGTGCTACATTCAACATGAGCCTTAAAGAGATGGTGTCCTGCATCAGCTCAGAGGATGAGATGTGTGCGTGCGTGTGTGTGTGTGTGTGTGTGTGTGCGTGTGTTTTTCCCAGGTGAGAAGCCTCATCTGTGTGGCATCTGTGGGAAGACGTTCTCTCAGTCCGGCAGCAGGAACGTCCACATGAGGAAGAGACACGGAGAGGAAGGACTCGGCAGAGAAACAGGTCTCTCTCTCTCTCGCGCTCACATACACACACATCCACCCACCCACCCAGTGTGGTAGGTGGATATGCTAATCCTCGGATTATGTTGCTCGAAGCAGCCCATACATTTTAAAAATGTGTGTGGAGCCGGTGTTAGTTTAAGTTACATTTGGGAACATTTCTTGAATTATTAATGACTTTTGGCCCTTAAAAATGAAGTCACTCAAATTTGTATTCTTGAGGGCCAGTGGTTGAATTGTTTGAGACGGTACATATCTTAAAAAAAGAAAAGAAAAGAAAAGAAAAGAAAAGAGCAGACGCAGCACGACTCCTGCAGAAACAGGTCCGTTAGGCTTCCGGTGATGAGGTCCGATTCTTCTGAGAAGTCTGTAATCGCCACGTTAAAATGGCGAAGTACCTCTTCGAGCTTTTCTTGCTTTATTTCAAAGCTTTTTTTTTTTTTTTTTGTTGCCTTCACTGAGATAAAGGAGTGAATACTTGAGTAAATCTCCCACTGCAGCCGAGGGAAATGTACTCCCCCCCCCCGTCTCTATTCTCAGGATCATTTTCAGGTCGTCTTCAGATTAAAAGCATCCTTCAATGAGCTCTTCACATTCCAGCATCTGGACTAATTGTACAAAATAAGCTTAAATTCATTTTTAGCATGAAACAATGACAGCAGACGGATCCGTTCGCCTCCTTGTCACATTTCCGCCGCGGCGGGAAGCACCGCAGCTGATTCACCACGGAGGCAACGCTGCCAAAACTCTAATTATAAACAGCAGATTTATTCGGGTCAGCCTCCCCAAAGAGGCCGGTCTTTTCTAAAACAGAGCAAAGGAAGACGCAGCTTCACAACAGACTGGTACTTTTTTTTTGGTCTTATTTATACAACACAGATTGAAGGGATTAATTATTAAACTGTTGGAATAACTACAAAACCAACAACGGCAAAAAAACAAACAAAAAAACACTTTGATGCAGTGGTCAAAAGCCGACTGAGGAAGTTAGTAACGAGTGCAGTTTTGAACATGAATTTCTCACACTTACAACCATCAAGACACGACGGTTGCCTTGACAGCCAGTGTCGGACATTTGTTGTCTGTAAGTCTGGCTCCGATGAAGACGAACGACGGTTGTGCTTCTTTTGTGTCGACGTGTGCGAAAAGAAAAACCACACACACAAAAAAAAAAATGAAACTCTGATGTCCTGTGACAGGAGAAGCTCTGACACAAAGCAGCCTGCTGGAGGCGGACGGCGAGAACGGAGACAGTATGGTCACCATGACAACAACCGTGGAACCCATGAATCTTCATCACGCCATGCTGCGATCACCAGGTAGGTGTTAAAACGTACACGATAAGAGAAAAGACAGCAGATGAAAGGGGGAGATGGAATAATAACACACCGAGCGCTGCAGTAATCCCTCGTCTGACGTCCTGTTCATGGCAGACGTGTCAAGTTACTGATGTCCTGTTCAGAATTTTTTTTTTTTTTTTTTTTTTTTGGTAACCACTGTCACTGGCAGTCTAGATCTCTCGTGTTGTCCCTGAAACGTTGTATTGAGGATGTTTCAATAATTCAGGCAACAGTCTGCGGATTTAAAACACTTTAAAAATAGCAATTGCCAAAGTTAAACCATACTTTTACTTTATGTAACGTGACTCGTTGCGCAACCTTTCTGAAAGTGATGTAAAATAGTCACAACTCAAAAGGTCACAAAAAAAAAATCTTCGCCAAACACACGTTGGTGATCGCAAGCAGACGGTTTCACCACCGCACGCTGAAATTCACTCCTCGCGTCCCTTCGCCGATGCCCCGTTCTGCTCGTGGTGGTCTGACAGCTGAACGAGCTTCGTTCACGAGTGTAACGCTGCTGCCTGTCGAATTCAGGACGGAGCAGCAGGAGCTCCGTCACGTGTACAGTATCGTCAGCGGGGGACGAAGGTGACGGGTTCTTAAATGAAGTTATATTTTGGCAAATATCTTTGTTCGTGTTGTCTTTGGGTGTAAAAAAAAATATGGCTGCTATGTTTGCGTTTGGTTTATCCTGATGTATTTTAGATTTGAACAGATTTCTACAGCTCTGTTCCACCGTCAGCGGAAGGTGTCGCTCCACGGTTGATTTGTCCACTGGGCTCTGTAGCAGATGTCTGGCTCGCTTTCAGACCAACTTTGGTCCTGCGTGGAAAAAAGCTGCAGCAGCTTACCGTGCGTAATAGTGTCCGGTTTCGTATCGTTAAACCTTGTAACCGATGCGAGAGTTGTATCTGCATACTCGGCAGGAAGTCGAGCACGTTCCCCGCGCGCGTTGGACTCCTACCAAGTTGCACCTCGTCCCCGTTTCCGTTTTTGATCTTCATGGTCAGGATCTTAAGGGCTGGAGTGTTTCCTGTCTGGTGACCTCGGTGCTGCCTCCCTGCTCTGTGCCGATGATGTGGCCCCGCCGGCTTCACCGGGCTGTGACGCCGAGTCTGCTGCGGTGGTTTTGTTTGAGCGCGGAGCAGCTCAGATGAGGATCAGTTCCAAATCTGACGCCACGGTGCTCTAAAAACAGAAAACGGTGGCTCGCCCGCAGCGGGCGGCGAAAGGAGGAGTCCCAAGTATCTCGGGGTTCACGAGTGGCCGCAGACGGGAGCGATGAGCGCAAGTCGATCTACGCTCCTTCCTCCACCTCTGATCGTGAGCTCCGTTGGTGGCTGAAAGAACGAGGGCGAGGATGGAGGGAAGCAAAAAGAGTAAAACCGCTCTTCCTTTGAAAAGGAGCCGGCTGACCTTGCCTTTGTGTTTGCGTCCTTTCCTACAGGTTCGGCGGACTCGGTGGTCGTTCTCTCTCAGCCACATGAGCTGGTGACCATGGCAACGGAAGGCCACGCATATGGAGAAGATGTGGTTGCTCTGCTGTAGTCGGACATTTCGACAAACATCACGCACTGCCCGTTTCAGCAGCGCCGGACTGACGGTCACAGAGGACTAAACATAGACGTCTATTTGTAAAGAGATGAATCAGACTTTAACCCTTGTAGATATTTGTAATTAACAACCAATGATGGTTTTATTTTCAAGTGTGAAATGGCAAAGTTTGTACAAGCAACATTTTTCCTCACCTTTTTTGAAAAACAAAAACTCCCAAAGAAATACCGAGACGGGTTTTTAAAAGTTTGTGAAACTATAATGACCACGCGTTGTTATGTGCATTACCATTATAAACGCAAGTCTGAAAGTGAAACGCGGTCTCTTAATGAAAACCTCAAAAGGTGCATCTGACTGTCAAATTAAAGTGCGCCAACTGTGACACGTGTACCCAATTATCTGTATTACTCACAACAAAACACTTGACATTAAAAAAAAAAGTACTCCAAAACACAGCACATCGCAGTGCTGCATGTAAACGCAGAACAACTGGCCTGACAAGCCAGACCACCTGTTTATCAGCCGGAGTACAACAGAAACATCCATCTCAAACTAATTGGGTATCCGGTAATGCCCCGAGTTGCATTAACCCCGCGTGCTATTGGTAACATCTCTCATTCAGCCTCCAGTGCTTCGCTCGTTCTCCGAGTAAAGCAACACATTTACAGCGCAATATATTAACGCTTGAGAATAACAGCTTCTTTTTTTTTTTTTTTTAAACAAATTAAGAATTACTCGAGGTTAGTTCTGCCCTCACGAAACCAACAGCGGGTGTGTTCGAGGTCGTGCACGTCACTTGTGTTCGTCAGCGAGTGCCACCTGAATCAGCTTCTCGTCACCGGTGGCCGTTCCTCGCGTCTCCTCAGTGGATTTTCAGGTTGTGGAAGTGGTCCAGCGTAGCGCCCAGAGCCCAGCTCGCCTCCACATTCTTCACTTTCTTAGTCAGCTGGGAGGTGAAAAAGCACCAAATCACTCAGATGACTTTTGTATAAACCGAATAAAAAAAAGAAGTCACGTGTGGGGTTTTTTTGTGCCTCTTTTCCTTCATGTTTTATGATGGAGAAAGCAGGTATTGTGCTCTTTACCATGAGGTTTGCAGTATAGTTTTTAGATGGAGTTGTGAAGGTGCATAATTAATTCTCAAAAATGACATTTGAACAAATGCCAGTTGATAAAAGGCTCAGACGTGACCAAGTTTGCTTTCGCTGATGTGTCACGGCCTCCTTCTGCAACGTGGTGACAACCAATGCGAAGCTAAACTGTTCTTGTGTCTTTGGATGTGTTACTAACTCGTGATCTATCCAACGCAAGTCGGCTCCACCACTTGAAATGTGAAAAGCTGGTTTTAAAAAGCTTCACGACCTTTAGAGAAATGTTCCTTTGTGTCTCTTCCCTCCGGTTCATCCTTCTACCCGAGACGCTGCGGATGCTGGATAAATACTGCCTCACCTGCAGCACAGTGCTCTCCTTGAAGCCGAACCCGTCCTTGAGTAGACAAGTGATGTAGGTCATGTCCATACACAGGAAAGGACTGACGGGAGGGTCCTTGGTCATCTTATTGCACACTGAGCAGAGAAAAGGGAAAGCGTGCGTGTTAGGCTGGATGATCAGTTATCTGAATTCTGGTGAGAGGAGGTGGAGGAAGGCAGGATTTCAGATAGAAACAAGGCCCATTGAGATGCACACTGTGTCTCAAGTACAGGGAGCTGCAGATCCGTCACAGTATTGATGCATTCCTTTGCCCCGCTCACCCTCTTTGGCTCTCTTCTTGAAGTCTCTGACCTCCAGCGTCCCTCCCTGGACGCCATCTGCAACAGGGAGGCGAGGGGGGGGGGGGGGGACTTGGGGGTCATCTCACTCACATTTAAAATGCTATACCATTCATTAGAGGAGCAGATGTACATGCACGTTTCCATAATACTGATAATAGAGCTTGTGGCCTTTCAGCTCGGCCTGGCAGAGCATAGTAATTTCTGTAATACCTGCACACCTATAGCCCGTCAAATCCCCTGAGACAGGTGCAGATGACTCACATTTTTCTTCTAGCCTCGCATTGGAATGGGTAATAACACCCTGCTGGGTCCGTATAATCATATAAGGTGTGTACAGAAGGGGGTGTGTGTGTGTGTGTGTGCTTACTGATAAGGCCTGCATCCACAGCTCTGTCAAAATAATAGGAGAATGCGTAGAAGACATTGCTGTCTGCGAGCTCGTATGGCTGATGAATAATCCCCTTCACCACCTTAAGTACTTCCTGATAACAGAGTTTGTATCCTGCATAACCTGCAGAGAAAAACAGAGACGCCGGCGTAAATTATGCATCTAATGTTGAAACGGCTATGAAATGGTATGTAATTCAAGTAAGTCCATTTTAATGGGTTTTATTGCGACTTTTTTTTAGTTTCCGTCGCTAAATCTCCTGCGGTGTAGTTTGCTCAAATCCATCACGTGACCTCATTCACCCCAGTTGTTTGCAGTCACTTTAAAATGCCGGGGTTTAGTAAAACACAAGAAAAACAAAAGGTAAAAATCTGAAGACGTTCTTCCCAACAAACAGGAGCTTTGGATTTAGTCTCCTCATATTTTATTATACTTCGAGTAAATGGGATCTTACCGTCAGGGTCCCCGCTCACTTGATAAGTTAGTCCTCCAAAGCTCCACTCATCCCTGAACTTCTTTGGCAGGCAGGAACTTTTATAAACCCGCCACTCCAACCCTGCGAGGTGACAGACGTGAACCGTTTAATCTTCCAACTGCTTCAACAGCGACGTAACCAACGTCTCAGACCGATTTAAAACCGTTTTCACTGAAGCCCTTCAGTGATTCATCATCGCTTCAATTGTTTATCAGAAAGGAAGACTTGAAGTACCTCCCGCAACAAACATCTTTCTCTCGTTATCTGTATTTTGAGAGCGGTAGGCAAGAAGGACAAACGCAACAAAAGGAAAGAACACTCGACACTTCTTGGAGGACTGATTCGCTTAGTGCGGTGACATGCGGAGAAGACGCTGAGCCACAGCTAACGGCAGCAGAGCACCTTTACTTCATGTACCTTCTGCACCCAGGGCACCCAGGGTGGCCAGTCGCGCTGCCATCAGTCCGTTTCCAAGATAGCTGGATGGAGTCAAAACATTGTTGCGCAGTTACAAAAGCCAAGCAGCGACAGATTGTTCACGTAACAAACAAGTCATTCTGAAAGTAGGCCAAACAAGCAGAGTCTGCCTGTTATTCACATCCTAATGACTCAGCGCATTCTCAAAGCTTTCCTAATTAAAAAAAAAAAAAAACGATTCAAGTGAAGTTGCAGCTGCAACAAAGTCAGTGGTATTTGTAGGCCGCTTTAAAACTTGTAAAGTACTTAGAAAGGGCATTAAAGAGATCCAAAATCAGGAACTGATTTCATCAAATCGTGAAGTTCAAATGTAGGATTTGACTTAAGTTTTATTAGACATGCATTCGTATTCGACTCTGTTACCTGTGAGTGTACAATTCAAATGTTGAGCTGAACAGGTCAAATCTGGCAACGTAATCGGCAACAGGAACACTTTCAATGGTTTTCTGCCGTGAAACGCGAAAGACAGAGTGAGTTATTAATCACTGAAGACTCCTAATTCCATTCTGGAAACATTCAAAGAAGCAGCTGACCCTCAGTTTGGGCAGGAAAGTGATCTGTGTGGATCCTCCTCCCAAATCCAGTATCCCCACCGTCTTCTTGGTTCGTGCGTTCAGGTGACCTGAAAGTATTTTAATCCGGCAAGCACAACAGAGGAGAGCTAATCAGTTACACCTGCGATGCCAATCTTCAAAAGGCCTGTTTGGTACACATGTACAAGGCCAAAGTATAAAATCCCAGCGTTCGGCGTGATAAAGATCAGAGCGATCCCCTTCAGGCGAGGAATTCACAGCTGCATGCCGTCAGCCTCGATTTATGAGCGCGGCTGTATAATAAGACACCGTGACAATTTCAGGCACCGAGTTAAATTTGGATGAACAGGAGATAATAACAGAAAAGACAAGCTCTTGTACAATCAGACAAAAATACTCAGCAGTCTTGTGTAGGAATGCGTTTACGATACTTACCTGTAAGAAAGTTCACAGTTATCCAAGCCAGGATTCCTGCAATTACAAAATTGGGAAATAAACAAACCGAGAAAGCCGAAACAAGTCACTCCAAGGGGAATACAAAAGTTCATTTCAGAAAAGCACATGTACAAACACATGCAAGTAAGAGCTACGATTCTCAACAGGAGGTTGAAATGCTGACAAACCAATTACACAACAGACAAAAGCATCTTCTTCACCACATAATTACTGACTTTTAGGGTCAAACCGACTTTGCGGTGAAGAGCTTTTTCATTATTTTTTTTGTAAGTGTCATCATAAAAGACAGCTATAATCTATTGCAATTTAGGTAAATGCCTACAGTAAACAAAGATTCAAGGAAACTGCACAGAGCAGGAAAAGTAGTGCTGACGGCTCGCCGATGGCACCTACAAAATAACTGCAGAGAGGACGTGAGA
Source organism: Brachyistius frenatus (assembly GCF_029030835.1). Lineage (NCBI taxonomy): Eukaryota > Metazoa > Chordata > Actinopteri > Embiotocidae > Brachyistius > Brachyistius frenatus. The sequence goes on from NW_027210752.1 coordinate 698,664, forward strand.
GGCTGTGATCACTGACGAATGCGTTGCTCGTCAGGACAGAAGGCGGGGCAGACGTTACCTTCGTTCGTGCCGTTCATTATGCTGACGCTGTTGTCTGGGACCAAAAAAGGAGATTCGTCAAACACATGTTGAACCTGAGGAGAGGGAGAGAAACGGGAGGATGAGATCACCGGGTCTGGAGGGAGGAAATGGCCCTAATGTTATCTACTGTAATGGTAGCTCATCCAGAGGTGCCCTCCGCTTGAAGGGATTAATTAATTCCCTCGGGGGGATTAATAAAGTATCATTTATCTTCCGAGGTGCCCCAGGGCTATCCATTCCCATCTTATCCCCTCCACACTGAGCTCACAGCACTCTGATAACAATGCTTTCCCCGTTGTCTCTGCGCTGCTTGTCACCGAAAATGTTCTTTCCTCTTCTGCCTGCTGCTTCGCTGGATAAGGGGTTGTACTTTCTCATGAAAGTGTCAAGACAATGTAGCGCCCAACAATTCCCCCACGATAAGGAGCGGCGCTCCACTTTGCAGAACCTTGGTGCTGTGTAAGCAGGACCTCAGAGATCTCAGTCCTGTCTCGGTTACCTGGTTCAGAAGAGCCCGAGCTTTCTCTGCAACCAGCAGCCGAAGTCCAGCTGTGGCCCGAAGGACCAACGGAGTTCTCTTCCACTCCAGTCGGGGAACTGTCTTCTTCGCCACCTTCAACAACATCCTCACTGTTTGTCCGGCCTTTAAAGACAAGAGACAAGCGTCACTACCAAACAGCACTGGACACGACGGCCGTTTCACAACAGGGTGACTGGTCAGAGATGAGAAAACACTTCAAGTGTTAAGTTAGTTGCGGCGGCTTGAATCTTCGCTTGTTTGTCATTTTTCTTTTCTCACTTCCCACTTACTTTCATTAGTAATGTGACTTCTGCAGAGGGAAGCTATTGGCAGTGTTACTGAATATAATGTGGAGCCGGAGGTCCTTTTCCTTCAACTCAATAGAATTGATCAGATTTGACAATGAACTCACCGTTTCAGGGGAGTCAGCATACGCTGACAAGCCGGGCTTTATGGAGTGGAACATCTCATTGTCCAAAACCGGCAGCTCCTCTGAAACATACAAGATCCACCAACATCAAAAATGTAGCGGCTATTAAAAGCATTAAGAGGTCTGAATCTGCTTAGCTACGTATGCACGATATATCCCCGTTGTCAAGGTGAGGCATGTTGACGTGAATCTGACAACAACAACAAAAGGATTCTTCCTGAAACAGTAAATGAAGTATGACCTACGTTCCCTCAAGTGAGAATTAACAGCTTTCCAGAACTGTGAGGCTGTGAGAACAGAGAGAACGCATAGATACTCACTTCACTTCAGTTCAATCCATATCTACCAGTCAGTACTGCAAAACAGCTTGTTACTCCGCTGTAAATCAATTGGCCTTGTGAAGTGTTTCTCAGGAAATCTACATGACTCACAGGACGCTGTTTCGGCTGTAAACATGTGATTTCGCCTGCTGCTCACCACGGATGCTGATATCATCAGAAAAGTAAAAAAAAAAAAAAACACACACCGGTCGGACTAATCCGAGACAAACGCTGCCCGGTGGTACCTGAGTCACTGTGGATGAAGGTGTAGACGTGGATGCGTGTCCCCGTGCTCCCGGCATCGAACATCACTGCGTAGAAGATGCGGCTGTGGTTTGCCGGTCGGCTGAGACTCGGGAGGATCCAGGGAGAATCCAGGAGGGAGGTCTGGACTTGGGCTTGTATCGGCCCGGCGACGGCGAGCAGGACCAGACAGAGAAGCGGCACGGCGGGCTTCATCTTCGCCCTGTAGGATCATAAAGAAAAGCAACAACAACACGTCTTCTGGTTAGATCTCTGTAATCGGTCTTAAACTGCTCAAGAAAGCAGCTCCGACTGCTGCTTGACTGGTATTAGGAGACGTTTAATTACAGCATGACAAGCAACAGAGGACTAAGAAGCAGTCAAGTTATTTACACCCCTGAATGTGACCACACCCCGTCAAAGAGTTCCCAACCAACCACAGGGACGTATCCCAGAATCAGCCTCTTCACCTGCTTAGTCATCTCCTGTAGAAATTTAGCAAAACATCCCAATTCCACCGTGCTGTATTTAAATTGGTGCTCTTTAGTTCTTTTGATCTTGATGTTCAATCAATATTTGGACACTCAAGCAAATCTCAACATCTATACAGGAGGTGCAGAATGATGAAATCTTAAAAAGCCTCAGTGAAGCATTGCTCTGAGAAAACCCTGCTGAGACTCACTGATAACACAGAAATGTAAGAGTGAAGACATTCAACTCCAGAAATTGAACTGCTTGTCAATACTATTTGAAGTTTTCAATTTCAGCCCTTTAACTCGTGCTTTGGTGTGGAGCGAGCAACGCCACAACTGGACATCCATTATCATTTATTACTGAAATGTTTCAGAACCAAAGTGATACCTATTAAAAGGAGAGTTGACGAATTCCTCAGGGTTTTATATGCTTATTGCAAAGGGTGCACGCTCCTCTGTGGGACTTAAAATATAAACATTTGTGGTCCAGATGTTTGCTAATTCAAAGCTACTTTTGCGCAAAATATTACAAACACATCAAAATACACTCATCGACACTTTCCCCACAAATATCTGCTAGTAATAAATATTATTCCAAATTAATTTGCTTGCTTGGAAATCATGACAAAGAAACAGGAAGAAAAAAGAAAAAAAACCTCATACATGAATTATATGTCGAATATCTCGGCATGTGAGAGGAGCATGTATTAAAAATATCTTCACAAGTCTGGCAGTGTGTACTTACTATGTGTGACCAGGGTTTTACTGATGTCCCCAGCGACTTGTATCGATGTCAAATAAATCTGTGGGTTCGGTGTGGCTCTGACACAGAGCAAAACAAACAAAGATAAAGGGGATAACAGAGATATCCCACTTTAATTCCCCCTGCTGTCTCAGGGCGGTGGACCCATGTGAGTGGCTTCCCTCCTAAAACTCACATTGTGGAACCAGTCCAAGACACGTCCGACATGCTCCATGGTTAAATAGCTGTAATTTACAGTGAACTTGTACTATAGTACTGTACTATTTGTACTGTACTGTGGTATTTCTACTGTAACTAAAATAATCTGGATCGGATCTGGTTGGGAACACAACGTTGGCAAAACTGCCAACAATCCCGGACAAAGCCTCCGAAACTCCTTCACAACATGCGGGACAAACTAATGAGCACCTTCAGCAACAAACTCATCCAACCTCGCCGTTCAAAAGCAACGATACAGGAAGTGATTCTTCCCAGGTGCTGTCACGACTCTACAGCTCATCTGTCGCGTCTGTGGTCACTCAACTGGTAAACTTAAGTTACCGGGTTATTATATTTTAATTCTCCTCCCTGATTTAGGATGCTGCCGTGCAAGATCTTTCTCGGGCACTCTCACTTGATATTTAGAAAATACGAGGTTATAGACAGCTGATCCTGAAGATAATTCACAGGTTCGATACTCGCGCAGCAGGTCAGTGTTTTGTAGAAAACAAGCTCAGATGCTGAAGGTTATTGTTGTTGTCAACAACGAGTGGTATCCTCACAGGAACACTTTTAACACTTTTCTTACCTCGCTAATGTTTACAACACTAACCCCGCGCGCGGCTCAACAGTAAAGTCGGTGACTACCTGCCGCGTGCTGGAGCGGTAAAACGGCTAAAAACCCCGGGAGATAAAAACCAAAAAAAAAACAGCAAGAACAAACGCAAAACAATAAATTACACGGCACACAACCCGTAGCCAACTTAAAACCGTGTTAACGGACCGCGAAACGCTACTAGAGCTCGGCCATGATGTCCGACTTTGCAGCGACTCTTCTCGCGGCTGGCTCCCGGTGACGTCACCGGGACTGTTTTCAGTCTCGTGCTGAGCTCGCTCATTGGACGTCAGAATGAAACGTGCTCCGTTCAGCAGCAAAATGTCAAATGTTTACATTTCACAGGCAGTCTAAGCAGTGGGATCAGGGCGACCAGGTGTCCCACTTTATGTGAGACTGCACAGCATTTTTAGTATTTGTCCAGTGTCCCACATTTTTTTTTTTTTTTTTTTTATAATCTGGAAATGCAGCTACAACAAATACATTTCCTCTGAAATTCAAAGATGACCGCGGGAGAGACGAGGAAACAAGTAACCCCACCTAAAACTATTTAGTGTGAAACTTTATCCTCTTTTTATGCCTACCGTGTTTACTCACTGCGGGCCTTTAAAATGCTGCATTGAAAAATAATTTAAAAAATGGTGTGTTATAATATACTAAGATAGACTACCTCTCAGCTTTGGTTGTCCCACCTATAAATTCTTTTTCTAACATTTGCTTTGTTGGAATCTGGCGACCTTAAGTGGGATGTTCCTTAGGCATCGTTTAGAGAAACACCTTGAATGCCACATGCAAATGTTTTTTTGTACATGAGCACTTTTTTAACACTTCTTTGACCCCTCTTTGTGTTTGTAAAGTGTACTGTCACCATGTTCCTGAGTGATTTTTGCATTGTAAATAAGTTTGAATGCATTGAAAAATGCAAGAGAACCATATGACATTTTCAACAGAAATCACAACTCAATCGAGTCAAATTACAGCGTCTTTATTCAAACAGCTGGCGACATTCTCAAATAACCTTGATTTCATCTCTCGATCTTTACACCCGGGAAGTAAAAGGGGAGTCAAGGGGACAATGTTTAAAATGGCAAAACACCTTGGATGCAAATATGTGTAGCACATTGTGAGTGCAGCACAACTACTGACAGTTTCCTCTCGGAAAACTTCATCCTAATTGTTATTAAAGAACATCATATTCCAAGTTCATAACATGTAAAACTGCTATTTAGACAGTACAATACAAAACCGACCTTCTAATCGGACACACAGAGGACACACACACACACACACTAATTCCAACACTGCACAGTATACAGTAGGAACACTTGGAGGACAAGAGCTGCGACCATTATTTCAGTTTTAAATGAGTAACAAAATGGCTGCGTCCATGTTCGGGTGTAACATTTCTTTGTGCTCATCCAGTCGTGCGTTAAACACAACAGGCTAATGAACACAAGGGATACTGGTGGAAGACATTTCCTGAAGAATTCCTGATCCTTGTGGTTTCTCCTATAGTTTTTTAAGAAACACTCATTGGAGAATGACAATGACAGACCACGATTGACTCAATGTCCCCGTCATTGCAGGAAATAAACAGGAGGTATAAAATGCAACAAACCCATGAAGAGACTCTCAGCACGATTCATTGAATTAGTCCATCTTCTCTTCCTCATTTCTAAAATGAGGTCTATGTTGTGATTTGTGTTTGTTTGTGCAGCAGCAGAGTCCAGGAAGTCCACACAATCCCTAACTAATAAACCCCAGTCTGACTATTTCTCAGCAGTAAAAAGGACATGTAACCTATTTATTTCCAACCCCTCCTTAAGGCATGTCAAAAGTCACTGAAGTTTATGATGGCTGCACCGTCAACCAGCTTAGCGTCCCATTGTTGGCATGGTAACAGCCGGGCTCGTTACAGTGGCGTCCTCGGCCTTCCACTGTGACGTCACAGTCTTGATCTGAGTGTAGAATTGGATGCCCTGGAGGTAAAGAGACAACAGATGAGTCATAAAGTACATTTTATACAAAAAAAACTGTGTGTATTGTGCTTTTTAATGAAACAGATGCAGACTATTCTGATGATCCGAGACACGACAGGACTTCTGTTATTTACCTGCTTGCCATAGAAGTTGGTATCTCCTCTGAATGAGCCTCTTGAGCCGGTGAAAGAGAACATGGGGAGGGGGACGGGGATGGGTACATTCACTCCAATCTGTACAAACACATACACACACAGACACACATCAGAGATCATACTGACTGCAAGTGTACAAATACAACAGTGACATAACCCAAGAGGAAACGCTTATAAATGACAGATAATATAATATAATCTAAAGTACACAAACAAAATGGATCTCTGAATTTACTTTAAAAGATTAAAAAAAAAAAAAAAAGGCAAGGAAGTTCCTTTTTAAATAAAGTCCTGGAGTAAAGCATTTCCTGCTGCATTAATGCCCAGGTTTTGGGACCGTTCCATGCTTGCCATGTATTGGCAGGTAATATCTGACACAGTTTCAGTTTACCACTGACTCCACTCCAAAACATATTCTTGCTTCACATGAACGGTGTCTGTTTCTTCCTTCTGAAATAGAACGCCTCCCACACGAAACTGTCTACTCAAAGTCTCACACAGGTGACTCACCGAGGACCAAAATAACCCCAAAAGGTGACCTGTTTCCATCCTGATTTTACAACCATACCGTCAACAGACAAACAGATTTATTATGACGTCCTAGCCTATGTAAGCGCATGTCTGACCTGGCCGACGTCCACCTCGTGTGTGTATTTGCGTGCTGTGGCGCCGTTGGTGGTAAAGATGGCGGTGCCGTTGCCGTACTGGTTGTTGTTGATTAAAGAAATGGCTTCGTCAAGGCTGTCGGCCTCCAGGACGACGAGCACCGGTCCAAAGATCTCTTCCTTGTAACATGTCATGTCCGGCTGGAAAGAACAGAGGAGTGATCGGTCACAATCATAATTCTATGAAGCAATATCAATAGGACATAACGTTCCGGGAGGTTCGTGCTGGAGAAGACGAGAGAAAAGTGCACACTTTCTATTTTAAGATGTCTGACACTCAACACTCGTAACCAGAAACCTTGATGGGTGCAGGAGAATGTCACTCTGAGAAGGATGCATGTTATGTGATGATGGTTTCATATGTGTGTATCGCACACATACAGCTGTGGTTTCTGTCTGTACACAAGTGTGCAGGGAAGGGAAATCAGTAAGTTCCCAAAAATTCACTGAAAGCTTCAACTTTTAGTCTGAGGAGTAAAAGCATTTTATCTTTTTTTAACCTGGTAAATCACTTTAAACTCTGCAGGATTCGTGGTAAGCGGCCCGGCTCTACCGTTGACATAATTACAAACTTCTGAGGACACATTCAAGTAGGTGAGGAAATGTAGCATGCTGAGTATTTGATTTAAATTACAAGAAGCTAAAACAAAGACACTGAATTGACTGAGACGGTTCATTTCACCTGGGATAATTACCTAAACAACAAAAACGCTCCACAGAAAACACATTCTGCCTCTGAATAAGACCTAAAGCTCCGGAAGAAAATTGGCCATTTATCTGATCTGAAGACTTTTCCCTGGCATCTCAAAAGGAAAGTGTCCATGTCTCATCCTTTGTTTCATCCAATTTCAAGTCCTTAGCTCACCGTAACATTGCCTAAGATGGTGGGTCCAACAAAGTTTCCGTTTTCATATCCTTTGACGTTAACATTTCTCCCATCCAGCAGCAGCTTGGCACCTTGCTGCACCCCGCTCTGGATCAAAGACTCCACCCTGGTCTTGGCTTCAGGAGAGATCAGTGGACCCACATCTGCCCCGGGCTGATCACCTTGAGCACAAAACTTCACATTTTATAAAGGCCAGTGACATTCTGCAATATTTTACATCAAAATTCATGAGAACTGATACAATTTGAAATGTTCAGTAACCATTTTTATGCGTGTTGACAGAGTTACAGAAGAAGTCACCTGCATTTACGCGCAGTGATTTGGAGCGCTCCACCAGCTCTGGGAGCCAGTCTCGAGACTCCCCGACAAAAATAGCGGTGGAAAGAGCCATGCAGCGCTGGCCAGCTGCTCCAAAGGCAGCACCCACCAGCTGGTTGATGGTGTTCTCTTTGTTGGCGTCGGGCATCACCACACCATGGTTCTTGGCACCCTAAATGCAAAATGTAGGACACGGCTCTGAAGGATTTCTCGCCAACAGACTGCAGGACATCTAAGAGAGGCAATACAATGCTAATCCTAGGTGTTATTATACTCAGTGATTGACAGCTAAGCACTCAACTGTTGTCTTGGTAACAGCAGTAAGTGTTTAGTTCCATATTTCATCCATAGCAAGAGCAATAATTTTTTAAATGTGGGTTATCATAGAAAATAACGAGTTCCCTAATGTAAGAGCAGTATGAGGTGCGTTGAGGTGAGTACCATGTTGGACTGCACTCTCTTGCCATTCTTGGAGCCCCGCTCATAGATGTACTCTCCAGCCTGGTTGGATCCCACAAAGCTGATGGCTTTGATGGCTGGATGATCACAGATGAAGTTCACCGCTGCACAAAGACACAGGCAAAAACTTTAAGTCCTCTCTTCTTCTTCTTCTTCTTCTTTTCTGCTGCACCCTTAAATGGAAAATTCCACACTTTGCACTCCGTGTTGCTGGTAAATGTAGTCAGTTAAATGTAACAGTAAATTCCTCAGCGTGTGCTGTATTGACAGAGAAAGCTGAGCTTCTCTGAGTCTCACTTGTCGCCGAGCCATGGTGGCGGCGCCTCCATGTGCCCAGACGCATTATACACGAGCTTCTGATGCCTAACCTCCAAATCTTTCGGTTCCCTTTGCCAAGTCTCTCCCTTTGTTTTACACAGTAAACAAAAACACGGTAAGTAGCCAGATGATATTGTTTGCAGAAAGCAAGAGCCAGGAAAGATGGCGGTTATTCATCAGTAGGCTACTAGTACTGATCACACTGTAAAGTTAGCAGCTATTGTAAACACAAACAACACAACATGCTGAAAAAAACTTTTATCTAAAGTTGCACTGTAACACCATTGTCGCTGTCACTTTGTTGGCCAAAACATAGCGTGAGTTGACAAAAGTGCTCATTCACTGGTCGTCTTTGCTCGGCTGGTTTGAATTGTATGTTTCAATTTATCACACCTCATTCCTGGTCTCATGCAAAGTAATGAACACGTACAGATCTATGGATCTCCGTCAGCAACAGAATCCAACAAAAACCACCCCTGCTGAAATCTATTGCAGGAGAACGACTCAGTTTCTGTTGAATTCAGGGGCAATTTGAGAAAAGGCACCATCAGTTGCTGTTTGCTCTCAGCAGCATATCCACCATTTCCACTTGCACGGCTAAACGGAGCCGCAGCGTCGGCCTTTCTCTGCCTCGTTTCTCCAGCCTCGTACTTTGGCGCAAATAAATACAGCTGAATATCCGAGTCAACCAAAGCACTGTAACATGTACCCTCGTCCATTACGTCCTCTACACTCTTTCTTTTTTTTTTTTCTGCTGACATTTTTTCGTTGTTGGAAACGTAGCTGTTGCAATACTAGCGAAGAGAGCACGGTTTTGTTTTGGCATCTAGAGCGCCCTCTAGTGAACAAAGACAGATCAGTTAGCCTGCAGTTCTCCTGGCCAACAACTACGTCACTAAACTGCCTTAATGACGGCACAGGTGCCGGAAGAAGAACAGATTTTACAGCTGCTTCACAACAACACAGAATCTATTAGGGAATGTATTACTTTAATTGACTTTATTTACCATCAACACGACATCCACATAAAACAAGGTGGATTTTCTTCTAAGGCACAATACATGACAACTGATGCAGAAATTCAAATCCTCCTTCAAAAGCCTGTGAATTATTTACAGATATAGGCTGCACACGTTATGGAAATTTCCAATCTACATATTGCCAGAGGGTGTATAATTAGCGTTTGAATCATCCTTGGTCCTTTCCCCATTGTTTATCTCAGACACACACAGATTGCGTGCTGCTGAATGATCCGAGTCGCACACACTCACCTGCATGCTGCCCGTGGATGATGTTGATTGTACCATCTGGTGCCCCGGCGTCCTGGAGCATTTTGGCCAGGAGCATGGTGCAGCCTGGGACCCGCTCAGATGGCTTCATCAGGTAGGTGTTGCCACACACCATCCCGATCGGGAACATCCACAGAGGAATCATGGCGGGGAAGTTGAACGGGGCGATGCCGGCACACACTCCGATGGGCAGGCGGTACGTGTAAGTGTCCATGTCCTTGGTGATGGAGGGTAAGGTTTCCCCCAGCATGAGGGATGTAATACCGCAGGCGTGCTCCACCACCTCTGAAGAGAAGGGCAAATTAAGTCAGCCAATAAGAAAGTGCAGAGATAAACCAATCTGAGATACACAATTATCTAATGCAATTACTAATTCTTTAAAATGATGAGATGAATTAATGTCTACACTCCAATACATTATCCAATTCACGCTTTGGCCTCTCAAGAATAAAAACTCAACCAGTTCTATTTCCTGTTAGTAAACTATAATAAAACTTGTGAAAACGTCAAGCGCCATTAACCCCAGTACTTCAGGAAATCTCCAGTGCTGGCAGCACACCTGCAGATGCAGCCTGTCTTTCTGCTGATAATAGGAAAGTTTGCATGCCAGAACAATTTGGGCTCCCCGAAACTGGGATCTGCACAAAGTACAAAAAATTAAATCCAAATTCTTTGGCAGCTCTGTCTTGTAATAACGAAAATATATCTTCCTTTATTTGGAAGTGCACACAGCTTTTTAAATTTCTCGACATGATTCCTGTTGATGCGCGGCTGCCAAAGAAAACAAGTGCATCTCAACCTCAGTGAGGGGGACTGCATAATTATCGTTATATTGAGTGCAACTGAAAGCACAGCCTGCAGAGTGCTTTTCAGACGGCAGAAAAATAAACTAGGTAGACACTCTCTAACAACAACAACAACACTGAACATTGTAATGCTGCAGGAGCACTGCAGCCCTTGTTTTCTTATAACTAAAGAGTCTCATGAAATACTGTTTAAGCCTCTAAACGCCAATATGGTCACAAAAGTACCCGTAACAATTACTAATTTAAAAGTCAAAGTCACTTCTGCAGGGAGCGACTGGTTACACACAAATAATGGACGCCGTGCAGCCACTTTAAGTATCAAACTTTCTGCCGGACCACGGATAAAAAAAGGTGCCAGACTTACAGACTTTTCATCAAGAGATACAGAGACTGTGGACAACAGTTTCAAAAGGGGAATTTGATATCTGTTACGTATTCAGCAGCACTCTAATCCAAGCAGAATAAAAAAAAAAAAAAAAAAAACAGCACAACCAAGTCATTGCATTACTTACGCAGTCCCCTAAATACATCTCCCTCCGCATCAGCAAGAGTCTTGCCCTGCTCCAAGGTGATTATTTTAGCCAGTTCTTTCTGAAATAGAGGGAGAAAGGATGAAGTGAAAACTCCAGCAATAATTTTGTGTGGCAGAGACGTGAGAACGTGACAGATGTCCCTACAATGTTGTCCTTGATGAGCTGCTGGTAGCGCAGGAAGATCTGCTGCCTGCTGAGGATGGAGGTCTCGGACCAGGACTGGAAGGCTCGCGAGCAGGAGTCGGCAGCGGCCAGCATCTCCTCCTGAGTGGCTTTGGGAACACGTCCCACCACTTCATTAGTGGCCTGAGGAGCAGCAGACAGACAAGTTGACTGAGAGCAGGGGAAAGCCATTACTTTATACTACTGGATGTACATTATTTCATTAATATTAATAATCAAATATTTGTCTTCTGTCGTGTAGCGGTTTGAAGTTTTACATGATGAAAGTAGATGGATATTTTTGCATGCTAGAATCACCCATCATTGCCTTGCTAGAGGCTTATGCTTGACAAGCTACACACCAGGCTGGACTTTTAGAGGATATTAAACTTGACGTGTTGTGCCGACTGGGCTCTAATTTCTCTCACTTTACAAATTAGGCTATTAGAAGTTGACAAATCAAGACTTATTTCTCTTTTCTAATTTTCACAAGTTACAGCTACAGAGTTACACTGGTTGTTTGCAGCCAGATCTTGTTACTCCAGCCTCTGTGCAGGTTTGCTACAGTTCATCTAGCGAATACTTACAGGGTTATGAATGTCAAGCCACTCAGACGTGTTGGACTCGACAAACTTGCCATCAATGAACAGCTTGGTGGTGGGCTACAAGATGACAGAAGCATATGATTTAACTCCCTCCTGCTGTGTTGCATCATTACTAAGTTCACTCAGGGCATCTATCCATCACTACAACATGTTCAGTGACTTTCTAAAGCATTTCAGACTGCTTCACCTTCATTTAGAAATATTCAAGTTAGCCTGATCAGACTTTTCTAAGCAGAGCCTTTTGTCTTCCATGCCACGTTAGCTACGACCCAATTTCAAGCCCCGACTAACTCTAGGCAGGTTTAGAGTATAAGTGAGCAAAACACTGGGAGAGTCAAGAGGGTCTACTGTATATCCAATAGGGCTGCTACAGTTGATTGAGAAACAAAACAAAAACAATTTGCAACAATCTTCATATTTGACTATTTATTTAAAAGGTGCAATATGTAAGATTTTTTTGTTTTGTTTAAAACGAACTCAAATTAGCCACAGAACGTGAAGAAATAATTATTTTGACATTTTACCAAAGACGTCCATGTATTGTGTTGCACAGATATTGACTAATGTTAGCATGCTAACCAGCTAGCCCTGTTCCATCCTGTCTTGTAACACCACCTCACATCTCAGGCTGCAATAATGAGTTACTGTGGTGTCATTTACATAACTTAGACAATTCTATGGGGAAAATAAACCGTGTGGAGTGACCTTTTTTCTACAATTCAAATGGGTCTTTGGTGAAAGTAACGACACGAACTGTACTGAAATACATCACAAATGGCACCTGTGGTGGAACTCGTCGAGTTGCAGCGAAGGAATCAAAGGACACCTTCTTGATTGGCAACGCAGTGATGCTTATAGACAGCAGCTCGATTGAGGCGAGAGATCGCAGCAAGTGGCAGTGCCATGTTGTTAAACCCGTCTGCCTGCACTCTCAGTTCGTTATATAGGATTGTATTCTTCCAGATAAGGACGAATAAGGCATCCTTGGACGGTTTCTGTCTAACTGGGAATGAGCCACACTGTCTCCTGTCCAAGTGTGAATAATAGCAATCTTGGAGACCTTTACCACACCTGCATAATTTCCCTGACAGCTTCAATATATGTTTTTTTTGCTGTGACTGTTTTCTTACCATTATGGTCTAACCAAAACCAGAGATAAGCATGCAAAACCATAAACTACCGGGCTTAACCGATCGCCATGTTTTTCAGTCGTTCGACTATTGGGTCCATACAATCTAACTTTACAATGATCAGTCATAAATAGAGGAGGCTACTAACTAACAGCAGGACACGCAAAATTAAACCAAACTGCCGAAACTCTGAGAAAGACAGACTGAACGCTACAGTGACTCACTACAGCCTCTCATGGTACAACATGGTATTACAAGATGCGACTTAAATCTTACATATTGTATCTTTAAGAATTATTTTTCCAAACAAAACTTCAAAAAAATCTTTTTAATAGTAAGATGCCCTGCTGTATTTTACATAATTGTAAACAGAATAACTTGGAATCTGAGAAGCTGCAATGGACATATTCTCACTATTATCGTCAAATTAATCAATGATGAAAAAAAACCTGCCAGTTGCGATGTACAGAGGATATTGAAGGAGCTACAAATGTCTTAATTCCTTGATTTGCTTGGTCTTTCTGAGGTTGTGGCAGGGGCTTTCTTATTTCAGTTTGATAAACGTCTGACGGCAAATAATTTCAAGTCAAATACAATTTCCACAATCAGACTCTGAACACACCTTAAAGCCAAGGAAAATGTGTCTCGGATCCATTTTGGAGTTTCAAGTTTGAACACTTGTGGATGTGAATTACGTCATTATAACAAAGCAAACTTTACAAACGTGGGGCTGATCCTTTATTGTGGGGTCCAACGCAGAAAATATGAATCTCTTATCGGTCACTTTCATAATACAACTAAATCTGACGTGTCGTGAGGTAGAGACACGGACAGAGACTGGACACATGCCATTCATTCATTGCCGAGTTACACAAGCTGCTGAGTGATGTGTCCTTACCACTGAGGAGGAGTAGCACATGCGACCCAGCTGTAGGGGGGCCTGCAAGAAAAAACAACAACAACGTAATCACCTTAAACTGCTGTTTAACTCGTGATCCAAGCAAGGTCTAGGGAATAAAGCCACGTCTTTGCTCTGTTGACATGTCAATCCTGTTCACGTGATGCAAACGAGCCCTAATCCTAAACCCACTCAACTTTAACTATCAAATAAATATCTAATGCTTTTTTTTTTTTTGCAAACAAGACAAGTGGACTGTGTGCAACGTGTGTAAGGCGATGACTTTTGTTAGCTAACAGCGCAGATCGTTAGCCGTCCCGAGTTGCATACGCGTCAAAACTAAATCCAACAATCTCCAAAAGACGAGGCTGCGTCGGCTTTACCTTCTTGTTTAAAAGGGAGCGGAGGAGAATTGCAGCCATTGTGGAGTGTCAGGTGTGTTGTTGTTGTTGTTGTTGTTTTTTTTTTTCCCTGCTCCGAAGCCCTTCAACCGACCCACAAGACGTCAGGGAGCAAAGAACTCAACAGTTCTACGGGGCGGAACAACGGGATCCAATGCTGCGCTTTTCACGAATCTACAACACCTTCATCAACGTGGATATCACGGCTGCGAACCAGCGCAGATTACTTGGAGATCTGCAAAAGCTGGTGCGGTGACGCCATTGGCTGTTTCCGTTAAGTGTGGGCGGGACGGAACTTCATCTGAAAGCCAATCACAACGCGCAACACGCCAGCCGCCCCAAAGTGCAACGCGCTGATTCGCTGTTGCGATGAACACAAACTTAAACTCGTCTCTGTAACATGACGGCTCCTTTCAAAACATTTCACGGGGACTTTGGTGTTAAAGCTGTTCCCGAGCTGCCTTAACAGGGCCTAAATACACCATGTTTGATTCCGAGTTTATAAATGGACCTAACTTTTGCCGTGGCTGTTGAAGAAAATACTTATTAAAACCAGTTTCCATAGCAACGTGCTCACACGCAACATGGAGTTCCTGCAGTGGGATTGTCATGATGTTGCAAGATGGATTGAGTCTTTAGGATTTCCGCACTACAAAGTGAGTTAAAAAAAAAAAAATGACCTGAGTAAACAGAAATTACACTGATAGCAATAGGATGAGTGCCTGTCATTTTACTTCTAAAACCTTATATCTTATTATTAATTTCTGTTACAGGCATGTTTCACGGAGAACTTCATTACCGGAAGAAAGCTTATTTATGTAAATTGCATCTACATGCCAAGACTCGGGGTCAAAGATTTCAAAGACATGCAGGTATTAAGAAGAAACAGAAACTATATATTTTTTTTTATTCTAACACAGAAGAGATTGATGTCACTGAGGAGGATTGTTAACAAGTCAAGCATATGGTCAAGTTTCAACAGGCTGAGTAGCACCATTGGCCTTTAATGATGGCTCTGCTCTGTAGTCATACCGAGTGGTATTCAGATCCTATACTTCAATAAAAGTACCAATACAGCAATGTAAAAATACTTATTTAAAATTCTGCATTAAAAATCCTTGGAAAAATACAGAAGTATTAGCAGCAAAATGTAGTAACATTAGGAAAGTATAAGTACTGCTTTGGTCCCTCTGACTGATAGATTATTATCAATGTGTAGCAGCATGTTACTATTGAAGCTGCTGCAGGTGGAGCTGGTTTGAAATACTTTATCCAGTTTTAAATCCAGGGACAGCAGATAGATACATGTGGGGGTCATCAGATGATTACCAGGAGAAAAAAAAGAAGTTCTGATGCACAAATCTGTTTTCAGTTCTTGGATGTTTTTTCTATTCTTTGATTTTTGGGGATATTTTGGATAATCTGGACATTTACTGAAATGAAAAGAGAATGAAATATGAAATATGACCCTGACTACACATCGCTTTTTGTAAGACATCAGAAGCCAACAATGTGTTGTATTTCAAAAGCTTGTTAGAAGCTATTATCCATGGTGTCAAATCTTCATCTGAAAAGTAACTCAAGCTGTCAAGTAAATGTAGTGGACTAGAAAGTATATATATCAAATGGAAATATTCTTGTAAAGTAAATTTGACTGAAGAACAGCGCTCGAGTAAATTGCTTTCCACCACTGCTCATATTTATAACCTAATATTTTCTGACTCTGGAGCAATCAGCTGTTTTTTTTTTTTCTTCATGAAATTGACTTCATTTATTTACAGTTTGATTTAACAATAAAATAGTCAGAATTACCTTGTAAAGATATAAAGCATTTGCTGCACATTACAAAGGATATCACTTTGATTCGAGTGGTAATTTTTGAAGTTAATTAGCTTTTGATAATTCATGGCTTCATTCATTTAATTGTTGATACAGAAAAAGAACAGAGAATAAAAATATGCATTGGTTTCCCTTGTCTTATAACATTCTATAAGTGGACTTTAATCACCAGAAAACTGGTCTTTGTGCCAACTTATGAGCACATCCTGTTTGGCATGCAGGTTTTCTTTGAACAGTGTGACATCCAATTAAAGTTGTGCGTTGTAACCGAGAATCCCTGCCAGCAAACACTTCAAATCAGCCCTATCACAAGTATGCTTTTACAGTCGTTCTTATCGGTCCCTGAGGTCAGAATTAAATTGGCTAAAAGTGTCTTTATGTATTCGACGCTTCTCTTGTGCAGAAGAATATGAGTATGAGCTGATAATGAGGAATCTTGAGACAAACAAACTAAGTAAACAAGTGTCTACTCCAGTTGGTCAATATTTATTGGGGTTTAAGTCCTTTGATACATTTCTTTTATAGAGTAACCCTGTAACCTTTCTTCTAACAATGCAAGAACTTCAGTGAGGTCTCCATCCAACACTCTCATTCTCAGTGGAATGGCATTATTAAATGATGTTAGATCATGTAAACACACGGTATAGTCTATGTTATCAAGGGACTCAACCCTGCTGTGCGCCCTGCAGGTCATCTCTGCCTGTGTGCGGGAGCTGCTGGGGATCACAGAGACCCTGTGGAGTCGCAGCATCGCTGACCCTCAGCGGGACACTATGGGCCTGTTCTTGGAGAAAAAGAGCCAGACGGGTGAGCAGGCGGACAGCCTCACCTACCAGCAGTTTCTGGATGACATGGAGCAGTGAGAGAGCCCAATGTGAATCACAACAGTAAAGCAGCTCAACAAAAACCCAAGAGATGTCAGAGTCATTTCATATCGTCAACTGTGAGCTCGTGATGACTCCGATGAGACACTCAGAGTAGGTCACATGCAGGCCTTGACATTAACACTTCCCACCAGCAAAATGCTTGCATGTTATTGTTGTTGTGGCAGGGGGGACATTTTTTTTATTTTATTGTACTGGGCTTTCTGCTGGCTGCCAGCATGTGTTCATTCTGAAAATCACTTGAAACTGACATTAATTACTGGACATCTACTGATCTCACCAAGAGTGAAACTACAAAGATTGAAGGCAACACTTATCAGTTTGTGCACATGCAAACTGTTCAGAGCCTTCATGCCATTCCAGTTTTGGATAACAGAAACCTTAAACTACTTAGGTCTTTCATATTGATCTCAAGTGGATGTGTTGTAACTGGATGGAGTTATTGAACTGCAGTTGAAATCCTCCGGGTAAGTCTCCGGATGACAACAAACACCTAGAGTGCCAGGAGGCCTTGGAGCAGTGTTTAGGTCATCGTTCAAGAAAGACTACTGGCTGCTATGCTGTAATAGAGTTGTGCACATATAGACTACTTTGCCAGTTTGCAGAAAAGGCCATAGGATCATTGCATCAGATAATGATGGGTCCAGTGCCAAACAGATCCACAGGGAATCATGGTCGCTCTGTTCCAGCCAACTCAACACTTTCTTGACAATAATCTATGTAATACATGCAGGAATGTTGCGCTATAGGCTGCTATATTTGGCTTCAAAAGGACCAAATGTACTGAACAATAAAGGTTTTATCCAGGCTAATGGATGGAGTTTTCAATAACAGTCTTGTTTAAGCCTATATTGGTTATTGCCTGGCTTAGTTTTCATCTTCTGCATGTCTAAATCTGATCAACATTTCAGCTCTTTTATCTCTTTTTTTTTTCCTTTTTTTTTTTTAATCAAATTTAATTCCTGGAGAATATTAAGGGTCTACTGCAGTTTCGTGCAGTGGAGTTCAATGTACATGAATAAATTATGATGCCTGCCTGTGAGATAGGCTGGGAGGCACTGCATCTGTCTATGCACACAAATGGTCTCTGTGCAGCTCAGAGCGCACCGATTACCATTCCGAGCACAGCACCTCTGGTCAGAAATGGAGCCGGGTCGGTGGTTGACAGTAGTCCGGGGGCAGGAGGGGGGCTATATTATGGCAGCAACCTTTCAGTCAATCTGGATTAACTCACACTGAGCCCTGCGTAGCCAGCGAAAGCCCGTGAAAGCGATACGAACATCTGGCCGGATTCAGCACGGCACCAGTCACTCACAGCGCTGTAGATATTAAAGCAGCCTGTCGCTACAAAGGCGTTTTCTCTTTCTGGAGGTGCACACAGGCGGATGCGCAGTAGAGGCGATCCCGCACAGCTGCAGCCTCGAAGCCACACCGGGACCCTTCACGTTGCGTTTTTTTTTTCTTTTTTTCCCCCATTTTCTTTTTACGAAAAAAGGGGAGGAAATGTGATCAACATTTCACTGGTGTTGACGGGATCGCAGATGGAATCGTTCTTTATCTGCTGGTTATGGATTTCTTGAAGGGCAACGCTGGTTTCGCAGGCCGTCACATGTTTTAGGAGCTGAGACGCGTGTTTCGGGACACCTGAAATATCTCCGAGGCACCGTCGGTCCCATTTTAGGCAAGCCCGCTCTCAGTATGCTCTCAGCCCTCCTGGGAGGAAATAAGCTCAAATCCACCCTCCTTTGACGTGGCTGGATGTTTCATCTGCAAGGTAAATTCAATATTTTATAGGCTGCAATTGGTGTGAATTGCCTGTGAACTCTTTTTTTTTTTGGGGGGGGGGGGGGGTGCTGTCTTTCAAGAGGCGAAATATTGACTTGAAATAGTTCTCCCAGGACCCATCTGAATGGGTTGAGATTTTTCCCTTGTGACGGGTTGTGGCTGGAACCCACCAGCCCAGGACCTGTACCGCAAGGTCAAAAAATCTCCTCAATTGCCGAAGAACGCCGTCAGATAGCTGACTTTATTTTTAGAAGCCACTTGGCTGCATTCTGTGTTGCTTTTTCTCCTACAGGTGAAAGTGAGAATCTTGGCCAATGTGCCCGTTATTCCCCGTGCAGGGAAAGGATCTGAAATGTGTTTTAGTGTGTATTTTATCAGCTCACAGGATCCTTTGATTGGCTCCCTGCTGCTGATATGCAAATTACACATCAGTCATTAAGCTATGATGAAGTCTAAATCAGCCTATAGATAATACAATTGACAAGAGGATAAGTCTGTGGGGAGAGAGGAGCATGTTGCCAGGTGACTGGAGAGGATAGAAAATATGGGTCTGGTGATCTTTCCAAAGGATGAGTTATAATCATCCTGTCTTATGTTGAGCGTTAGTTATCACATCATATTATTCATGAATGCCTGAGGCACCATTGTAACTGCTCCACCAGTGAATCCAGGCCCACGCCTCATTTTGTTGCTTCTATTTGCTCTTGCTGCTGTGTGAATCCACTCAGTGTTGGTTCCTCAGCACCGATGCTGTTCTGCAGGCGAGCTCCACATTCACTGACCCAAATTTTTACTCCCCGATAAAAGAATACAAAAAAAAGCCTTTTTTTTTTTTTTTTTTTTTGCTGAAGAGGTGCTTTCAGTAAGATTTCAAAGGGAGATATGGCTGGCACAAACTTGCGTGCAAACACATACCTGCTCCATATGTTGTGTGTACCATTTGAGAGATGCATTATGATTACACAACTTCATGAGGAGAGTTTATACATTATTTAGCCATTAAGTTGCTGTGTGAGGTAGAAAACACAGTTTCCTAAAGAGGCCGTAAAAGAGAGAAAATGAGGCAATAGGCACAGAGACCATGCGTACATGTTGGCTGCCCTTAAATCCCCACATTGAGACTATAACATTTAAAGAGCCCTGAAAGAGTAGAATATATTCCAAAAGGAGGTGGTTTTTCAATGATTTACACTCCCTGTACTTGAAATTGCACTTGGTACTGACAGATTTGAATATCTACACTCCTGGGGGCCCGTACTGTGGAGATTTTCACTTGAGAAGGCCATATTGATATTTGGAGGTGGCGTTCAAGGAATCTGCATACTCCTCTCCAGAAGAAAATCCCAGGTCAGTCACGTAAGGACACGTCACAGTGGTGCAAGAATTAAGCTCCAAATACAGTGATCGGAATTCAAATTTGTCACCTGCGTCAGTGAAACACACTGTGAAGAATAGAAAAAAAGTGACTTTTTATGCTCCAGCCATGAGATATCCAGCATATCGAGGTAGCACCGAATTTCTTGTGATACGGTGTGAAGGAAAACACTTTGAATTACAAGGGAGAGATGTAAATGCTGATGAACAGCACTTCTATTGATGCAGTGGGGTCTGCTTAGTATGCTATCCCCCTGACACACACACACACACACACCACACACGCACACATGCATGCACGCACACACGCAAGCTTGTCTGGCTGTAAAATAATTTAGACTGCCTAAATCACATTAAGTCATTTAGGTTTTTATTACGCACAAGACCGGAAAAAGGGGTAATGATTCAAACATTAAATCCAATACAAAATTAGCTGAGTGTACAATCTCCTCATCAACGGTGTCATAGACGGCACAATGGGTCTGCTCTGGCCTTCAACCAGAACCAACTGAACTGTCAAGGTCCTTCCCCCCAGAGATGACTCTTTGTTCTAAATATTATGAGGTTATCTGAAAATCAGCCAGTGATTACATCTCAGCCAAAATGGACGTATTCTGTGTTGCCATGGCATCAAGGCTGTCACCCAAAAGCTATCACATTTTAACATTGGCAGACTCTGTAGGAAAAGGATGTCACAGCTCATACCAAAAAAAAACCCGGTGTGTCAGTTAGACGGTCCATAACAGCACCACTGTTTGGTCAGGGTGTTTGGACTCGGGCGCTACACAAGCATTTACCGACAAAATAGAATTTCTACCCGCTCAGTCAAAATATGATCCACTTGAGCAGATGCAGCAGCTCCATTTGGTCTCGTAAAGCAGGCAGGCAGAGGACCTGTTTCACTGCTTTGTCGATACCATTTTACCATCATGTTGCAGCATCAGTTTACCTGCTTGACACAACCGGGTTTATTTTTGGCAGAAGCGGACACCTGACTGCTTTTTTTCCTTGCAGGTGAGACACTGCCGAGACGTTTCCCATTGCCGCTCGTGTCGACCTGTGTAGAAGGCATAAGCAGACTTCTTCTCATCAACTTCCTCTCGCAGGGCCGCTTTCCCTGATTTCTTGCCCAGACGTAGATTGCAGAGGCTTTTCTCACATGAGCTTCAGCATAAGTTAGACCATCTGAAAACATATCCCCCATGACCTCACCGGCCGATTGGCATGCAGTGTGCTGCATAAGGCTTTTCTTGGCGAATGCTACCCCAGGGAGACCATAGATATCATAGATATCCTCTCCTACAGTACACTGCTGCTGCTACTGCTGCTGCTGCTGCTGCTACTGCTGCTGCTGCTGCACATGAATGTGGCTCTATAGCTCTGTGTTGTGTAGTGTGAGCTACCTCTATTAAGCACAAATCCACCCACTGGTGTGCATGTGTGGGTGTGTGCTGTCAGTCTGCTCTGTTCTCTGAGGGTGAAAAAGACCCGCTCAGAGGTAGTAAACGAACATTTGATTGACTAAAATGGAGATTATGGTTAATGCATCAGTAGATTATCTGTTTTCTTGTTTATTTGTGGCCCTCCCTAGTCACCTCACTATAATGAACAGCGCAACCTGGACGATAATGATTTTCTGGGGGTGACATTTAACGATGAAGTGCATGATTGATGAATGCATTGATTGATTATCTACTTATTTGTTCGTGTACCTGATGAGTGCAACCTGTTTTGCAAATCGTCGTGGAACACCCGTAATTAAATGCAAATTAGGGAGACGGTAACAGATATTTCCTGCCACGTCTTGGCAGCGAGGGGCTGTCCTTTTGTCCTCAGAACAAATTTTGTAGGGATTACCGTTGCAACCATTCTCTTCACGTTTGGCTGAGTTTTAAGCAGTAAAAAAAGAAAAGAAAAGAAAAAAAAAAAGCCTCATCTCCACAGAGTGAATCAATATCACGTCTTCAGTGCCATTCGAGTCTGGAAGTAGCAGGTCCTCTCCGCCTCATTGCACAACCAGAGGCCGTACCATTCAGATTCAGAGCAGAAGGTGGTTGGCACACCAACGTTTCGTAGACCATCCTCCTGCACACACACGAGTAGATATTAAAACACACAGGCACTTGGAAAGCACTTTATATCTTTGCTGCATGGCCTGGCACTGAAGTCATCTGCTGTCTTTAAGGACAGTCCTGACAACATTTAATAATGACTGCACAGTCTATTTCTCAGCAGCTCAGATCCATGCCCCGCTGCACCACTGAATAAAATCCACAAATCTCGTGTGGTTTGGTAAAGTTGTCCCGCATAATAAATGGGTCGGGAAGAGACATTTATTCATTGCTGCTTCATCAGCAGAGCTCATGAAAATGTCATACCTCGCGTGCTCTCTCCAATAATATCATTCCTCCCCTTGCTATTATAGGCCATTTTAAAGCGACCTCGTTCCTGCCTCCATGTCGTGCCTGGGTAAATTTTCCCCGGCTGTCAAAGATGCAACTGTTGTCAGCGGCTGCCACCAGGCTTCTTTCACTCGCCTTGTCACATGAAAAAAAACATGCCCCCACATGGCAAGAGTGTCACTCCTGTCCTGTCTGCTGTTTTCTTTTCTCTAAGATATTTTCCTCATCCCCAGACTGTCAAGGTTATTACACCACAAATTGTGTGTCACCACTCCGGAGCAACAGAGGTTTTTGAAGCCTGAAGGTACTTAGTTGACAGGCTCTTTGCTAAGGCAAGATTTTCACGCACACCCTCCAAGACCCAACATCGACAATGGAGACATTACCGGCAAACCGCAGAAAGCTATAATCATAAATCAACCGTTCTCTTTGGTATTTAAAAGCTGGGCCTGTGGATTTCTACTACAGTTGTGGGATTAGATCTTTTGTTCTCTTGTGTTTGATTGGTTTGGTGTTCCTTTCTCTGTGCTGTAACGGGACACCCAGAGGTCTGAATATTGCATGTTCAACCAAAATGACACTAAATTTCAATTGTAAATATAATCACAACTAATGTCACTCTTGCTCAGGTACACTCTGTGGTGCACCAGCCAAACTGTGATCTGATCTCCGAAGCCATAGTTTTATGACTTGCTATATCCCTCACAATGTCTCAGGATTCATCAAATGGATCCCTTCTTATCCCCCATCTCAGTTGTGTCATAAGTAAGAGTAGCAGCAGAGAGAGCAGAGAGAAAATCAATAGCGAGGCATAGCACATCCTCGCAGAGGCACTGAGCCTAATCATCCCTTCCTATTGGCGATATGATCCGAGGAGATGTCAGTCTAATTCTGATGAGGCCCTGGACTGCCAGACTAGAATTTCATCCTTCTGTACACAAACATGAAAGGACTGGTATTATCATATAAAAAAAATAAGTATGATCACCGGAGTTGGGGCTGAAAAGGAGAGCTGTCACAGAACACCATACGATTACTTGGGATGTTTCGCTTTCAAGTCTGCAGGTGAATAATTAGTTTAATGTCTAATTGCACAGCATTTATTGTTTGTTCAGGCATTGACTCGCTGAGCTTGCTGCTCAGAGTTTGGACTCTCTGGAACTCTAAGCTGAGCTGGCAATGATAGTGTTTTAAATCTAGCGGAAAAGCTTTAACTTTGCAAAGCAGAATCCCCCAGTTCCTCTTCTTTTTTTCTTTTTCTTTTTTTTTTTTTAATGGGAAGATTTCTGAGAGTGTGTTTGATTATGCAGCTACAAATATTACAATTTGTTTAAGATGGTACAAATTACAAAGACAGGTTTCATGCATTACATTCCTTAACTGTTTCATGCAGAGCTTGCCTTTCTCTTTCTCTTTCTTTGCTCTAATCTTTTTAGGTGTGCTAACCTGACTTAAAAGCCAAATGGAGTCTCTCCTGGTGTATCTGATAGTCCTGGGTGTGGCTGTGAAGGCACACAAAGTTCAAATCTGCCCCAAGCGCTGCGTCTGCCAGGTGCTGAACCCCAATTTGGCAACTCTGTGTGACAAAAAGGGGCTGCTGTTTGTGCCCCCTAACATCGACAGGCACACGGTGGAGATGCGTCTCGGGGATAACTTTGTAACCAACATCAAACGCAAAGACTTTGCAAACATGACCAAGCTGGTAGACCTGACGCTCTCGCGGAATACTATCGGCTCCATTGCACCTCATGCCTTCAAAGACCTGGAGAACCTACGAGCCCTTCACCTCGACAGCAACCGGCTGACCCGCATCTCCAACGATACCTTCAGCGGCATGTCCAAGCTGCACCACCTCATCCTCAACAACAACCAGCTCACCCACATCCACATTGGGGCCTTTAATGACCTGACAGCGCTGGAGGAGCTGGACTTATCCTACAACAACTTGGAAAGTGCCCCGTGGGTGGCAATTCAGAGGATGTCCAATCTCCACACGCTCAATTTGGACCATAACATGCTAAGCTACATCCCAGAGGGAACCTTCTCTGGGCTGCAGAAGCTCAAGAGGCTGGACGTGACCTCCAACAAGCTCCAGAAGCTTCCTCCTGACCCTGTTTTCCAAAGAGCAGGGGTCCTGGCTACCTCTGGGATAATGGGGCCTATGTCATTCGCACTGAGCTTCGGAGGGAACCCGCTGAGGTGTAACTGTGAGCTGCTTTGGCTGCGTAGGTTGCGGAGGGAAGATGATCTGGAGACCTGTGCTTTGCCGCAACACCTCGCTGGACGTTATTTCTGGACTGTGTCAGAGGAAGAGTTCCTGTGCGAGCCTCCTCTCATCACCAGGCACTCTCAGGTACGACCTCTGAAGTGATCTGTGCGGTGTTAAGACATAACACTGTCTACTGTTACACTCTCTGAGCCAGACATTGGATTGGGCCTGAGTTAATCCAAGGTGGCACATTGTGCTTTCTTTGACAGTCATGACAAATATTGGCATTGTGAGCCAGAGGATTCTTACAAGATTTGTGGGACTCATCTGGGCCACTCAGTTAACAGATGATTGTAAAATATCAAGCATTTACTTAAAAAGTGTAATCAAACTGTAGCCTGTGTGAGCTTTTGGAGAGGTTCTTTAGTAGGATTTTGAGTTATCGTTTTAATAAAGCAGTTTGGAGGTTCATGATGGATCAGCAGTCTGGCTCTTGCAGAAATTTGCAGTAATTTAGTCCTTGATGCATCCAAACAAAATGATCTGATCAAATCCTTGCCAAATAACTATAGCATCTAATTTACAATCAGCAGACCTATTCTACATAATTACAGAGAAAATTAACTTTTACGAGGACTCCAGTATATACACAATAATGTACTGTCATATTAATTATCTCTCCTTCATAATAATGCTGATTCTGTATCATGATCAATTGTTGATTACATTCGCAGAGAATAAGATTTTGAACCACAACATCATCAATAAGGGCATTAATCATAATATTGCAGTTTGTAATTTGTGTTTTTCAGTTTTTGAATTCAGTGCAATAGCTAATCACTGTGTCTCCCTCTAATTGCCTTTCCTCCTTCTGCCTCAGGAGCTCCGAGCTTTGGAGGGTCAGAGTGTGACTCTGCGCTGCAAGGCCAGGGGCGACCCCGACCCCATTATCCACTGGATCGCACCCGATGGACGCCTCATGTCCAACTCTTCCCGAGCCGTGGTCCACATAGACGGAACGCTGGACATCCTCATCAGCACTGTCAAGGACTCTGGTCTGTTTACATGCCGGTGGCTGTGCTCACTGTGTTGACTGAACAAAATTAGTTGCTTGCTTGTGTGCACATAAGCCTATATGAGTGAACTATTTGTCTACACCAGGGGATAAAGTTTAGAGTTTGAAGATGTGTCGGCTGCTGGTCCGATTCAAGTCACAATGAAATGAAAATGTCCACGTCGATGGCTAAGTTTCTGTCAAAGGCATCTATTTACAAAAAGATTTGTTTTCACAGCTTGTCTGGCTCTGTTTAAAGTGCAGGGCAGCAAATTATGGCTTTTATAGCTGATATGTGTTGGACTATTTCTGGGTTAGGAGCTGTGACTTCCTGGAGTTTCCTCTGGGTCTCTTCAGGATGTGACAGTCGCCAGCCAAGAAATAGGCCAGCACGTCGCTGTAAAAAAACATGTTTACACTACAGCACTAAACATATTCAATATAACATATTGGGTGAGAAGGGCTAGCAGGCGGAGTTTGAGCTAACAGGTTGCTGACTGCGGCCTCAGTGTTTATACTGTATTCAGATACAGCGCAAAACAAATGTAAAAGTGGCACAACTGCATTTAGACAAATTTGCTGTAGATGGTGAGAATTGATGCAAAGACAAGTGACATTTTGCCATACACAGTGCTTAAAGTAGAAACAAATAAGTGCCAGTAGGCACTTATTCACACGTTGGATATTGCTGATGTTCCCCTTTAATTAAGGGTAAAACCATTTAAATTATTAGAGTGACAAAACTGGGTGAAAACCTAGCATGTGACTGGACCGTGTCTGTAACATTGGAGGGCTTTTAATTTGAAATCGATACAGGAAGTTGCGGCATTCGGACATTAATAGTGACTTTACTTCAGCCGTTTTCTCATTTGGACAATAAGGTTGTATTACCTTACCTTAAATATTTGAACGTAACATAAATTTAGTCAGCAAAAGACATTTTAGGGAGGGCAAACAACACTACTGTTCATAATGAGTAGATGTTCACGTACTTATATAGTTGTTGGTGGTTTTGCTGATGCTAACTCTACATCAACAGGCTTTTAGAACAGAAACAGTGTCATGTAGTGCCTGCTGGAAAATACAGTTTATTTGGGGCCATTGTGAGTCCCCCAGATAACCTAATATAGAGAGGGCAGAAAAGAGTACTGGTGTTATGCCGAGTTCTGCCTGCCTGCCAAGAACTGCAAGCACCTCGTGAGATACAACACTGCTGAACAATACATCCACACTGTAACTTTATTTCTAGAGATCTATCATTAAAATGGCTTTATCAGCACATACTTTGAGCCGTTTTGTCTCAACAGTGTGAATTTCATTGTAATGACCTAGGTTGAAATAATGCATGCAGCCCTTATCACTCAGTATGACACTTTAAATAAAAGATGATTCGGAATGAAATGGTTTTATCAGCACATATTTTATTTTATTAACTTTGACAAACTGAATTTGACATTCATTTGTCTGCATTTGAAAACCTAATTTTAGTATAACTATCTCAATTCTTTAAGTAATGCTTAAAACCACATAGCCTAAGATATTATAGTAAAAATATTGATTCTAATGTCCTGTAAACATGAAAGAGATTAATCAAGGGCACCATATAAATTTCAAACCAATCATTTTAAGGAAATGCTACCACTACTGAATCTAATACAACATTGATGACTCTAAATGTTCAAAAACTACAGACTTCAGATCATTTATCATCAGTGATGACCCTGGCATTAAACAGCAGGCCTACTTCTTTGCCAAACTGTTACACTGTGTGGTAGTTTTCATGTAACTGCGCACAATCCTGCGAGGTGCATGCAATTCTCAGCAGGCAGGCAGAACTCGGCATAACACCGGCCGCTTTGGAGAAGTATGGATGCGCAAGAAAAAGTCATGGTACACCAAACAATGAAATGTACAAATGTCTGTACTGCTTAGTAACAGCCCACTTGGAGCGCAGCCTGTACAGTATATAAAGGAAAGAAATAGCAGTGGTATCAATCTTCTCACAAAAAATATATATTCATTGAACTAATCCTTCAAAAGTATCAATAATGTTTAGATATCTATTTTTGCAATTTTAATGCATGTATTGCCCACAGTACTTGTGTGCACTAATCATAATAAATATCAGGGATAATGCTGATCTAATTAGTTTGTGTTCTAGGTTCCTTCACCTGCGTGGCCTCCAACCCGGCCGGAGAGGCCCAGCAGACAGTTGATCTGGTCATTGCTAAACTCCCTCATATCACCAACAACACAGTCGCAGAGCAGGAGCCTGACCCGGGATCATCAGATATCGCCACGGTGACCAAGACGGGGCCAGAGGTGGGAGGTGTGCCTCTGGGGAACGCAAAGACGAGCCAAGAGAAGAAAGTCGTAATTGCTGAGGCCACTTCTACCTCGGCCCTGGTCAAGTTTAACTTCCCCAGGAGTATCCCTGGAATCCGCATGTTTCAAATCCAGTATAATGGGACCTATGATGATTCACTGGTGTACAGGTATGTGTGTCACCTGATTGTAACCAGAGTTGTGCAAGGAAAATGCCCTTTTTCTTGCTGGTCAACACAAGTAAACAAACTTTCAATCTGAATCTAAGTGGATGCAACTAAACTGAAGAATAAACTGAAGCCTAGAGTGCCAGCTATCACATATTACTACAACTGCTAGAATTCTCCATTTCTAATCCCATGACCCTTGTTTTACCTTCACAGTCTTCTTTGAATGCTTGAATCCCCCTGGATATTTAGTCATTAAGAACTGGACCTGACTGTCACCATGAATATTTGTGCTGTCTTTTAATCCTATCAGAAAGACAGACTAATGTACTTTATCTGACTTCTTATTCTCCAACTCATAAATAATCCTGCCTTGCCGGAGTGCATCATTTACTATGTGCAAAACCTTGATAATGCTTAATCAACAAAATCAAAACAGAATGTCAGCACTAAGCTGTGGACTCGTAGGAAGATGAAAGAGTAGACTTTCAGTGTTTCACAAAAAGCATCAGAGGCTTCACACATGGCTTTCTGAGGAAGCGGCGTACACAGATTTCTTTCATCTCTATCCCCCTTTCACTCCATATTTCCTGCTAATCACTGTGATGTGATTGGATCATTGCACAGACCCGCTTTTTTTTCTCCTCTGAATGAACCTCGAAGTCAACGGCACATATGTTTTTTCAGCAGCAGCTCCCAAAATTCAGGAGACATGAAAGAGTTGTGTCCTGATGTGAACAAACGGAGGCATTTATGTCCCCAGCCACTGCCTGTTATCAGTGATGATGTTAGACAGCATGAATCAAATGTCACAAAAGATAACGCCGAGACAGATCTTAAATAGCCCCCTGAGAGATAAATGATTGTCATGTCATTTTGTCCCAACAAAACAATAAGCTGGATAATCTGATTTGCTTCAGTCTCCTTTCATGTAACCCTCTCTAATCTATGTCACAACCCACAAATCTTTCCTCCTTTGTGCAGAATGATACCCCCGACCAGCACCAACATCCTGGTAAACAACCTGGCGGCTGGTACGAACTATGATTTGTGTGTGCTGGCCATCTACGACGACCAGGTGACCTCGCTGACGGCCACCAGGGTGATAGGCTGCATCCACTTCACCACTGAGCCGCAGTACCTAAGATGTCATTTCATGCAGTCCCAGTTTCTCGGTGGCACCATTGTGGTTATCATCGGAGGGATTATTGTGGCCTCCGTGCTCGCTTTTATCATCTTCCTCATTGTGCGCTACCGGGTGTGTAACCAGGGAAATGCAGATAAGGTCAGTTTGGCATGATTTCTTCCGTTTCTTTTTTTTCCCATTGGTAATAAAATAAAGCTTTGCTTTATTCTTTTCTCACTTCCCATACTTGTCTCCCGTCATGTCAGGCATTAGAGATGGGGGACATTCGGTCACTGAGCAGTGATGGACAGCTACAGGGCTGTGGGATTCCCAAGTCGCTCTCGAAGCAGGTGCTGCGTCTAGAGAAGAATGACAAGGACTGCCTCCGAGTCGCCCTGCCGCCCTCGGAGCCAGCCAAGCAGCGACCTCCTGTCGTGGTAGCCACCACAAAGCCTTCCGTCCCCGACTGCACGGTCTCTACCTCCGCCGGCCGTCACAGCTGGCACCCGGCCTCCCCAGGCGCTCCGAGGCCCAAACGTTCCAGTGCTCCACCAAAACCCTCAGATTCCCGCCAAGCCGAAGCTCAGGCAGATGTTGAGCTTGATAACATGAACCGGAATAATTCGTCGGAAGTTAAAATGGCCACCGCCATCGCTCTATCTGTCCCCGGCCAGCCCACCAAATGGACTGCTAGTCCCAGGGGTCCGCGGCCCCACCAACTCTCTCAACACTACATGACTGTGCCTGCAGGAGGAGTGAGGGTGAACCGCAGGCACTCTCTAAATGCAGACTTGTATAGGGAGCGCTGCTATGTGGCCTACCCCAAAACTGGGGCCAGCCTACGCTCCAAGCGCAGCCTGTCGATGAGCGGAGAGCTGCCGCAGCTCGAGAGCACAACAAACATTCGTCGGGCCAGGGACAAGCTGTCCAGGTCTGAGTGGCTTCTGGAGAGCACTTTATGATTTGACGTTTACAAGCTGCGTGTTCTTGCTTTCTCGGATTGGATTTGTGGCGCGTTGTGGAACAGACAGGGAATTTTTCTGCCTTGTTTTTAGCTTTGGCGCTCTTTTTGAGGGACCTGTAAGCATCTCTCGCATCTCCGGGGGACGGCAGGCATACAGGGTGAAGGGAAATGTTCCACGTTTGTTTTCTACCTTATAACCTATCAAAGTCTTCTTTATAACAACATTTGATCAAACTTGGATGAGAGGCACAACAATGTATAGAACAAGTTCGTGTACAAAAATGTTTAGTTGTGTGAGATACTGTATATCTCAGTACAACCATAAGTGTTCATGTGGTATTGAATGCAGTAACCTGGACATACTGTATTATAACAAAGAAAGCATCACACAGGGGATGGGGTTTAATATACTCGCAGTCTCATCGCCTGTTACTTAAACTGATACAATCTCTGAAGACTTTGAACACGATTCTTGTCTCCAGCTCTACAGACAGACGGTGACATGTCTTAATTACCTTAGCGGTGGTTTGGAGAGATTACGAATGTGCTTTACATCCCAGAGGTGTAGAAATAGAATGTAGTAGACAGACAGCGCTCCATCTTTTCATCCCCGGCACTCCCAGACACAGCACAATGCAGCATTTTTTTGTGGCACAAGTCGACTCAGCCTAATACTGCCCTCCGGTTTGAATCAATACATTTTTATCACATAATTACATAAAGACTTGGCTCTGATAGGATTCCTGTCACGACTGATTTGAGTGACAATTGAACCAACACCGACGGCGTGACAGGTGCGGGAAGTAAACTGATATCGTGTGTGGATGAGAGTCCGAAGAATGGTTCATTTCCATATTTTTTACTTAGTGACGTTATCATGTCATGTCGATGACAACCATTGTAAAATAACTTGTCGATGTAAGAGAAACGATAATCACAAGAATGGGAGGACGCCCGCTCTTGATTTTGCTGTTGTTTCTGTTTGATGTTTACCAGTATAAATAAACCAGTGATAAAAGGGACATACTCAGATTCATCTCATTTTCAGCTTGCCTTGTGTATTCCCAAGTTTCCCTACATCGCAATTAGAGAGGAGCCCTTTTCTGCTCTGTAATGTTTCAGAACAAAACAATAGCTGCATCCCTTGGTTCTGCAAGCTCTTGCCAGCCAAAGTGGTAATGAATTTGGGGTTTCAGTAGTCTTGCAGCACCATAATTCCCCTTTCTCTGCAAGTGGTGGACCTCTGACAGATCCCAGCTCTGAGCCCTTGTGTTTGTTCAAAGAGGGGAGGGAAGCAGATGATGAAAAGAGGCCAGGCTAGTCAGCGGGGACCCCTCTCCACGCTCATCTGACAGTGCAGTGCCTGTGCCCTCCGATGGCAGCCACTGCAGAAACCTGCCGCAGGAGAGGTTAAACACAACCTCTGCAGTGGGAACCTGTGCATGGCTAATTCTACAGTTACAGTACTGTCTCCCTGATAGCACGACTGACATGACATGCATTATCTCCTGGAATACGAGCTCTGATTCACTGTGTGTTTTGGTGCTTAGATGCCGCCTGATTGATTTTTATATACTCCATATGCACTGCTATGTGTCTCACAGCATGCAACCTCAAGGGATATGCAACACAGGGTAGAAAACACAGCATTATGCAGGGAAAACCTGTTTAGATGAGCAGCACATACAGTATGCAAGACATAAATTAATTGCTGTCACCTAAACAGGCTGTGTTCAAGCACTTTTATTCATTATTTCTTGCTCATTATGGATGATTAAAATGCTAAGGCGCTTGGCCTGAACCTTGGTTCAGTCTTTGGCGAGAGCCAGAGGTGTGTGTTAATAATAGATGCATTTCTGGGGAGAGAGAGAGAGAGAGAGAGAGACAGAGAGAAGACAGAGAACGAGGGGAGGAGAGGAGCAGAAGCAGAGAGAGGAGGAGGAGATGGAAGGTTTAGTGAAACAAATACAGCGAGGAGGGTGGGAGGCAGAGAGGCAGGGGTGAGGATGAAGAAATAGAGAGCGAGAGAGGTGCAGAGAAGAAAGCGAGACAGCTCGGAGATGGAGGGAGAGATGAGAGAGAGGAAGAGGGCATGGGGAGGCGAGCGTAAGAAAGAATGTAGAGCGGAGCCGAACGAGGAGTGCAGGAGACAGAAAAGAGCATCCTTTGTAAGCCAGCCATGCAGCCTCTGGCTCTTCGGTATTCAGTGCACCTTCGCAAAGATGGTGAGGGAGGAGGAGGGGGGACAAGGAGGGGGCAGCAGAGGGGCGAGCGTGGGTGATAGACCTCGACTGGAGGTCTGGTTAACGAGCAGAGCAGAGTGAGCCCTGCGGCTGGATCAGCGACACTCTTCCCCCCTTCACAAAACCTGACCCGCTTTTCAAACCCGTATAATGTGTTTCCTGGCCCTTGTCTGGTCTCTCTCCCTCCCCCCCCCTCCAGTGCACTGTCTTGCATCATGCTGACTCACTCCTCTCAACTGTGAGAGTCTTGCCATGCTCCTGAACAGCCCTCCAAACCCCCGACCATCACCACCACCCACCCACTGGCTCACTTGACAAGTGAACTTGCCAGTCCGACTGAGTCTGGCCTGCCTTCTTCAAACAGACCGGCCGTTCCCTCCTCAGACTGAGTTGACATGAGCGATCGTCTGAAGCCTTTTGATCAGCATTTCCCTCCCTCCTCCCAATAGCAGCTCACGCAGATAAATTCATTTTCTGCTGTTTCTCCTAATAGGCTTTTCATTCCTTTGTATGAGTTTCAGTTAATTCTAACAGGACAAGTCTCTTTATGAAGCACTTAAACCAACATGGCCTCTTGTGCCACAATGGCCTGCTTCTAATGACAATCATGTAGTGGAGGAAATCCCATTGGGGCGTTGATGTATGCAATTTATGGTCAATTGTCTCATTTAAAGAGATGGTTGCGCCTATTTCAACAAACTGAGGAGCCTATTAGCATCCCAGTTAGGAGTAATAGGAATTTTTAATCGAAGAATACTGAGGTCCCTCAACAAGTGCGTTAGCACCTTTGGCGCTCCGTGCTGCAACTCAGCGTTTCATTATCTCCGAACAGCAGGCGGTGTTCGTCAAAGTCACAGGAGACATGGTTTCCCTGGCAAGCATTATCCTTGGGAGTACGTGTAAAGAGAGCCCGGAGCCAGATAGTGAACACAACCAAAACACCACTATCCTTCACCAGGGTGGAAGGTGGAGGGGGAGCGGGGGGATGGGGGAGTGGGGGGGTGGGTGGCGTAGTGTAAAATATGCATAGGCAATTCCAAAGAGTATGCATTATTGAGATGAGTAAATGGGTCCAGAATGAACATCACGGCTCATTAATAGTGAATGTGATTACTGTTTCTGGGAAAACAGCAGTCTGGGCAAAGGGAGGAGATAATTGAAATGGTCAAATGTAAACTAAAGACTTCCTTGTTTATTCAGCACCGACTGTTACTATCAAGTCAAACTCATGACTAAGGTTGATAACTAATGTGGCCAAGTGTCCCGTTGTGATGACAAGTGTTCACCCTGAAAACTACTCCACTCCCCTCTTGACCGGTGTTTTCCTGACTGTGCCAGTTCAAGGGGTTTTGGAGAAAGGGCTGGACTCATTCATTTTTTTATGATCTCAGCTACTGAGTCAACTGCACCTCAATTACCAACAGGATTTTGACAAAGACGAGAGAGAAAATGAGTGAGCGATTTTGAAATACCATTAGAAGGTGGAGGAGGCAACTGAGGGAAGGTTACACACCAAGGGGGGTGCGGCTGAGTGACTTCCACTGTTTGACACACAGACTTACTAAGTGACACAGCATCATCCGGCAGCACAGGCTCCAGATTCGGTTTGACGTGAACCCAGATTATTGCGATGCCCCCCGAGGGGTTCCCACGCTGAATGAACAGATGCTTCCTCCTCTTCCTCTCCTCTCCTGCCGCCTCCCACTCCTTCAGTTACATATGCTCCAGGGTGATGGACGACAAAGAGGCTGGCTGCAGTTTACGTACTTGCTGCAAGACATACCAGGCACCATTAGGAACCATTTTCTGCCCATTTGCCTGATAGCTGCTATCGCTTGTGGAAGTGATTTGCTCTCCTTCCCTGCACTGTGCGTCCTCAATGATGGATCTCTCATCGATTTGCCAATGTTGGAGATCACTAAGAGAACAGTGCAGCAACCAAGCAGATGTGCCAGTCAGCTCTCAACTATATATCAACTGCTGGTGAGGGGGGACAGCTTAAGCCTCTTTAAGGATCCCATTCACAGTGACTTACTAAAAGTGCTTATGCTAA
Organism: Brachyistius frenatus; assembly: GCF_029030835.1. Lineage (NCBI taxonomy): Eukaryota > Metazoa > Chordata > Actinopteri > Embiotocidae > Brachyistius > Brachyistius frenatus. The sequence goes on from NW_027210752.1 coordinate 733,337, forward strand.
TCTTGTTATCGCTTCAGGCTTTTGGTAATAGAGGATATGAAGCTGCTGGGAGGTCGTGGGCCACATTATTTTTGCTCGCCCATCGCACAGACACCGAGCAGTCCCAAACATTTACACTCATGTCTGCGTTCCACTTGAATGGTGTTGAATATTTTTTCTCCATCCTCGCACAGAAATCTGCATGGCTCTAGGCCTTTCATAACCAGCTCAGACTGGGATTATGAATTGACTGTGTTTGTGTGAGAAAGTCTTATTTATTACTCAGAGTGATCTCATTTAAGTGTGCTTGTTAAGTTGAGATATCAAACCATGGTGTCACATTTAATTTGAATTTCACGCTAATTGAGTATATAAATAGTACGTGCTGGAACACAGGGACAGGGAAACAAAATGGTGCAATTGCCTCATTATTGTTTGATCAGTTGTCAGGTAACTCTTCATAAACACGTCTTTAAAGGTCTTTTAATCGAACTGTGAGCACATTTGCAATGCAGAAACATGCAGGCTGATCACTGTCGTACAGTCGGATTTTAAATCTAGCTGCAGCGGCGACGCTCTTTTGAAGAGATTTCACCTTTAGCGACGGGGCGCAGTGAAGCGAGAACGTGCGGAGGATATTGAGATGAAGCATTAATCACATAAAGGTCGATTTGTGATTGACATGTGGTGCCTGATGGGGTGAAGACTGGGGCAGAGTGGAGAAATAAAACAGAGGCAGTCACTGCTTTAGATTACAGTCAGACAATCTGACTGTTGATGCTGTGGACACAAATGTGGCCACACAGAGAAAACATCAGACTCATATCAGTGTCAGTCTGCCAGAAACGAGAGGTGGAAAAAGAGCAGCACTTCATTTTACACTGCAGCAAGTAGAAAGACAGAAGAGTAAAAATCTTTACCAAAATAAAACTCGAATCAAAACAGTCGCATTATAGTGTACTATGAAGAGGGGCTGCCAGTAACCATGCTTCATTACGGGGGCAGTACAGACAGGGACTGGACCCAAATGCACGACACATCCCACTGGGATCAGTTTAGGCTCTTTTAAGAGGACGGCACAAAGTGCAACACAACAAGGCAGTACAAAAGAGGGTTGAGGCAAAAACGCAAAGTCCAAAACAGGACGTACTCAAAATCAGGAAATCAAATAAATCACACTGAGGTACAACAAGACTGAGTCAAAATGACACCAAAACAGTATTAAAAGACTGGGAAAACTCACGAGAGGCCGCTGAGAAAACACTAAGAATGACACGTGGACCGATGAGCACAACACAACAACAAACTGGCTAAGACTGACTGCAGACTATACAGTATACACAGAAGGGCAGGAAGACAATTGGACATGGAAAGATCAGGGTTGAGGCAGGAAGTCAAGACACCAGATTTGGGGCGAGAGTGTGAGAAAACAAAATAAAACAGGAAGTACAGTAATTAAATAGAAAACATGACAAACCGGGTGCAGGTTCTGACAATTAATTAAGCTGTCTGTCTTTTCTGGGGGAAGTTCTTCAATTCTTTATTTAAATTAAAGAAGCAATAAAACAAATAACAAATACTGAATTACAACTAAAGGTTTAGCATTCATGGATTTTCTACTCTTGTTGCTTTACTGTGAAATTCTACATTTACTTCTTTTAAACAGTTTTTCAAATCAAGCATTAGAGAAGTTTTCAGAGGAAATGTCTCTTTGGTGAAGTTGCAATTAATCCACAGGCATCTGAAGCTTGACCTCAACCACACACTGCTCACAGCCACTGCTTTAATCTTCAACAATGCTTTGTATTTTATAATCTTATCACGTCTTTTAATGTGAAAACTAAATACAAGTGATAGATTAATGTAGCGGAGTGAAAAGTACACCATTTACCTCTGAAAAGCTGTGAAGCAGCAGTATAAAGTGGCATCAAATGCTTTGAAGAAAAGTACAAATACCTCAAAATGTATTTAAGTGCAACATAAATGCACTTATGTTTAGTCTTCCACTTGGAGGAACGGGTGATTTCTTGGGCCTTTTTACATGTTAAATGACTTAAACAACTTACTGATAATCAAAATAGATGGTTATTTGTATGTGTGTATATTGCATGCGTTTATTATGTTGTGCTAATTTAAAGTTTTTTTCCATAATTTCAGAGTGATTTTACTTACATTATACACCTTGTACAGCCTGCTTCGGTACCAGTGTAGTGCAGTTAATTATGGTCGTGTCAGTGAAGTAAATTAGAGCTCAACAGACTCAGAGACACGATGAGGGAGGAGAGAGCAGCGCAGAAATTGAGAGCGACTGAAAGTGTGGCGGAGGGAAGACAGAAAGGCTTTCTATATATAGGTAGAGACAGACTTAGAGAGAGGGAAGAACTGATAAGCGGGCCAGAGGTGAGAAAGAGGGTGAGATGCAGAAAGAACAGGAAACTGAAAGGTGAATTTTCGCTTTGTGACACAAAATAAAGGCCGAAATAAAACCCAACCGTCTTGACATTTAAAACATTCGAAGACGGCCTTCAGCTGTGTGCGGTATGCGGGTTGGAAATCTCGCTGTAGCGATGCTGGCAGGGTGGAGCGGTGTGCTCCACGTCTGCAACAGCAGTCCTGGTATTCAAAGGGTATCTTAACCCCTCTCTCTCTCTCTCTCTCTCTCTCTCTCTCACACACATGCTCTCACTCTCTCCTCTGTTACCTTGGCAACATATTTTCTGCATGGAAATAGCATCTACGGCTGTGCCTATTGCAAAAAAAAAGGCACTTCAAGAGATTTAATTGTGTCTAGAGCAGATTTAAGTTTGGAGATTTGACCTACAAATCGGATGCAATTGAGTTAATGCTGTTCTGCATGTCCTGCCATTAAATTGACTGTGTGAAGGAGAAATGGAAGAGTTAAGTGTGATAGTCACTGACAGGCTTTAATGATATGTAACCAGGGATGTAGTGGAAGGTAAAACCCTCAGGACATAAAAAAGTGCTGCTCTGTATTTTCAGAATAAAGTTTATTCACCTTTAATAGGTTAAAACATGTATTAAGATTTAAAACAAAATACACTAAATTAATGTCATTAATGTCAGGCATAGTTTATACAATATGTGTTTCCTCTGGATATATTTAAGTCTACTGCTACGTAACTATGAAATTCAGCTCTTGACAAGCAGAGCACAAGCAAGAGTAATATTCTTGCGGGAGTGTTATTATGAAATATAAAATAAATAAAAATTGCAAGCAGTGATATGCGGGCCCTCGCACGCTGCACGTCGGGGATACAGCGGGTCGAGGTCGCCGGCTCCCCGACGTGCAGCATGCAAAGTTCCGCATATTCCCACTTGCAATTTAAAAAATGTTCTCAATCTCGTTCCTTATTCTTCTTAAAAAATAAATTGCCTTTCTTTGGCGGCTTTAACATCTTCAAAAACTCATGAAAGTTGGCGCCTGATGCATGTACAAAGTTTCGTGAGGTTTGGAGCATCGTTTGACCTTAAACATCGACTTCCTGTGTTACTACGAAACATCAAACTTAGCCGCATCACCCTGGCTATACTATATACAAAAATGACTTTTGGGTCACTTTTTGGACGACATGCTGTAGTTAGATTTTTTTTTTTTATCACATTTTGGCGACATGCTATAGCATGACTTTTGGGCCACTTTTTGGTCGCCACGCCACGGGCACACCGAAAACAAATTCATTTGATAACTTTTAATTCCAAACATGTTCAGAGTGCACAGACTAAATTTCAAGTCAGTCCGACAAAATCTGTAGGAGTTCGTTAAAGTACAACACGTGTGATTCACCCAAAATGGCGACTAAATTTGCATCTCTCTAGGGGGCGCTGGCGAGTCATTTGGCCACGCCCACTCACGACTCCACTAAAATATGACATTTTTCACCGGGAGAGACGAGTGTACCAACTTTCATGAGTTTTTGAATATGCTAAAGCCTCCAAAAATGCAGTTGTTTACAGAGAATAATAATAACGCGGAATAATAATTCCTTGAAGAACAATAGGGCTTTCGCACCATCGGTGCTCGGGCCCTAATAATAAACCACAGAGGGCTGAGAGTTGATCTGTATGGATTTCCTGGTTTATTGTCCCCTCACAGTTGAAGGACTTTAGTACAGCAACCATGGGTATCTTCCTGCCGAGGCTGCCCGGTATGCCACACTGTGATAAACCTTTGTTTGCTCGCTGTCAGAGCGACCCAGAGAGAGAGACGGGGCGAACTAATGAAAGAAAATTCAGGCGTTGAGATTGTAGGTGAGATCACACTCAATTTGAAATAAGATTCGGCTAAAGCAGAGAGAGAGAGAGAGAGAGAGAATGTGAAACAGGGAATAACATCCAGGTAAACATGCAGCACAGGATTAAAAAAAAAAAAAGGAAAAAAAAGTGCCTTGACTCCTGGGAGAGAGAAGCCTTAATGAAACAAGCATCTGAAAGAGAGCAGGTGTTGGAGGCTTGACAGACTTCAGCTGCATAACAAGTAGTGCATTTACTCTCCCCTGTCTTTGTCAATCAAAACAGCCAATCTCGTAAATAAATGCTCCCTTACAAAAAAAGAAAAAAAAACAGTGGAGACCCCCAAGTGGAATCATGCCTGAATTAGCCTTTAGATATGGACTCTCTCTCTCACACACACACACACACACACACACACACACACGCACACACACACACACACACACACACACGCACACACACACACGCACACACACGCACACACACGCACACAAGGAGGGTGGGCGCACACATCTCTCCAGTCAAAGTTGGTCTCAGGTAGAGGAAAAGTAAGCCTGGCTCTGAATTTAAAGCAGCAGCACTGAGCTGTTTGGGGTCTGGAAAAAAAAAAAAAAAAAAAAAAAAAGCCAATAAGACATCAAGAATAGCTAAAGCTAAATCAATTAATTTCCTCAACAGAAAGTAACTCAGCTCCACTTTGTTTTTCTACTCCTCTTTGGTTGTCTCTGTGTGACAGGCAGCGAGGACAAGGCTTCTCTACAGAAAAGTCTTCAGACAGCACATTTCACCACATACACACACACACGCACACGCACACGCACACGCAGGCTTGATGAGATTGCAGCCACTGCCTGGGGATCAGCACCATGGACAGCGCTGCCACCTGGGTACGGTCAATACAGTGTGTTGCCTGAAGGGGGCACAGTGGGAGCTGGTCAGGAGAGTGCGGCAGGATGAGGAGGATCAGGCCAAAGAGCAGGATCTTAGCAGGACGCTGAGGTAGGCATTTGTGCTAATCCTGCTGGCTGAGCAGAAAAAGGAATGGATTTATGTGTAAACGCAAAAAAATTGCAAGTGGAGACAGGAGCAGGAAGGAAATCCCAGCGAGCTAACACAGCTTTTAGAGCGTCTATTACCCTGAGTTAAATATGGATGAAGACTGACACATGCCGTCTGTGTTTTCTTTATTTCTCCATATAAAAAAAATACACATATGCTTTGGGATGCTGGTGGTGTGTTTCCTAACCTCATGAATTTAAACTCAGAGTGAATTTTGTAACGCTGAACAGGCCTACAGGCACTAACCTGAGGTTTCAGATGGCTGCGGAGCCGCTGAGATACGACTATTAACATTTGTTATTAATAGAAAGTCAAAGGGTGCAATCAAAAGGCCCTAACAAAGAAACATCAGATTATTACTTCAGTGTGAATAGCAATACAGGGATGTAAAAATACTCCGTGTGTGACGGTTCAGTGGTTCAAATACATGAGCATTAAAATGTAGTTAAATTATGAAAAGTTAAAGTACTCCTTATGAAGAAAGGCCCCAATCAGTGTTATTTTACTGGATCATTACTACTGATGGATTCAAGCATCATGGACACTATGTAGATTTATATGCTAATGTTTGGGCACCCTTTTCTCAAATTCCATATTTTGTTGAGTTCTGAAGTGAAAAGAAATTAATTGTTGATGAAAAAGTTGATGGACTTTAAATTATGTCATCAACTTTTATTTATTTATTTGCATACACAAAACATTACAAATACAGTGTATACAGTATTTTAATAAAGGGGATGTGCAGGTGATGTAAGAAACCAGTCTCGGGCTTATGTTTGAAACTCGCAACAACTTCAAGATTTAAATCATATAAAGGAGAAAAAAAGGTATTAAATATGATCATTAAAAAACAGTGATAGTGGCATGTGCAAAAGTCAGAATTTACAGCCTTTGTCAGAGTGTAATTGCTTTTCTATGCAGTGCTTCCTGTGTTACAGGCTGTGGTACAACTCAAATGTAGAATATTTCCACCTTGATGCTGAACCGTCGAAACGTTGTTTCAAAACCCAAATGTTACTTTGCCATATTTGACAAATGTACGAGCAAACAATGCACCACCACTGCTGGGGTTTTGTACAACAGGTGTGCTGTTTTATCTGAAAGTTTTCTTGGTTTTCCAGATCTCGTCTCAGCCTCCCCAGTTCTCCTTAACATCCATTTCTTAGTGACATTTCAAACAGTGGAAATTGCAAGCTTTTTGATTTTGCTTTTATAGGCTTCCCCTGCTTTGTAGATATCAATTTTCACATCCTCAGTTGTTCAGAGGAGCCCGTGGCTGTTCAGTGTTCAAATTAGAGAATTTATCAGCGTGGCAAATGTCACCAGCTTATGATGCTTGACCTGCTTCACAAGTCGGAACGAGTAGATGAAGGTCTGAGACTTTACAAGTAGCACGGTGCCCGAACTTCTGCACGTAACACAATTACCGTTTATCACTTGTCATGTAATAAAAGGTAACATTTAGAGCAAGGCTCTTTTTAATTTGCTCACTTCAGAAACAGGCTTCTTAAAGGGATCTGTCCTCATGATGTGTGTGTGAGAGTCACAACACTTGAGAGCACGCTGACAAAGTCCACTTAAAGTCTTAAAATCCAGTGCATTTAAAGTGTTGGAGAATGAGAGAAAAACATGGACGCAGTGAAAAGGATGTCCTGCATTAAAAATTATGTTACTTCCCTCAGCAAGTTTTAAATATGTTGATCTTCATGCTTAATTGGTCAAATGTTATCAAAGGCTTCCTACAAACATGAGGGAGCCTTTGATAACAATCACATTACACTGCAGTTAGTCGATTCATCGCTCTAATAAAACGGGTTCCCACATTTCTACCAATCGATTTTTAAAAACTTCCCCGTAACTTTTTCATAATATTTGACCCGTCTTACCGAGGCTATATTTTTGTTATTTGAAGAAGAACCCGCATACCCGGGCAGAACACCCGTGATCTTGTGGCAGGGTTCAGGTTCAGGACTAGTTGACGGACAGTAACACAACCAGTCCCTGCGTAGAGATTCGAGCGCAAGCAGACCCAGCGAGGTCTTCCGCTGCGGTCACGCAGCCTGTGAAGCTCAAGGTTCAAAAAAGGGATTTTTGCTGAATGTTAAACAGGCTGTGGACTTTTTATGAACATTTTAAACCTCAACCAAAAAGCAGCGCCTATTCATAACTTTTCCAAATCAATTCTGTTAATTCCAAACCATTTCCAGGCCTGGATTTTTTTTACTTTTTTTTTTTTTTAAACTTTTCCAGTCGTTTCATGATCGTGGGAACCCTGAATTTGACATGATTTAAATTTGACAACCACTGAAGTGCACCTAAAGGACTTTGTCTAAAATGATCTCACCAGTCACTCAGAGATTCACTTGGTAAGAACGTGTTGTGTAGTTCGACAGAGTTGGAATGACCCGTTTTATTGTGGGCAGTTGAGATACATGGGTGTAAATATCAACGAAAGGAAGTTAATGGTTGACGTCTGTACATTACATTCTAACAAAGAAAGTGATGGTCTTGCAGTCAATTCAATGTACACTTCAGATACTTCAACTGTGACAGGCTCTGAGTAACTATTACTCATTCATCTGTGGAAAGACAGCTCATAGAAAATATAAAGCAACTCATGACTAAAAGTTTAATTGGTTAACACTTTTAAATCACACCTCTATCTATGTCTACTTAATTTTAATACAGCCATACAATACAAGTATACAAGGTTATTGTTGTGGTTAGAGAAAAATACAACCAAGGAAGGTGTGGAAATGCAAACATACAGCTGTTTTTAAACTTCTCACACATGTGAACCAGGTCAAACAAGGCTGAGGCCTCTTTTTGTACGATCTCATAATGCAGGTGAGGGAAAGAAATTATCACAAGTTTACTAAACATAGCCTGAGTCAAGTGTACAATATGCACACTTGAGGGAAATAAAAGCAATGCGACAACATAAAAATACTAAAGACCGCTGCTTCTCTGATCACTCTGGTAAAAATAAGTCTCTGATGTTTGTCCACGAGTTCCATCTTCTGGCAGCTGAGTGCCACTGGAGAAACAAAGGGACTGTCGGCCGGGGGCTTTGGGGAATAGTCACCGCGTTCCTCATCCAATATGACAGCAGAAAAAAGGGGGCTCAGGAAAACCAGCTGGGTTTCAGTGTTTTAAGTCTTTTCATCTGTCAATTTTTTTTCTATATAAATCAATAAGTCTCAAGCTTTTCATTCCGCCTTCAAAAGAAGTTTCACGTGTGCCGCTCGAATTCTCTCGCTGCTGCTGTTGTTGTTGTTGTTGTTTTTTCGTCCGTGTGACTTGACGCAGGCGGATGGGTTCTCATTGGTTATTTTTGGCTTTGGCGTGTGTGAGAATGTGAGACTTGAGGTTGGTCGACTGAGCGAATTTCTTATTGCAGCCGTCAAAAGGGCAGACGTAGGGTCGGTCTCCAGTGTGGATCCGCACGTGTGTGCGCAGGTTGAAGTCCAGAGAAAACCTTTTCCCGCAGCCTTCGAAGGTACACTGGGAGGGAGGGAGGAGAGGAGCAGGGCGGTCAGTCTTCACCATGATCAATCACAGTGCGACACATCTGACGTCAAAGTATTAGCCCAAATATATATATTTTTTGATTGAAATATGTCATTAGTCAGTCCCTCCAGGAAAACCTGTTCTTGCGATTGCAATAATTAATGGAAAAACAACAAATACTCGCAATTTACACTACATTTCATTTAGCTGACGCTTTTATCCAAAGCGACTTACAGCATATCGGTGGTATTTCTGCAGGAGCTTGATAATTTGCCAAGTTCCCTCTTCTTCTACTGTTACTACTACTACTACTACTACTACACATTGAAAGCACTCATTAGCAGCTCTGCAGGCAAAAAGAGGTATTTAAGAAGTATCACGGCAAAGTATTTCCAAACAAAGCTTCATCAACAAAAATAGCTCCACTTCCATCGTCAGCGAGGCTCTTCAACCTTTCCTCTTATCGGTCCTTCCCTGCATCAGTTTAATCCGACAGTATGTGTGAAATTGCTAATTTTAGTTTTTACACCGTTCCAGTTGACAGATTGCATTTTGTTTTTGTGCACAGTAGGCGTTAAATTAACATTATTTTGTAAGTATTTAAAGCACTCTTTTCTACAGATGCAGCCTACCTATTCTGTATCAAAGACTATTTTATAAAGCTGTTACTTTTTTTTTTTGTGTGTAACTTTCAGTCCATGGTTCTTTAAAGGTAGTCGTAAAAAAAGAAGTATTTTTCCACGATTAGAAATTTTTGCCGATGCCTGCATTTATACAGAAAAAAAAAAACATAAGACTTCACAAATTGCACTGCAATTTTTGAGAAAAGAGAGAAAAATCTAGTATTTTTGATTGCAACATTAACACAACACAAAACAAAAAAATCCTGGAGGGACTGAATAGTTATACAGAATAATTCATTAAAACAGATCAAGTAAATTCAAATGAGAATCATGAAAACATTCCTAAAGTTGGAGATCCTACGAAGGCTCAAAATCTCCGCAGCCAGTTGGACTGGAGGCCTCTGATTTATCCAGCAAAGACAAAGTTTTACTGAAATTCGGTACTCGGTGTGTGAGAACTTCTGAGCCCCACGATGGAGAATCACCTTATTATCTCGTTCTCCTTCGCGTGAATTTGACTTCAAATAGTGTCGAGTCCGTGTGGTCGAGTGTGACGCGAGTCCAGAGTCTTACCTGGAAGGGTTTCTCCCCCGTGTGAACGAGTTGGTGGCGTTTGAGCTTGGAGCTCTCAACAAAGGCCTTGCCGCACTCGGCGCAGACGTGCACGCGGGGCCCGTGGGTGTGGAGATGCTTCCTCATGGCCGAGTTATCCCTGAACATCTTTGTGCAGCCCTGGGGACCGAAGAAAGCACAGCACAGACTTGACAAACAACACAGACATATAAATAATGTATGGTTCTTTGCTGCAAGGTTGTCAGTGCCACGGGGTTGTACGTGGGGGCTTTGTTTTCCGTGTATAGGAATGTAAAGTGTCAAGTGTTCGCAGCTTTTTCTCAGTACTGTGCCTCGCACTCGGAGAGCAGACCGCTCATGGAGCCAAGAAAACCATTTACATTAGCAAGGTCAGATAAGGCCTGATTTTTCTTGTACGGACATAAAAAAAAATCAATACGCTCAAGTCTTATCTTTGCTTTTAAATAACCTTTATGTGAGATTTTCAAGTACTCGCACAGCACCAATGTGTAAGACTATTAAACCTGTCAGGAGCCGTGAACTCAATTTTGCCAAAATGCCGACACGCTTCCTGTGCGGGACGCCATCATCAGACTCACTTTATGAGGGCAGGCTATCGTCCGGGGAGCATCGTCCTCTTTGACTTTCCTGGGCTTCATTCTGTTTTCAAAAAAAAAAAGGAGGGACACGATTTGTGGTTTCTCAGACATTCCTTTCATTCAAGTTCCTGTTTTATCTGCTTGAAATGTAGAATTCTTCGGTGAATCGAAAACATGTCTGTTAACCACCTCTACTTGACATTTCACCTCCAGATGGCACATGCAAACAGGAAAGGGAAATATGGCAAACAGATTGTGAGAAGATATTAAAAGCGGAAGTAGTAGGTATAATAATAGTAACCCTGTGACCTCGCCATAAAATAAGCCTGTCCTACATTCAGCTGATCTGCATTAAATAACACCCCCAGAGATGAATCATTCATCTGAAACAGTTTCAATGATAGCTCAAGTCTTTCTTTGCAAAGATGTAAAACAATTCCCTGGTTGATATCGATGTATAAGATTTACCTGGTTTGACAGAACACGCAGTTCAACTAGACATTTTCGTACATTTAAAAGAAAAAGATGAAATAACTATTAGATCAGAAAAACTAAGAAGAGACCGGAGGCTTCGCTGTGAGACGCGGCTGCAGCTACAGCCACCATCTGCCGTTTAGGGGACATTAGTCCATTGTACCGTCTACCGATTGTCAGCGTGTGAGACGTTTAGGGACCATCTGTAAACCAACTATAGAAAATAAGCTGTATTTTGAGGTGGATGGTGCAATCAAATCGTTGACAGGTCGATCGTAATAAAATAAAATTGTGAAGATTCATGCTTCGACAAAATAACTGGGCGGATACGACACAATGAAAATATCTGTAAGCCTGGAAGTTTTGCAGAACAGGACCCCCAAAACACGACAAGACTCTTCAGGGTCACATTTTATAATGAATTATTCATCATTTTACATCAATAAACAATCTAATAAAGGTCCACAGAAACCTTTCTTAGACCCTTTAATAACACAGATGGTTTCTTTTAAATATAATATTTCTTATTCTTCCAATTTATGGTGAAATTACTTGAAGTTTTATACTTTATCTAAATTTCAATTTAACTTTTTTTTTTTTTACCATATTCAATCATTCATTCTCATTATTTAGTAAAACCTTTTTTTCTAATTGTAATTATTTATTGAACACAGCGTTAAGACTATCCCACCATGAATTCACAACACATATTATTCGACCATACGACCAAACATAAAAACACATCGGCAAACCAAAGTTTCATATGCCCGCTTTTGACCTTTCAGATTTAAGCAACAGAATATCTGATTAGCAGCAGCAGTATTTTCTGGCATCATCATTATCATAACTATGTGGACAGGTAGAAACAACAAAACACACGCACTCACCTGGCAAACTCAGCCAGCTGTTTGGGGTCTGAGAGGTCGATCCCCGGGATGCCACCAGGGGGCAGCTTCTTCCCCGTCATGTACTCCGAGTAGTCTGGAGGGGAGTTCTCCCCGACGATCTGCTCCTCCACCACCGACTCATGGTCAATGTCTTTATTGTCATCTAGAAAAACATTACAGAGACTGAACCGATAACATATTGGTGTCACCCTTGGCTGCAAGCCTCGGGAGGCTGAGAACATCTGGCTCTCAGGTTATATTAGGAGTCACATCACTGTTGCAGAATTTGAGAAATCACATGAGGACAAAAGTAGTGTTTCCACATATTTAAAAGGGAAGTGATAATTTGCACAAATGCAAACCCTTTACTTGTAATCCGCACTCAAGTAAGTTTAAAAAAAAAAAAAAAAAAAAGGGAGAAAATTTATCAATTTGATTCAAAAATAACTGTCCATGTAAATCTGGTTGAATCACCTTTGATTGTCCATTAATGTTGTTTTAAAATGCAAAAATTCTGGTGTCTTCCAAAATTAAATAATCATTATTTGCAGGCATACATTAAATACTACGCTATACAAATAACCTGGATAACAACAACAACAACAACAAAAAGACAAACAAGCATATTATCAGTTAAGAACAAAAACAAAAAAAAACAAAAACTAATGCTTGTTCTATAATAGCAGAAATAACAAAATAAGAATTTAAACTTGCTGACAATTAATCTCATTTCATGAACGTGAAACTCATCGTGAAGACAGGAAAAAGGCGTGAATTCGTTTGATTGAGGCGTTCACGTGTTCAGTTCGTCTTTACCGCCTACCAACCAGCAGAGAGCACTAAAAATAGAGCCGGAGCTGCGCCGTCGCTCCGACACGAACCACTGACAAGATAAACCAGCTGTGAAACACAACCGACGGGCCTCACAACACACGGTCACCGTACGAGTCTGTCCAATAGTAACCGACGGATCGTCACACTAGGTCAATATTTAGTCCCCGCGCGCGCCGCGCAGTCTCACCGCGCGCGGGGAGTTCGCCGGATGGCAGGCGCGAGGGGCTGTCTGGCTAAAATAGCAACGGCAGCAGCGCGAGCTAACCGCGAAATTATTATTATTATTATTATATATTTTTTTAAGGGGGCTAATTAACGACCTCGCTCCAAATTTCACGCTTTTCTTTAAACTTTCGCACGCTTTACGGCGCGGTATTAAGCTGATATTGTTCAGCGAGTGCGCCACACTCCTGCGGCCTGCGAGTATCCCAAACCCGGCTGTGTGACTCCCCCTCTCTCCCCCTCCTCCTCCTCCCCCCCCCACACGCGCCGCCGCCATCTCTGCCTGGCCGCGACTATCGCCATTTTTTCGGGGCCGCCGCCATACTTACTAGTCTCGGGGAATATGGCGGCGCCCAGCAACACCTAAAACATGGCCTCCCTTCAAAACAAAAACATTTCGGCGTGCCGCAGCGGGGTTTTGAGTCGAAAACTTGACTTGTAGGTCGCTTTTCGTGGCGGTGCGACGGACAACTCCAGGAACTAGTCTGGTGCAGCAGGACAACGCCCTGGAAATGAGGCCTCATGCAACGGCTAACAACAGAGCAGAGACGAGGCTGTGCTCACGTTACTTACCCGATGCCCACATTGTAACAGAGAACTCTCCCTCCAGTGTCTTTATTTGCACTTGCTTCTGTTCCCATTTTCGTCCTCCGGCCTCCGAACCGCTTAAATAGCTCTTTTTGCCCGCTTTCTTGCCGCCGCCGCCGCCGCCTCCTCCGCCTCGCTTCACCCGACCCACTGAGCTCTTCCCGGCCACGGTCACTAAAGTCTGCTCGATGTACTCGTCCTCCGCTCCGGGAGCGGGCACCGGGATGAGGATCTGGTCCTCGAACCCGCCGCCGTCCGTGTGCAGGTCCGAGTCATCCCCGCCGACCACCTCCTCCCGGGTCTGGACCAGGATCACCTCCTGGTGGTGGTGGTGGTGGTGGTGGTGGATCGAGTTGGGGTCGTCCGTGACCAGCGGCTGGAGCGCGATCATGGGCTGCCCGTCGTCGTCGTCGTCGTCTTCGTCGTCGTCTTCATCGTCTTCGTCGTCGTCGTCGTCATCCCCGCCGACCACCGTGGTCTCGATGGTCTCCACCGGTATCGTCTCCACCTCTATCTCGTGGAGCTCCACGATCTCGGCCGGCATCTCCGAGCCGTCTGTCTCGATGTACAGCGTATCTCCGGATGCCATATTGAAATCCGCCAGCTTGCCTGTTTCATTCACGCCGTGTTGTGCGCTCCTTTTTGGACCTCACAAACAACACGCACACACCCCCTGCTCTGCTCCTGCCTCTTGCCGCTTCCCCCCTTCTTCGATAACAACTCTCTCCACTCCGTCCCACGGCAGTTCTCGTCGCCACTATGCTCCGTCATATCGAAACATCGCGAGACTTCAGTGAACCCAATGAGAACAGTACTGCTGGGGGTTCCAGGGAGGTTCCCAAAACTTTGCGGACGTGACGCTTAAGCATGTTTGTCCCAAAAGCACCAGTGGAGGAATGTAACAGTAGATTTACTCAAGTACTCTACTGAAGTACAAATTTGAGGTATTTGTACTTTACTTGAGTATTTCTATTTGATATACAACTTAGGCTGCTTTTAAGATTACAGTTTTTCATTCATCACTATTTTGCACATTACTGTGACCTGTAATATTAATCCAAAACATCATAGCCTATAAGTGTAAAACACTGTCAGGGAGCATTTAGTGCAGAGTGTTGTTTAGACTACATTTAATTTTGATACTTCAAGTATCATAGTGACCTTTGATAAATTGCTTATTGACCTTGATCGATTGATATTGGTTTTGGTGTGTCGTCTACTTTATTGCGCGTTCAGCACAACTGGAAACCTGCTTTTCTTTTTTCTTATACAAAAAATAATTTTAATTTGTGAGGATTTTCACTTGGAAAACTTTGAGCTCAAAGCATGCAGTGGAGATAAATTAATACTGCCCCCATGCTGCATCACAGCATCTACATAATCATGATCAAAACGGACTATGTATGTAGTTATGCAGGCCGAAGACGTATACAGGAGGTAAATTAAAGAAAAAAAACCTACTGCTGCTCTGCTCTCTGAGAATTTGAGCTTCTGATGGTAAAACACCTGCTGTGAGATCACAGTGTGCCCATATGAGCTGCATAGAAAGCAGTGGTGCAGCATTTTTTGTTTTGTTTTTTGCATCGGCTGCCATTTATGCACTCTGAAGTTATATCAATAATTGTGAGCAGCACCCCTATGAGTTGCTCTTTTTTTTTTTGTTACAGCCAAAAAAGGTCTGGGGCTTTATACAGGTCATGATACAATCTATTAGGAGTTCATGTATATCAATATTGAAACCTGCAGAGTTTTATTCAACCTAAACATAATATAGACATGGAAAGTTGTAGAAACAATTACACAACTGCATTTTTCAAATTTAGTTTTTGTATGAAAAAATGAAAACTCATTTCAATCTTTAAATAAAATCTTCTTTTATAAACATATTTGCTGCTGAAAGCGGCTGCTGTTGGTGTTAGAACCAAATCACAACAAATTTCACATCTGCGGTCTTTTTTGCAACATTTTTAAAACACAGGAAGGCTGAACAGACAGAGCTCAGATGTTTCACACGTCTCTGTGCTGCACCAGCTGTAATTTATGGCATCTATTTAATAACAAAAAAAAAGAAGAAAAGAAATATTTTTGGACAGACAAAAGCACCAGACAGGCATCAAAAATAATTCCAAACGATCACAAAAGTAAAGAGACGACCTCATTTATCCAAGACATTGTTCACAGTTTTATTTGAATTCATTTTAAATGTAGTGTGTTTCTTTTTGTTGTTGTCGTCAAACCAGGAAGCACTCTGTCATAAAAGGAGAGAATAAAATGAACAATACTTCACCATATCCTTGCAGCCAATAAACATTTTATTAACAACATGATCACAAATACTCTGGTGTATTATTTATAATTTTTTTTTTTAGTTTATAAGGTTGTAATATCCAAAGAAGTTTATTCCACCCTTGGTTTCAGGTCGAAGCCTATGTTTCTCTGCCGTGGTTCCACATGTTACTGTATTGGTGAAAAGGATAAAAAACTTTTAAAAAATGTTTCAGGTCACATGTTGAGAAAAAAAAATGTATGTGCTTGCAAATGTATCTCAAACAAAATCAAATGAAAGCAACCAATATAAAATGCAAAAAGCTGTCATAAAATGATGTCCAATAATATTATCGACATTATCATTACTATCATACTCTCATTATCATTTCCTCATTATTACCATTGCACCAACTACTCTACCACTATTCATATTAACATTACATTGACAATCATAAGAATGATAGTAATAATAATGAAAATGATAGTAATAATAATAATAAAAAGTTTTAAACAAACTTGTGAAAAAGCAAAATAAATAAAATCATAAGAATTTTATCCATTTTCCTTTGGGCTAAGAACAGAGGGGAGAACTGGGCTTACAAACAGACAAAAATGTTACAAAATCAGAGTAATCAGTGTGAGAGGGTGCCCCGTTCACGTCTCTCCCTCGAAACAAACAAATCAAATGTTACACAGACATGTCTGAGGTGTCACAGCAACGTTGCCGCGTTGCTTCAACGCCACGGCTGAACAGGATGAATAGATGTCACAGTTTGGGCCTCCGTTCCTGACTTCTCCTCCTCTTCCTCCTCCTCTTCCTCCTTTTCCTCCTCCTCCTCCTCCTCTTCCACCTCCTCCTCCTCCTCCTCAGGGCCGCAGCAGCTGCTGCAGAGGGCAATGGTTCAAAAGGTGGTTCATGTGTGGGAGAAGCTCTGAGAGATTATGTCGTGCTAATTCGACTGAGTTCATGTCTAATGGCTGTAAGGAGAGAGAAATGTGTGAAAGAAAGTTAGGTTAATTATACATGTTAGATTGATGACATCATCTCACAACCTATTACCCTAAATTCATTAAACAGGTTACAGAAAATATAAAGAGCGTTCCAGGAACAAAAAGACACAAGGACAACATGAAGCATTCATTTAAAAAAAATATAATGCAAATGTATACATTATGAGCTATTTTAGCATATTTTACTATCTGTAAACAATGTAATTACTACAAGTATTCACTGTAATCGCTCAAAATATGTCACATTTATCGCTCAGGTAAATTGACAGTTGTAATTAATTTAATTATCAGGTTTATTTTGTAATTACCATCATTTTTTGTCACAAAATTATATAAATATTTGTTTAATATATGTCATCATAGTCGCTGTAATAATCATTTATTTGATTTTAGTATTATTTTACAACATAGTACTATTTTTCTTATATTGTTGTATAAAGAGATGTGTTGCAGTCTAATTTAATATTCATTCAAATATTGTAATTATTTATATGTGTCTAGTACATGTGTTACTGTGGCTACAATGTGATATTTGCAGGTAATTAGGATTGAAGATGACATCATCATTAAAAAGGTGGTTTTTATCAGACTTGAACTATCAATTTGACGTTTGAAGTTATTCATGATTTTGTACAAAAGGTGACACAACTGCTTCCCTGGGTGGACAGTGGGATGAATATGTTATGATGTTTGTGGAGCACATAATAATATTGAGATAAAGTGGAATAATTGCTCAACAATATTTACATTGTTCTTACTTGTATGATTTAACACATCATCTGTTTTTCTGAAAATGCTGATTTCTCTTTCAGGCTGATGTATTAAATGCTCATGTTTAATGTTCTGGGGATCTAGTGCAACCTAGTGGTCACAACTGTACATAACTACCAAACTCCCACAATCCCACTGGATAGATTTCCCAATTAGATATTCATTATCATAAATTAGGGGAGAGACAGCTCCCTGAATGTTGATTGATAAACTCTCTTCGGTGTTTCCAGAGAAAATTAAACGTACCATCGATGATTTCATCCTTCACTTTGTGCAATTCACGGAACACCTCGTCCAGGATTTCCTTTTGAAGCACAAAGAAATAAATAACACAAGTGTTCATAATACAACACATATTATTATTTATATTAGAAATGTCTGTTCACAGGTTCAGAGCAGGAAACAGCTATTTTATCATCCACATGCCAAAATCAAAAAGCATACAGTCTACATTTCACCTGGTGCTAATTTCAAGTTGTGCCTTTGTGCTTGTATGAAGTTAACTCGGTGGGTTTTCGTACCTGTTTCATTCTATCGAGGTCTAAAGAGTCTGTTTCGCTCCCACTCCCCGCAGGTCGTACCCTGCATGACAAAAAGAAAAATCATTCTCTATCACACTGCCTGCTATTGTTCTGCTTCATAGACACATTCAGTGAGCTGTGGAGCTGCCAGCTCTCACCTCGAAACCATTGACCTGTCTGCAGAGTTAGCTCGGTCCCACGGCTTCTTCGCACCATCTAGATGACAGAGGAACAGCACGAGATGAAATAACCAGCAGGTATATAATTACATTTACAGA
Organism: Brachyistius frenatus; assembly: GCF_029030835.1. Classification (NCBI taxonomy): domain Eukaryota; kingdom Metazoa; phylum Chordata; class Actinopteri; family Embiotocidae; genus Brachyistius; species Brachyistius frenatus. Next base: position 751,785 of record NW_027210752.1, read on the forward strand.
GTTGATGTCCAGATGGACAAAAGTGCAGAGACTGAGACACAAAATGCTTCTGTATAGAACATGCATTCTTATTTACATCACAGTTAGTAGTGGTTTTGACTTGGAAAAACAAGGAAAGATATGGCTAAATAAGGCTGACTTCTCTGAGACTAAGAGACCCACGCATTAAATAATATATAAATAAACATTTTGTGTGTTTGTAACATGTTGTAGTTGCTTTAGTTTCCTCACCTGTGGCGTTTTGTCCACCCCGGGTGCTGGGTGATGGACAATTTGGGTCGTCCTATGGAAACAAAAAGGAATCAATAAGCATCACTAATACTACTACAATCATTAGTATCATCATCCTCATTATGCACACTGCAGTTTGAAGTCAAATATTTTCCATTTACTTGTCTCCCTTTCATTAAACAGGCTTCTTTAATCTGACTACTTTGTGCTTTCTCATCAATTCACTAATCATTGTGACTTCAACAAAGTTCCTCTCTGTTTCCTTCATCAAGCAAATGGTAACAATGATCATTATCATGCTCATGTAATCACTGTCAACTTATCCTGATCCCCAAATAAATCATCACTATAAATTATCACCTTAAATCAAAGTGGCTTTTGTTTTCCATTCACTTACATTTTGGCTGTCCTCAGGCTTCTCTGAGGCTGCTTTCCTTCTGGGGGAAAGAAGAAGCCTCAAATTAGAACAATAATTTTATCTCAATCCACAAAAATGCATATCAATATTTAAAAAAATGTGATGATTATACACATCCTGATTAAAGACTTAAGTGACCATCTGTGTCTAATGTGGCTGCAGGATGTCGATGTAAAATGACTGTGTTGGTTTCAGGTCGTTGCTCTGACCTTCGTGCCAGCAGAGCGTTCATCTCCTCCATCAGTCCTCCACTCCCCCCACTTGTTCGGTTGGCTTCATTTTTGGCGCTTGAAGAGCTGTCCTCAGGCTGAGGAGAGGAGAGTCCAGAGCTACTTGTTATTTTCTGATTCATACAAACAGTAAACATCAGCATGTACGTCAGTCAGGATCGGAGGAGATAATCCACTTATATCCTGCGAGACTTAGAGACATTTCATCAAAACATCAAAGCCATGAGCACAAATTGGTGCCTCACTCTTTGGACACGACGCAGTTTGGCTCCGGCGATCATGGCGGCGAGACCCGTTGCTGCAGGGGGTTCGTCGGTGTGGCTCCCTCCGCCAATGGGCAGCGGAGGAGGGAGAGGAGGTTGGGGTGCTCCCGCTGAGGGCGGCGGCGGGCCCGGCGGTGGTGGAGGGGGAGGAGGGCCACCCATGATCACCGGTGGAGGTATGACTGGTGGGGCCACGGAGAGCACAGCAGGGTGGCCTTGGAAAGGAGAACCTGGAGGGCAAGTGAAAGAAAGTCTTACACAATATGACCCTAAAATTATACTTGTAGGAGTATTTTTTTTTTAATCAGATGTACTTGGATGACAATACAAACTACTTTTAGTGCCTGAGAGAAACATTTTACTACATATACTTTTCATGTGAGTACCTGAGTTGGAGGTCCGTCGCTCCCGCTCCATGTGTGCCTGCATCTGCTGCTGCTGCTCCATCATTTGCCTGCAGGGACAGGAAGGAAGCACATGTGGTCATTTAGTATCGCAGTGTCATTCTAAATTTGTTGGCTCACTACAACAGGGATCGCCAGAAAAAAGTTAAAGATACTTTATATATCAAGAGGCCCAATTCGTGATGAGTGATTTCAAACGTAGCAACTGTTTGATCCATTATGGCCCAAATATAATGAAGTCAAGCGCTCCATAATTTATGTTTTACCTTGTTTCTTTCAGTTTTTTCCCTGATGGAGGAGGAAAAACAACAAAATAACTTCTTATTCTTGTTAGTTCTTATGTAAAGGCATTTTCAAGCAGCACTGGTATTTGTGATGTGATGTTAGGAGACAGTTTTCTATACTTAACTATCAAACAGAAACAGACACACATTACTATCCATTCAGTGTTGTACTTGTGTCCACCTGATGAACACTACTCTAATTCAGCACCAAGAAATTGTGTAACATCTTCATTTTAGAGTAGCAAGTCGCTACTACACTTGCTGCTGTTCAGTATCAGCTCTCGTATTAATGACAGCACTGGCCGATGGGATCTCTTTTATTTTTATCAGTTGCTCTCACCAGCTTTGATTTAAGGAGCTTGAAGGCTCGAAGACATTGTAACTTTCTAAATAGGACTTAAAGTCTTGATGCACTGTTTCCTTTTTAGTCTTACAGCACAATGTAAATGTCTTTCTCTTCATCTGTCCAGACCCACATCACTCTCCTCTTCCTCTCCTCCGTGCCCCGATCGAACCCTCCTCTTCTTTCCTCTCACATGTCTGTCTTTGATGTGAGAAGCATATGTATGTCACGACTCAGGAGAGGGAGAGAGAAAGGAGACAGCTCACAGAGAGGAAGTGGAATTTTCCAGCTGTGTTGGACAGGAGAAATGCTGAGACAGCAATTTCCCCTGATGTGACAGCAGCGCGCGCCGCGGGAGCAGAGCTGCTGAGCAATACTGCCTCGCTACCACCGGAGAGAGCTCAGTCAAATTAATTTGCAAACACACGGACATACACACGCACAAACCAGAAAAACCCACACACATAAGCACACAATCTCCCCGCACAATCACAGACGTAATCCTTTGTGCCAGAGGAACAGTTTAGTCATGGGATCAGACAGAGCCATAACGCCCATCATATTTGCTCTCTTAAGCCCTGGCATTCGGCATTTGGATGAACCAATAGGCAGAGCTGAAACAGGTTTAAAAACAGCAACAAAGACCCAGCTGTGCCCAAGTCTGTCTCTAAAGGTGGAGAGAAGAATAGCAGCCACAGTGGAAGAAATGCAGGCCACATTGTAAACCCTAGAAACTACCTCCAGCATTACTTTGTATACTACTTATCTATTATTTTGGATGATTTTGATTGACTCCTCTAGGTTCTCCTTGAGCTGGCGCAGAAATTCTTCAACCTGCCTCGATTTGATTCAGAAAAAAGGGACTTCTTGAGTTTTAGCTGCTCTTAAAGCTCACCATCTTTATCTGACAGGAGGGAGTCCTGTGAGGGAGGCAGACAATACCAGAAGGAAGGAGAGGGATAAAAAACAACAGGAATATAAGTCACTAAGGGCAGCAGTGTGCTTATCTCCGTTGCTCGAGCGCATACTCTCTCTCTGTGTGACAGGTTGTCAGACACATAGGACTGCATTTTACTAACCTAATCCTCGCCACTGTTCCCATTTGGACAGAGGTCACTTATAGTTCAGCCACTGGTCTAGAAATAATTCAGTAAAATGTCCCACAAGCCTTCATGCATGCACTAAAATACATGAAGTCTCACAGGTAAACATTTCAGAAGCGAGAAGTAAAGGTCACATAACCGGTGGGAAGCTCTAAATATCGACTCTTTTACTTTTTTCAACAGTTCAGTCTTTGGAGTGTCACTCCGACTGTATCGATGTGCTTTTCTCACATTGCTTGACATCAGTGCTCGTCACTTAGTGAAAGGTCCTGAAAAGCTCCTTGTTGTGGCTGATTCCATATGAAAACAATACTGCTATTGTTAGAGAAAATGTTTTGGTAATTTCACATAAAGAGGATTCTGTATTTGTGTTTTTTTTTCCTGTGCTCTTCTCAGGCTCGGCTCATTTTAGAAAAAATGTGATGTCATACTTTTGTTAAATCAGACTTTATTTGCACCAGAATGTGATGATAGTTGTGAAGTTGTTTGTCACTGTCATTAGTCTGTATGAGGACTATATTAGCTCTGCGTATTTTAGCACCTTTCAGCTCATTGTTTTGGTTTCACTGTCACTGCTCACATCTCATCTCATTGAGTGACAATTCTTTGTGACCACCTCTTTCACATACATGTTTTTTTTTTTTTTTGTAAAGCACTTTAAATTGCATTGTTGCTAGAATGTGAAAATTTGCTTGCCTTTCTTCTCAGCAGCAGGCAGCCATTTTCAGAAAAATGCTCTTAAAACTTTAGTCGACACTACCTGCCTCGCATCAACCAGCAGCCAGACTAAGTTAGCGACAAGCCTGTTTAACATTTAACTGCCTAAAAGAGAATTGTTCGCCTCAGAAGTAGGTGGAGAATAAAAACTGTGCTAAAAGGAGAGTGAATAGTGGTGACTTTACAGTCTTTACGTCTGGATGTGTAAATAGCAACTGTTTTCTGCCAATAAGTGTCCAAAAGTCTACTAACAAGGTGTCACTTTACAGAGAAGTCCTTTAGATTTGAAGTCTTAGATATTCATTTGTATGTTCTCAGTCAACACATTTTTACCTCGCTCTCTGAGCTTCTATCTCATCTGAAGTCGGTCCATTCTGGACTTGGCGCTGGAGAGCTGGACCTGCACATGCAAATGAAAGCAGAGAAAGAGACACAGATAAAGCAAAGTTGACCTTAATAATCCATTAGCAGCTCTGTAATGTTAATTAAAATTAGTAGCAGTCAAGACAATTAACTGCCAAATGACAGGGAATTAAACAGCAGTTGATCATCATGTCTTTTTTTTTGTAATAAGCGATGTTCAGTGAAAAGCATATTAACCCCTCTCTCTATGCAAATGAGCATAAATTGATTCATTCACTTCTACTGAAGGCAAGAAGAACATAATCCATGGTTGCTTGGCCCTGCTGTCACACTGCTCCTTCGGTTTATGCTCCAAACACGCCGTCTGATTATTAATGCTGAGTGAGACGATATCTGGGAACAATATACCCATCTCAGTCTTCTGGGAAGCTGCGAATTATCTTTTCAAATTCACACAAAAAGTCAAAATGAGCACAAACACCCACTAGCACATAAACAAATGTCAGCCGGAGACCCGTGAGTATTATTTTGCGACGGAATGCAACTTGTGTGTTATGAAAAGTAAAAAAAACAGAGTAGATGAGTCTGGAGAGTGTTTGAGCTGCTCTCCCACTGCAGCTTCTCTAATGTCTGTTGTTAGAGGTGTTAAAGGTCACAGACAGGAGAGACATTTTGACCATTATTTTTTGAAAATTCTCTAAAGAGCAAAGATTGAGCAAAGCTGTGTTAAAATAACTGTGGTCAGTTTATTAATATACAAAAATCAGAAGAGAGGAGGATCACAATCAAAGACTTGCGAGTCTGTTATCTCCCCTCTGTCTTATGATGAGTTACAAGGCACTTGCAATGTAATCCCTTTAACGCCATAAGTGAGCTCTGCAGATGGAGAGGCTGATAAGGAATGTAATTAATTTAAGACAAGATAAGACGAGTACAAGAGGACGTCAACTCTGGGATTACAATCTAGATTGAAGTGAATCATCAGCTTGCAATGAAACTTTTCTTATGACTGACCTCCTCCGGGACAATATTAAACTTTATTGTTCCTCGCGGGAACAACTTCAGAAGAAAGATGGAGAATTTACGCTCACATTCGTGTTTTGGCACCGTTCTCTTATGGGAGTTAAGAAAGAGGATGCAGTCGTTTTAAAATCTTGCAGCGTTTTGCAGTTTTATCTTGTTGATTTACGATTGCCGTCCTCTTCAACTTTAATTGAAAGTTGTAAAAAGAAGCAGAGACTGTTCTTCATTTAGATTAACTTCCGAAGACCATGTCCCCTTCTGCCTAATGAAAGGTGTCCCTAACGTAACAGTGTTAGAGCTCCACACAGTCAGGCCGTTTTCAGGGTGAACACTTAGTGACGATACGCTTCACTGCTCTCGTCTCTCATGGAAGTGACTCTGGCGGGCCCACGGTGGCTAATAGCTGCCATTGATCAAGTAACAGAAACCCCAAAATAACACAGGATGACAAAAGACCTGACTCATGCCTACTATCAGATACCTCATCCTACACACGTGCACAATGATTGACCTGCAAACAAATATCAGCTTTGTTTCTGTCATTATTTGTATAGGCTACAAATTCTGCCTTTTTTTTTTTTTTTTTTTTACACATAAGAATTTTCAATGAAGAAATGAGGCTACATAAAGTTTTTACGTCAACTCATGTCCACTCGGTATCTCGGTATCTCGGTCATGTCTGCCATCAGGTTAAAACATCATCTTGTTTTGTCTGTCTGCCACACTGGTCATGTCTTACTGCGTCCCTAAATGCAGAAAATTGTATTAATTGGCAAGTCTACTCAGTTACTATTCCAAAAAGACACATTATGTGCCAAACACATTGGTGTGACCGGCAGATGGGAACATGTTGGGCAGAGGTTGATCATGTAATTTGTAAAATGTAAAAAAAAAAAAATGTGGAAAATGGACAACGCAGGGTCTTAGATATCTTTAAACAGTACCCCTGAAAATAGCAGTTACATAAATTATTAAAGTACATGGACACAACAAACTGCAGGATTCACACAGGTGTTGTTTTAAGATGTGATTCTCACAGGTCCAACTCTTAACACTGTTTCTGTTACACTGTTACGCTCCGTCCCTAACTAAATATCCCGTTCACATTATAACAGTATGACAGGAATTTTTCTTTTTTTTCTTTTTTAACTCAACTAGTTATTATTAGTTATTTATTTGAAATTAAATTCATTGGATGCTGTTGGCTTTTGAGAAGCGTTTAAAGTTGTGTGACTGAATAGTGGAGTAATCTGGCCTTATAGATGAATTGTAACTTTAGGATGAGTTGTTTGGATCATAAGTAAAACAGGAACTTTACAAAGGGTGTTTTTTACTTCTACATTTAAATTCTTCGACTTCAGGCGCAACGCTGCAGAGCTTTCACTGGTGTGACACACCATTAGAAGATACAGCTGAGTTCATTTAAATTATTTGGAAAATGATTCTTGAGTGACTTTGTCCTTCAATTAATTGTAAATACAATCATATAATCATTAGCGCTAACATACAATGCACACGCACTACACACACGGCTAGCCACACGCAAAAACTTCAGATCATAATTGTCATGCAGAAGTTCACACACACAGTTTTTCTACCTACATGACATACTGAAGAAGAGGAACCGGCTGTAGCAGACACAGAGGCACTGACAGACCCACTCCCTCCTGACCATCTCTTCCCTACAGCTATATTCTTCCTCCTCCTCCTCTTCACCTCCATCACCTCCCTCTCTGTCTCTCTGTCTTTCTCTTACCTCACCTGCCGTCCCGCTCCACCCACCATCCCCTCAGCCACAGTGTCATCTGTCATCTTCATGTAACCCACACCAGCAGCAGCGCAGCGAGCATCTCGGGTTAATGTTTCAAAAGGCTGGGTTTGTCCGTGGGCCGCACAGACCAACGCCGTTTAGGGCACAAAGTTTACAGCGAGCTGATCCACATGGGTTAGGGTTAGATGGAGACTTGTGCGTGAGGAGTGTTCAGTGGGCTGTCGTATTAAAAATGTCTCAGTGGCACCGGATGCGTTGTGTTTGTAGTGTGTTTGCAGCCACACTTTCAACTCAAGGAAACAAAAAATATGGCTTGAGTTTAAGATTACTCTTATTTACAGTTCATCTATAGATTATAGAATTGGGTCAACTACTGTTTCCACAGACAGGAATGATCTTTTAATCTACATTTCCATGACAACCAGGCGACTCCATCCATTGAGAATGATTGTGTAATTTGTTGGAAAGCTGCAGAATAATAATAGTAACGGACCTCGTTGTCAGATTGCATGAGCTACTGTTTCCAATGTCAGAAATCACTCTGAATCTTTTTTTTTTATTAATGTTTCTTCACCATTAAACAACATAAACAAATAATTTAATCTATGTATTTAAAAAAAAAAACCCTAAAAAAAACCACTATATACTGTATTCACAAAATATTGGACTTAAAATGTCTTACTTTGACTAACAACAGCAGAAACCTCAGATTACTTACTTATTTTTTGTACTCCATTAATTGCTTAAGCAACCGTTAAACCCGATATTAGCTAATTTTGTCTTTATCTGTTGATTATTAGACATTAATTGGATCATCACTTCATCACTGGAGCAGAATGTGACATGGACATCACCCCTGATCTTAAGACAGGCTGACATTTTCAAATGGCCCTCATCACACTTCCAGCTGACTGGTTGCATCTTTCTGACTCAGGCAGTATGATCACACTGCTATTTAGTCCTTTTTTTTTTTTCACCTCCTGAATTATACATCTATGACAAACTATAATATTTAACTCTCCAGTCCAACATGGCGACAATAGTGATGACAAAAGGTCAAGTTTTGACCTCCTTACCACTAGAGGGTGTCAGCAAACCTGCTTAGACAGCAAGGAGAATCACATACTATCCTGATTTTAGCTTCACAAAGTGTGTGTCTTATGTAATCGGCTGGAGATATGTTGGAGATATGCCTTTGGCATGTGGAGGAGAAAAAAATAGTGACTTTAACATACATGAACTCATTCCCTCTTCTCAATTCACACACACGTGCAGAAACATCAAAGTTTCATGTGTTTTCTGCGGTGTGTGTTTGTGCTCCTGGCGCAGCTGGAGTCACTGTTGTGCTGCAGTGAGCCGGTGGTTCTGAGGTGCAGGGCTATCCGGCTACCCGTCTATCTGTCTGTCTGTCAGATGTGTGCGTCCTTCTCTGGCATACTTTGTGCACTCGTGTTTGGCTGCTGTCACTCGAGCCTCTTTGTTCCCCGTTCGACATTATCACGTAGATGAAAAGATCTGCTCTCTAGCACGGGACCCAGGGGAGGTCTTCTCAATGACTCATTCTAATTAAGAGGCTGGAGGGGACTACAGGGGGAGACACACTGCTGCTGCTGAAATAATGAATGGCAAGCTGTGATCCTCACTCCGTCTCATGCTATCGCTCTCCAGTTTATATTTGTCTGTCTCTCTTTGTGGCGCACACACACACACACACACACACACACACACACACACACACACACACACACACACACACACACACACACACACACACACACACACACACACACACACACACACACACACACACACACACACCTCTGGAGAATCAGATTGCCTGCTTCGCACGTATATTCACCGCAGAAAGTCTTTAAATAAACATTCTTCAGTGCAGACATTTTGATTTATAGCAGGAAAAACAGAGACTAATAACATTAACAACGTCTCTGTTCCCCTGTGGTACACTGGAAGCCATGCAAGTGAGCACGATAAAATACAGCTGTTATTAGTTCATTATGCCTGTTTTTCTGTGTCAGAGTTTCCTTTTATAATAAACAATGAAGATTCTTGAAAGGCTTTCTGCTACACTGTAGGTCAGCATCTGTAGACAGTTTTTTTTTTTTTTTGCTCAGGATGTTGTGTCATGACTTAAGTGTGCAGTGGTGGAGAGTTGGTGTCCAAATAAAGCTGATCTCAAGACTAGACTAGGTGACAAAAAATGAAGGGAGAAAAAAGAGCGATGACATACAACAAAGATTTCCTCTCCAGTCTACTCTGAGCGTCTCAGACCACCAAAAAGCCCCGCAGCCACAGTTTCATTCAAATCACAAGATCATGTTTGATTTTGATAAAGACTTATGCTTTGAATAATAAATTACTGATTTTATCTTTAATCAGTGGAGTCAGTCACATAAGGCTCACCATCTGGTGGAGATGCAGGAAATCTGAATCCTGACCACCAGCATGACGATAGTGAGATGCAAACTTTCTGCAGTGTTACATAAATAAATACATAAGCTGTCATGTCAACAGTGAGCTTTAAAGAGTGCAGCTCTCTGCTATAAAAAAAAAAAAATGAGAGAAGACTCACTTTCTATGAGATGATAAAATAAATCTTACAATTTGTTTTCACACAAACTTAAACCAGACACCACACATACAGTAAAAGAGGCAGGTGGAGAACAGCTAGCTTAATGAAAGAAAAGATGTGTGACGGAGCGACGGCAGTCTGTCCATCAGTGGCTTCCTCCTGCACTCTGATAATGATATGCACCGTATTAACATTTGGATACATCAACAATATAAACATGTGATTACCATCTCTGCAGGAATATGGAAATCATCAAGATGACGAGCATTGTTGTTGCCGACATGAAGTCTTTTTCAAGCCGAATAAACTGTGACTCTCTTAAAATAGTCCATAACAGGCATTAGTCCATGTGTGCTTATTTGTCTTGAAGATGTGTGCACTGAGGGAAAACACACCTCCATCCTGAGCACTGAGGACGTTGAGGGCGAAGAGCATGGCGTTGGAGAAGGTGGTGGCCTCCTCCTTGCTGGCAAAGTTGAGGCCATAGACCTGCCTGGCGTCCCTCCACTGGTGAAAGGTCGGGGTAGCTTGGTTGTACTTGAGGCCCTTCACTATTGAGTAGTTGATAACCACCTGTGAGAGACCAGGAAGAGGAGAGCACAGGAGAGACAGAGCTGTGAAGAAAAACCTGCAAACCACATTTTTAATCTGAAAGATGATATTCATCTTCAGACGGCAGCGTGAGGATGTAAATACAACTCACTATGCTCATAACGCTGTGTTGTGTTACTGGCAGAAAAAAAACACCTTTAAATGCCAGAAATGTATTGCTCTGAGATTTGGAATGAAATGTTAGGAGTCCCACTGTAAAGATAAAACAGTCAAATTTTTTTGTACCAGAGTTTATGGGCAGTGTAGCTGGTAATCGCCTTTAAATTTGTCACCTGTAACAGGTTTTATGTGGCTCGCTGGTCATGATTTCTTTTCACATTTATTTACTGACATCAGCTTTAAAGGCTGGAATGTTTTTGTCGATCATAGCAGAGCAAATTCACATCAGTCTTTTCACTTAAAAAAAAAGAAGTATATTTAACTTGTATTTTTGCCTGACACCTTTATGTGTGTACTTCTTAGTATAATACAAAATACTTCTGTCCAGTATTAGGATAAGCTGTGCCTCCAAATACTTCAGCAGTCACATTTTTTCCATACTTTAGCAGTCTTTGTGATGCATGCATTGCTCGGGCAGGAATCCAGTCATTTTAGTTATTATCGGATCTAATCCCGATATTTACATCTGCGTGTTCTGTGTTTTATCAATGCACACATACACAATGTAAGAGAGCTGAGTACTAATGAGCTGCTGCCTTTCGAGAGACTGACAGACGGGGAAGCAGATTTCATTCAAGTCACAGCAGAGGAGGATGAGCTCTGCTAAAGACTTTAAATGATTACACTATAGGTCTCGAGCACACACGCAAACGCACACACAGACACAAACAGACTTTGACCGGTTTCTTTCATTCTTCACCACTATTATATCCTATTAAACTTTTCTTCAGTGACAGTTTTGTCTTGTGAGTTACAGCAACAGAAAACTCTGAACCACAATCTAAAATAGTCCTGAATGTTGTGTATGTTGCAATCCTCTCCCAGCTCAGTGAAATCTCTCTCTCCTGTGAATAAATGGCTGAAATGAACTCCCTCTCTACACTTGTCTCACAGCGACATGTCGTCATCTTTCTGTCCATTACCTGCTGGTCCTGCAGTTTGACGCCGACCACTCTGAAGGTGTTGTTGGCAGTGTTGTGGTAGATGTTGATGCGACTGAATCCCTGCTGTCCAGGCTTGATGGGCACCCACTTCTTACTGGTGTCATCGTAGACCATGACGGAGGCCCGCGCCTGGCAGATACTCTGTTCACTGGGAGTGACATGGAGACACAGAGAAGAGAGGAAGTGTTAATTATGTGCAGAATGCATCAGTTCAACGGTTCATTCACGAAACAATGGATTTAAGTTAAAAATCCAGCAGTGGATATACTGATGCTTCTTCATCTATCAATTTCTCACAGCTTCATTCATCAAGATAAAGCTGTTGCGATGAACCATCTTGTTTTTGAGTGGGTCCTAACATAAAATATGATAACCTATATAGCTGCAATAACAATTATATTCATTGTCAATTAATTTGTGGATTCATTTTACAATTAATCTACAAACTGTTTGGTCTTTAAAATGTCATAAAATTGCGAAAAATGACACACCAGTGTTTTCCAAAGCTGAAGGTGCAGCCTAATACGTCTCGTTTTGTCCCGAACAACATTTTACAACCAAAATATATGCAGTTTCTTATCATGGAGGGCTAAAGAAACCAGAAATGATTTACATTCAAGAGGAATAAGTAACTTTTTTGTTGTTGTCATAAATTACTCAGACACAATAAAAATAAATATCGACATAATTGGCAATTCATTTTCTGTTAATTAATTAATCAATTAATCTACTGGTCATTGCAGCTCTAATAATTTATACGATTTTTAAATGTTCATTCCACAGGTTACTGACCTGATGGCATCCTCATTTTTCCATTAACCTTCCTTTTCTATCTCAAAGTCAATTTCCCAGAATTACTTCCAGGATCCTTGAACTCATATACAGTTAGTTGTATGTTATACTTCAGAGAAGAAAGCAATGGTGATAGTCGAGTGACCGCGACATCTTCTAAACCCTCTTAATATTCCTGCCTCTTTTGTTAAAATAATACGTTTCCTGGTGAGGGACCGAGCACAGACCTGATGATGACACGATTACAGCTCCATTGACATATGCCACAATGTGTCCACATAAAATATTTAGGTGAGGTTCAGATTCAATCAAGGAAAACACTACACACAACTACATTAAATCAGATCCTCCCAACTTGGGAAAGAAGACAATATTTCTGCGACGCAAAACTGTTCTATAGCAAGACTGTGTAACTTAAGATAACTTTAGTTCAATACACTACAACTACAGTTCAGCAAAACCTACATAATGACGCTTCCAAAACTCATTTCCAGTGTACTGCACAATTTGACCTCTTTTGGCCAACATAATGATTTAATTAAATTAAAAATCCTTTGGTTATAGTTCTAGTGCCAAAAACCAAGAAACCACTGGTAGGACGTAAGAAGCCACTAGTTGCATTGAAAGGGGTCAAAATATTGTTTGAGCATGAAAAAGAAAGCGCACTATTCAACACATACCGTATATCCAAAAGCATTTCTGAAAGGACCTCCAAAGATAAAAAAATTCCTTCAACTGTAAAATCATGTGCAGTGCACCAGTCTGAGGACACGAGTGAGATGATTATAGTGAACAAGACAGCAAGTCGGTCTTCTAATCCTGTACTACACTAATAGTCTAATCCAAATGTAATCAAGCGTTTGTCCAGCATCTGTTGATCTTCCTAATGAAGCGCAAGTGTGTGTGTGTGTGTGTGTGTGTGTGTGTGTGTGTGTGTGTGTGTGTGTGTGTGTGTGTGTGTGTGTGTGTGTGTGTGTGTGTGTGTGTGTGTGTGTGTGTGTTACAGTAAAGAAAAGAGGGAGAGCAGGACCCTCAGTGGGCTCTGATAAATGCAGTCAGATGGGAGAGCAAGCAGACCCAACACTGGAGGCCACACACACACACACACACACTACAAACAGTACTGCCCATTACGAGAGCCCTGCTTCATGACCTTTTTCCATGTGTTCTTACAGAGAAGGGTTGCGCGTTTAATATCTGCAGAGTACAGTAAGCGAAAATCATGGTGCCACTATATGAGAAATAAGGTGGAAAACACCAGGGAGAAACAGAGAAACAATTTTGACTTCCAAATGAGATTAACAAGAAGAGTCCCATCTGTGTCTTTGCCTCCTTGCCAAGCTAAAATTAGTGGATCAGCCCTTAAGGCCAAGTGAAAGAGCTGCGTCAGAGAAGAGAAGGACAGAAAAAAACTGAAAAAGGGAAAATTCTTGGCTTTTAGAGTCTGTGGATGCAGCATATGGTACAGAAAGATAGGAGTGCATCGCACATGAAGAGGATGACATTTAAGGGAAAACCTATTATAAAGGAGAATAGTTTTACATTTAGCTAATTTTCCATTTTGCCAATAGAAGAATTGAAGAGGAACATAGATGAGAAGGTTGATACGAATCTAATGTCTGTAAATGGAGTATGGAGCTGAAGCCTGGAGGTGAATAGCATGATAACTAGGAGCAGGGGGGAACATATAGTTTAGCTCTGTCAAAAGTAAAAAAAAACTGCCACTATTATTGTTAAAGAATAAAATAACAGATAAAATATTGTTGTTTTCTTTTGCCATGGTTCAATGAGTGGTGCATCCAAGAGGTTGATAAATGTTTTATTGTCCAAATATTGGCTCGATTACAATGAACATTAGGCGAATTTCTACCCAAAGTCCCATGATCTTTTAGGGACCACTTTTAAGGTAGGCTACCATTCTTCAGCCAATTGTTGTCTGCCTGTCCACAGACCCACAAAACTGATGTAAATTAGTCCGCTGCATTTAATATCAGTTGGCAAACAAGCTTCTGGGCACATTCTCACCACCAACTGGACAGGGGAGTGGTATACAGTTGATTCCACTGATGTAAGCCAGAAAAAAATACAACCTGGACTTTGTTGTCAGTCAATCTGTTGTATGTTTTATTCTCTAGCTTTAATTTGTGTACAAGTGCAATATACAAAAAACAAACTGGTTTGCAGCTGCAGATTTTTTTTTAATGAAAATGGTGCAAGTACTTAAGTTCCTAAACTTTGGACTACTTTTTGGAAAAGTAAATTAATCTACCCAGAACTTAAATTAGACCCTGATCCCAGTGTTGGAAATGCACGAGGAACTGAGTTCCTTAAAAGGTTCCTGGCATCTGGAGAAAGTTCCTGTGGTGTTAACACGACTTTAATACTGTCAGGAGTCTGGTTTTCCTCCGTTTTGCCCCCGATCACCTCTCCTCCTGTGTCCCCTCAGTCCCCTGTCTGCTTGTTCTGTGTCCTCCTCTCCTCACCTCCCGTGGCCACGCCCCTCACCAGTCCCAGCAGCTGTAGCCACTCACCCCTGATCACCACCTGCAGGTGTGCTGCATCGCCCTGATCACCTCCCCGGACTATATGTACCCTGCCCCTGCACTCCTCTGGTTGTCGGTTCATTTATTAGTCACCCGTCTGTCCTCCGTCCTGTTCCCCGTCCCTGTTCCCGTTCCTCCGGCTTCTGTTCCTCCTGCGGAGCTCCCTGTCGGAGTCACCAGTCGGTGGAGTTGCCCTCCCGACTCGGAGGATTATTGACTCCGTTTCTTCCAGCGGTCCTGCCGGCTGCCCTGCCAGCCGTGTCTCCCCGGACCTGTCGGTTGAGTTGCCCTCCCGACCGGGAAGCAGATTGACGTTGTAGGTACCGCCCTTTGTTTGTTTGTTTGTTTTTGTTGATTGGAATAAAGACTGTATTTTGGAACCGATACCCAAGTCTGTGAGCCTGCATTTGGGTCCTGGTAAACACCACCTCATAACAAATACATTATTGTTCCTGATAGGAAGAGTTCTAATAACTTTGGTGATTACCAGCACAACTATGTTTTTGCTGATCAGCAAATTTTAGCTGCAGGCGAACAAGCCAAACAATGTTGGTAAATATGAACACCTGCCAATGTTAAACATGTTACAGTTGTTGTGAGCGTATTGGCATGCTGACATTTATCTCAAAGTATCACTGTACCTGTTTTCGAGTGTGTTGAGCTGCTAGACTATCAGTAGGCTGTAATTTTAATCAATAAACTTTAGAGGTGTTTGTGTATTTTGAAACTTTAAACAAAGCGAGCTTCTTCCTTTTTTTGTGCTTAGCTAAGGTAATTGCCTCTAGGGTCTCGTGTAAATAGGACAGTATCCCAATAACTACTATTTTAGTAAATTGCAATGCACTGGTATTTGAACTCATTACATGGTGGGGAAAACTCTATTCTGGGATAGAAATGCTTAAAATGCTTTCAAAGCATTCCTTACTGTAGGAATGCTCGCCAAAGGCTGACGCTAGCCCCCAAAAACGTCGAACAAACAGCATCACTTTTATCCATTATGAAGAGAAGTATTCATGAAAAGAAAGCAGCGGGCTCACACCGAGATAAAGGAAACAATATTATCTTTCTTTCACTATAAAGTAAAAAAAAAAAGGACACAACAAAAAAATAGATTCATATGCTGACTGTGTTTCAAGCTGGAGTTATAAATAACTTTCTCCCAGGTTGTCTTACTATCCACACCTACGTTGTCTTCCATTAGTCATTTTCATGTGTACTCGAAATCAGCCCCATTGCACCAGCAGGGCAATGATGTGTTTAATTTATTTTTGTTAACTTGTCGACTCTGTTAATTTTTAAAAAGGAGTTCCAGGCAGCAAGCTGAAAATGGCACCGAAGGCCCAGAAGCATGAATAAATGAGGTTCTTGTGCTAAAAGACCAGGAAAACGGAGGAGACGAGAGAAGGAGATGGAGTGAGAGGGACAAGAGAGAGACGGAGGAGCTGGGAAGGAGCTGAAGCAACAAGAAAACCAGTTTTTCCTGACTGACAGTTATGGGACGTGCGCAGACATGCACACGCATGCAAACACGGGACTGTCGGGCAGATCTGTCCATGTCATGGACATTAAAAAATTAACAATTGCTGCGCAGGACATGAATAAATTAGATGCTTCTGAATTTACCTTGACAGCACATCCTTGTGTGTACACACACACACACACACACACACACACACACACACACACACACACACACACACACACACACACACACACACTTTAAATGCCATCCTCCTTGGTTATACACAACCAGTCCGTGCTACAGTAAATTCAAGCTGACAGCGACAGACAGAAATCTCAGAGCTGCAGAAGAATCCTCTCCTCCAGTCATTGCCACGGAAACGGTCCAATCGCAGAGCACAATGATTGATGCAGGGGAATCATCATATACACGTGTGAAAGGTTCTCGCATTTAAGTCTCACTGGTTGTATTTAGCATTAGAATAACTCTGACTGGACTCTGAAGCCGTTATTTTTAAGTTCCAGGATCAAATATGATTTCATCCCACAATGATTTTGAACAAAGTAACCTTGCAGCGCAGACAATGATGACTACACCCACAGGCAACTGAATGCAACAGGGACATTGTGAGCGACCGCATGCAGGAATAATGCGCGCTGCCACGGTGGAGCTCATGGCTGCAGTTCTTCTCCCAGACAATGTCGATGCTCAACTCAGTGTTTCCGTTCTGCAACAGCTGACAGTGATGCGTTTACTTGGAACTGAGGGGAAAATGTTCAATCTCAGACTACTGAACTCAAACGAGACGGGTAGTAAAGACTTTGAGTTCAGCCCTTTAAGGAAAGCAGACAACTGAATGTTGAAAGCTCAAAATTTGTCCCAAAGTGTCCAGTGGAGCCTGATTTGTAGCTTAAATAACATCATACAATCTGTAGATTGTGGCATCAAACACATCGAGACTGTCTAAGGTCACATTAATGAGGGTCTCTAATGATGAACATATGAATTATGTATTCATAGCCCTGAATTTGCAGGGTTTAAAAGACTAATTATCCCTCAAATACACCCAGGTACTTTTTCTTTTCTTTTTCATCTCATAAAAATGCACATACACTAATAATACTGTACACACTCAGCCCATCCATTAGGCTGCTCTCCTCTGAGTCTCGGGTCATTTTAAGGTTAATGAGATGCTGTTTCACCCAAACTCCTTCCGCTCCATCCTTGGCTTTCTCATCTCGCCTCTCTCGCATGCAAATTCATATTGTTTTTCACTGTTTCAGATGCAAGGCGTGACCGGCATCCACAAGCATCCTGCCACGACCTCACATCACTGCTACAGATGCATCAACCTGCTCGCACCTGGTCCCGTCACATCGGTTCAGTCTAACCGGCAAAGTCACAGCGTTAAGTTCACCTCTCTATTTCTGGTGCCAAACTTCCTGTCTGCTTGCACTACATTCACTCCTCCAGCATCACTCCCCTGATTCGACATGAACAGCACAACCACGAGCTGTCAGAAGAGAGGGATACGCTGCTGACTCAGGAAACACAGGTAGTAAAAGCAAACACATGCAGAGGAAAGAAGAATATTTTAGTAATTAAACGCATTAAAAAAAAACTCTGAAGCATGAAACATAATTAGCACTTTGATCCGCTCTTCTGATGATGAATTGCCAAAACGGAGGGAGGTAGAATTTAAATTTAGCACACTAACTGCTTGGTAACGGCATTTTTGCATAGGAGTATAGAACGGCTTTCTTGCCATTATGTGAATTGGTTTTCAGTCTCAGACAAATAAAGTACTTATCTTCAGCATTTCATTGAAACAGAGTTGATTTATGAACAATTTGCATTCATTTCCTCTGTGTTTCTATGAATCAGGTCCAGCCAGAGGTTGAGTCATTGAAGTCTTGGTAACTATAGCTATCTAGTAATTGTATCCCAGTATTACTGTCAGTCCATTCTCTTTTGAACTGTGCGTGGCTGTGGGGCGTTTGCATGTCAGCCCTCGTTGTGTCTCCGACAGTAATCTGTGCTGTCAGAGGGTCTTGTAAGCATCTCAGTTTCCATCCACACTGCGGCTCGTACAGTACACCACCCTGCAGACATCACAACATCAAAGTTATTGTGCTGCTCCACTTTCAGAGGCCTTGGTGCTCAAGGCAGCGGTGCACTGACAACAAAGAAGGAAACTGCCGAAAATAGCCACATGTAGCTGTATGCAAATCTGTGTGTGCATGCAGTACAGATTCATATCTGAACTCCAGTTTAGGTGTATAAAACAGCAACGGTAGTGAAAACTTAGGTGGTGACTCAAAATCAGGCAGGATCAAAACCAATTTTTAAAGCTGGCTGATGAAAATGAGCAGAAAATAGAAATAAAAATGAAGGTGCAGCCAGTTTTAAAGTGGTTGTTGCTGGCAAGTCAAATTTTATGTTCTTATTCTGTCTGTATGATGCTGAATGGTTAAATGTCTGCCTCTAAAAGGTTAAAGGTTGTTTATTTTAGACAGACAACACACTTACTGATTGCTTTAAGTGATTAATACAGCAGTCTTTAAGCTTTTGTCTGTTGGAAGCAATGATTATGTGAAATCTTTTATCATCCAAACCGTATAGGAACGTATCTTTGGGTTGAAAGTGTTCAGAAAGCTGATTTGAGACCTGATTAGACGTCATAAAGTAAAGACCACAAAAAGAAAATTGTTGTTTTAAAAAAAAAATGTCCCAACCTGTTCAATCCTCAAGCCATGCTCACTCTTTTCACAAAAGTGGAAACGTCATACTTATCTGTGATGCTGTTTCAAACAATCAATGTTTTGGGGTTTTAAACTTAAAATGTGAGCTCAGTTAGATGAAGACTTAAGCTTTAGATTGTTGGTCCCAAAGTGATCCCCAGTAGATTACAGACAACTATAATAAGCAAAGCACTGTTAATGGCTAATGCAGACCTCTGAAATTGTCATTCATGACTCCAATGTTGTTGAGTCACCTCAGTTGTAACAATTTGGAGAAACGAGGAGTTGCACAAAGCAGTTAGCGAACAGCACTGGGGTACCTACAGGGAGCTCCCACTGGTTTGCCAAAACACTTTAATTTCATTTCAAATATTCTATCAAACACCACCAACCACCTGCTTCAAACAAACACATGCAGTTTATGATGACAGAAATAATGTAGTCATTTTTTCAGAAGCCAGCTAAATGCTGATTTTCATCAGTAAAATGTCAGTTTTACTCCTACTCACAGGTAAAGACTATCAAACTTCCTTTGACTGAAAGAAAATAAATTTAAGGGAGCTCCAGAGGTCTCTTAAGTCGGTTAAGAGTAGATCTCAGATGACATGCTTCCGTTTTCTCTTCGATCGTACTGCACAAAAGACATGTTTGAGTTCTCCCTTCTTCCAGCCATGATTGTGTTGTTTCCATCGAAGTGCAAAAATTGCTGCTGCAGTGAAAAATGAGCCCAGAGTGAGTAGAAATATGGCCAGAGAACAAAACGCCCAGAAACTGCTTGCTCAGGGTTAAGAGAGTTAAAAAGGGTGCAAACAAACAACATGAATACAGTATTGATTTTATCTGCAATCACAGTGTGGTACTAAGTTCTGTTTTCCCTCAGTGAAGATTTTCACTCTTAAGCTGGTACATTAGAGCACTCCTACATGCAACTCTTTGAGGTTTGATGAATAAAGGTGCAGAACAAAATCAAGCAAACCGCCTGACACTATTGTCCCTGAATAGAAATCTGTCAGTCGCAGGCTGTCATTAGGAGATCAAAATGGCCTAAACTGATTTGAAGGATTAGCTTCTCCAGTGATGCTGCTGAGGCCAGAACAAGAGGTTAATACACCGTAAACCTCCTCATGATGCAGCACCAACGACAGAGACAGAAAAATCAAAGCACCGTGTGCATTTTAAAGCACAGTATAGAAATGCACTGAAACAGGACGCCTCATAACGCTCTGCACTCTTGATGCGTGACACTACTTGATACAGTCAGTATACGGTGAGTCACTTTGAGTAAGTGTTGTAAAAAGGCACATATGCATATGGTAATTGACTGCGCTCAGTCATCAGTGAAGATGGTTTTCATATCGCATATCAGTCAGCTCGACAGTAAGACGAGACGTGATGCTTCTCATTTGCAAAAACAGCAGTTGTGTTCAGATTGCCTGTTATTACACGCTGCAGCAGCAACCTGCAGTCCAAACGAGCAGCTCCATTATTTCCAGACTGAGGTAGCTGCTTCCAACTGTCCTGGCTAATATATCTGTTGTGGTGGCTCAGCAGACTCTTTCCCATCTCTCCTGCCAACTTTTTAGGCAGATGTTAGTACATAAAGTCCATTTCAGGTGAATGAAAAGATGGGAAAATCTACAGTTATTCATTTGTCCATTACTGTTGCAGAGTCACAATACTGGATCAGTGCGTAGGTTTTTAAAGTTTTTTTTTTTTTGTATTTGTGGTTGAGTAGCAAAGAAAGAGGAGGACAGATTACAGAAACTGTCTTTGTGTCCCGCAGCCAGCTGCTTGGAGGCAACAGCCAAATCCCGAGAGTAAGCTGGCAGAACAATCGTCACCACAAATTGTTTGTGTTTTTGCCTGACTCCTTTATAAAATGCTCTCTGTTTGCCTCGGCGGGAGGAGAATGATGCAGAGTCCTCTGCCAGAAGTGGCCAAAAACGGTGCACAATGGAACTTGTAAGAAAACAAAGTGTTTCTGCACATGTGAGCACGAAGTGCATGAAACATCAAAGCTGCATAAGGCGGAAAGAACAGCTGACAGCTTAAAGATTTATATGTTTGCCAGGGCAAAGCTACATTAGCAATGAGACTGAGCCTGAACTAAACCTCAGCTTTCATAGAAAATGGGATAAACGGTGTTAAACCGTCACTGCATTCCAAGCTCTGGGGCCAGTTCGCATAATGAGGAGCCACTTTAGTTAACTGACATTAATTTCTGTGCCTACACGAATCTCAACAAATGCTCATCTTCGGGGAAGATGCACAACCGCTGGCAGAGACAGTTTGTCCCAGTTGCTGCTGCAGCCACGGTAAAACTAGAGGCCGCGCTGTTGGATGTCAGCCATGTTTGCTATGCAAAAAAAAGTTCAAACAGTTTGTTCTCCTCAAACTTTGTGAGGTAATCAAACATGCATTTATTCTCCGAGCATGAAAAACTCTGCAGACTTCAATCAAAACAGGCAACAACCTTCACAGCAAGAATTGTTATAAATAGAGCTAGCGATTCCTAAAATGTTGAACTATTGGTTATGTTTTGACAAACCATTTTTGTTTCAAACATAAACATCACTTTAAGATAACACAGTTATGTAAAATTGTTTAATCTGCTTTGCCTATAGCTAAATTTAGCTATTGAGATAACTAGCTTGCCAAGAGACTTTTAACTCAGCTGCTTGTCATTTTTAAGAATCACCAACTCCACCTTTAAATGTTCAACGTTTTTCCAGGAAATGACGGCGGGAATATGATGATCTGCTGCAAACATAACTGCAGAAAACTTTATCATGTTGGAACATTAATCATAATCGTCAGGGTGTGACGGTAATTAGATTGTGGAGTTTATGTGGTGTTAATCTTAAACAAATCAGGGTCAACTGAGACTCAGCAGGACACATTCAAAGTATAAAAATGGGCATAAACATAAAAAAGAAATAGTATTATATTCGCCCTAAAATGAAAATGGTATATTATCATTTGTCTCTATTTATAAATTGTATCTCGGTAGCAGAGTCATAGAGCTGAATCATCACGGTGGAGGTAAATAGAAAAAACATCATGTCACAGTAGAAAAATATCTCTAATGTTATTTTGTTTACGTGATCATGTGTTACACCCATAGTGGTACAAATTGCCTGAATAGCTTTAGAAAAAAAAACATGAAATAAAGACTAAATTTAGTTTCTGCTCCAATAGAAATCTTTATATACAGTTTGATTTTAAAGAATACTTTAAAAATGGCCTGATGCTTCCTTAAAAGTACCTGCAAGTGAAATTCTTGTGTGGCTCTTCTACTTTCCAATAGAATACCTTTAATTTATGTAAGGGGGGAGCTGATGAATAAGAGCAGCATCACACTGCGAGTACATGCTTCTGTCCCTTGGTATTCATCACTGCATATTTATGTGTGGAAGCATGGTTCTGCATACATCTGTGAAAAATGGGCGAAAAGGAAGTAAACTGTCAGGCTGGTTTGAAGGCCAGTTACATAAGCAGCTTGCTTGCTGACGTATTTGAGGTTTTGGTGGTGGTGGAAAAAAGTGAAGCAAGGAGAGTAAAACAGGAGACTCGCAAGAGAGAAAAATGGACCTGAGACAACAGACTTTCAAACAGCCTGCCGGCTCTAATACAAACAGTTATAAAACAAACCAAATTGCTCGACATGCCAAGGAAAAGTCTAAAAATAACTAGCGTTGGCTTAACCGAGTTACAATTTGGAAAATTACTGTGTAAATCTGATAGTTAAGCACAGAAATATATTGTGATTCTTCACAAGGAGAGAAGATGGCCATCAGACTGACGGTCCATGAGCCACGGTTCATGGAATAGTTGCGGCGTGTGACTCAGTAATATTCATTATTGTTGGACATGACGTGGCATATTAGAACCAAAATAGAGCAGCGGTTTTTAAACTTCATCTCTGAGGACTCAGAGTTTTAAATTATCTCGCTCCCGCTCTGGCCCAATTTTTGCAGGCTATTGTGCAAGCTAATCTAATAAACTGTGCACTGCTTTAGACCACTGACACACATACAGGGACAAAGCAATAAAAGAAACATGCCAGTATTTATTTCTTTTGAATTTTTTAACCCTTATATTACCAAGTCTTATCCCAGCACAGAGGGAGAAGGTGGGAAAAAAAGCAATCATAAAACTCATGTAATTTTTTGATCCTGTATACCTCCATGTGATGTGAAGTCTGATACAAAAGTTAGTCAAAAGCATTCTGCCATGTGGATCTGAGTGTGTGTGTGTGTGCGCTTAATTATATCCAGCTTGTGTGTATCTGAGTGCATGTCAGAGCCTTGAGACCCTGCAGAGAAGACACACACACACACACACACACACACACACACTCTCCCGGACTCCAGTACTGACTGCTGAGACCACGCAAGAGCACGCTAATCTGTTGGCATGACAACTGGAGTGGAATATTCACTTGGCCTAGAAAATATGGCTGTAAAGAAAAGATGAATGAGCAGCGAGATATGAATAAAAACAGCAACATAAGCCTTAAGACAGGGAGATCTTTAATTACGGACCCGGGTGTCTTTGGAACGGTACTACACAACGTATTGTCTCTCACGGTGAGATCCTCAAATAACTATCTCACAATTCTGCAACTGCATTGGCACGTTATATGTACTGCTATGAAATATTGTATGAGTTTTAGCTGCTGTCCCTAAAAGGCAGTCAATACAGACTGTGCAGACCGTAAACATTATCATGCTATCTATTGTGTCTATTGTATATGTTTCCTTGCTTTGGAGGATTTGTTGTCCTCTTTTCAAACGCTCATAAAGCCCTACGCGCCTCTGACAGTCCACAGCTGACAGCCAAAAGGAAAACCGCAGCACGTTCTGGTGCCATGAAACAGGTCTGAATTTATGGTTTAATTCCAGCTGAAAGCCTGTGAAGAGAGAGCAAAGATGAGGTTTCTTTTACTGGCGCTCTGCATGATCGCCTAAAGCATTTAAGAGTTTCCTTACCCCTGAGAGCTAATGTTGAGCCACTGCAAAAGCAGCGGGGAAGGGTGTTGGGCAGGGCAGAATCAGGAGGTTTAATTGGAGATCAGGTACTTTCAGCTTTTATGTTTGGCCAACTCCTGCAGGCATTATTAAGTCTGATGGATGACAAACTCTCGCCTTGGTATTAACATACAGCTTAAGTGGCGTGTTGGTGGTTCAAAGGGGGATGTTTTCATTGCTGACTGTTGCTTTAAAAACTTGTAAAAGCACACTGTCTTGTCAACAAAACTATTGTCTGGCACACTCCAATTACTGAGCTAAAACGCCAGGTGGGACAATAGGAATTAAATCAAAGACCGTCTGACCCTGCTTGGCTTAGAGAGACAGAAGAGAGTGGAAAATAACAGAGACTCAGCGACGGGGGATTTAGTCTTCGGATGGTCCTTTATGTCTCTGCAAAGACGGCCAAATCCTCTGACATAACAGAAGCATCGGCAGAGACAACACATGGTCAATAGATCCCTGATGAGTTGACTGCAGCCCTCAACAAACATGTTAATCTGCTGCGAACTCAGTTCAACCTGACACACAGCTGAGACTTGATGAAGTGCATGCAGATGACATTAGAAACCTGCAGGTACATGAAGGTCAACTCAATGGAAAGTAAACATTTTGGGGGGGAAATTATCATAGCATTACCATTGCTTTTATGCAGAAAGTTGGATGAGAAGATTGGTATCACCGTCACCTGCCAGCACCTCCAAAGTAGCCAATTATTGAGCCTCAGAGAGGCTTTTAGAAAGAAAGTCTTTGGAAAGAATCAAACTAGCTGTTTCCAATCTTTATGCTATGCAGATTGCCTGCTGCAAAAAATAAAAACGTCCAAAAATGTCAAAATACTCCTTTACCGGTCCCATATTTGACACTTTTTTTTGTGTTTTATTTAGAGTCTTGATATCCATAAGAGGATAAACCTGTGGTTTCTAAAACGTTTAAAAAAAAAAGTTGTTTAATGAAGGCGCAGACATATGACATGAGTGGGACTTTGTGACATCACAAATGAACTTAACACTAGCTGTGTGCAGTTTTCCTCGTATTTATATAGCACCAAAACCCTCTTTATAATCAAAAGATGTATGTAAATCTGAATTTAAACGATAAGGGACCTTTAAAACAACAGTTAATTTATGTTTTAGGTGATGCCTTAAAGGCTTCAGCCAGAAACCAGACATTCCTGTCTACTTTGCTGTTTGTGGGAATCGTGATCTCGGCTTAATGAGCATTTGCTGGAATGTTTAATACCACGTCTGGAGCCTCTGGCTGTCCTCCTTTCTATCTGACTGGAAGCCATGTGCTACTGTAAACATATTAGAGGAGTCAAACTTCCACTCGTGAGTGTGTGCATGCATTTTTGGAGGTTAGTCAATCTCCCCAATTAACCCAGGCAAGAACCAGTGAATCAAATGGATGAACTGAGGCACTCAGACCTCATGCTGAGAGGAGAGAGAGTGGAAACAAGCAAAAATATGAGGAGGAAAAAAAAAACCAGGGGGACAGAGAGAGACAGTGAAGATAGAGGAGGAAGATGGAAGAAGAGAAAAAGAAATTAAGACAGAGACAGAATGATCGAGGAGGCAGAGAGATACAGGAGATAGGAGTACAGAAGAGAGCGGGGGTTGGCTTTTAAAAATGCATGCTTCTCCATTTGGCAGAGGGGAGAAATTTCCCAGCAGAGAGGACACGGTAGGTGAGAGCACGGCTGGAGCACAAACACTCGGATTGTCTAAAAGAAACACTTTCCTCTGCCTCGAAGAAGACGGTTAAAAAAAAAGGAAGGAGCGTGGGGAAGGAGAAAAGGACGTGGTGGAAATGCCCTGAGGCTGAGCTCCCTCTCCTCCATGATGCCATTTAACTGCTGCCACTTACTGTGAAGCCTCACACACACACACACACACACACACACACACACACACACACACACACACACACACGAACAAGCAAACACACACACACACACACACACGTTTACACATGATCCGTTTTACAGTTCAGCAATTGCTGAAGGCCATTAGGTTAAGTGCTCTCCATTGCTCCCGACTACAATAGAACCTGATATAACCGACACTCACCGGCATCTGTAATTGTCTGACTCATCCTCCTTTGATAAATACACAGTTCAATAGCAGACGCGCAGTCCTTACTATTTGTGCCGCAAGTTATCAGTCAGTGGATTCGATGACCCATGCAGAATATTTCACAGATTTCCAGCAGGGCTTTCTTATGTTCGACATACATGTGTGGTTATAACCTCCATCTCTAATCTGTCAGACCGCAGCACATTGAGGGAGTAATGCAGACATTTGGTCTCCTCTGGGAATCCTGAAAAACAGAAAGCCTCTCCATCATCCAAGACATAATCCTCAAGCAATAACTTACATTACAGCAGCTCTTGGATTTAAGTCAAAAGCTTTCCAGCTGAATGAAGCGAGTGAGCATAAAGGGAGAATCGGCCAAGACAACTACAATCCTGACTTTAAGAGTTAAAGTCAGAAAATCCAAAAGATATTGCAATTTAATTAGACATTTCAAACTTGGAGGAAAAGGCAGTGAACGTCCTGTCACATCTTTCCTTTCGTTCTTTTGTCGAGGGAGGTTGATGAAAAAAATGACCTTTAAAATTCTAGCCGAGTTGTGGGAACCTGACACTCACCTGAGAACTCCTTCCTCTGACAGACACTTCCTCAAATTGACAAATCAAACACACCATTTTCACAGCAGACATCTCTGGCATGTCACTGCAGATGCTGCACAGGTGTAAATGATAACATTACTGACTGCTCTCAGTTTAGCCATCATTATCTTAGGCCTTCATTGAGAATCATTCGCAGTCTTTCGAACCTACTGGGCGTAGACCTTGGCTAAATTTCAACCAATCAACGTGCGCCAAAACTGACACTCTGCCCTCACTGCAACTACCGTTCTTCTGCACTGTTTTGTTTTCAGTCACCGAGAGTGTTCAACTTTGGGCTCGTCACAGTCACTTTTTACCCAGCTGTCCAATCACAGTGAAGGAGGGGCGGGACAAATGCACACAACCGCCGACACGGGTCACTGATTGGTCCGCCCTGCAGAATGGCTGAGCGATCGCTAACTCGAGCAGCGAATCCAGACTAAAATCTCGGTGAAGAAAACCGAAGCTGTGAGCAATAGTCTGGTGCAGTCAGGCTATATCACACCTGGAAGGAAAGAAAGGCTAATGGTTGGTGGCTGATGAAAAATAGCTCGCTGCAGCAAAGCTTTTGTCAATGTTAACAGTGGATGAGCTTAAAGTAGCTAACGGGGTAAGTATATTGAAATGTACTGGCAGAATTCAGAATGTAATATTTAAAATAAAAAAGCCACTTCTCTCGCTGACAAGTAGCTAATTTCAAGCCGGACATCAAAAACTAAAACTATAAAATAATTGTTTTGATGAATATCATTACGCTGGATCCTGAAGATAAAAAACAAAAAACAAAACAATAGACACATAGACACAATCACAACACATTACCAAGAAGGGCGAGCCTGTAGCTGGAGGAGGCAGTGAAGCAGAAGGTCTCTTGCTCTCTTTATGTAATGTGTGTGTATTTCTATGCATACATGTACTGTATGTGTGCTCTTATGGATTGGCCAGCGCTGGTTGCCATGGTTATCTGGCTATACTGTGGCTACCTCTTGTCACCCTGGAGCCCAGGACTGGTGTAAATATCCCAGCATCCCTCACAAAGGTTTTTCGAGGGCGTATGCCACACCAAAACTCCATCAAAAACCATGTTCATAACAACCTTTTTTTTTTTATTTAAAAAAAAATTTTTTAACAACACCGGCTTCTCCTTCTAATATTACCTCCATCTGTGTGCTTCACGTTTACAATCCACTCCTTCACCCTTTTGCTTAGCTTAGCTTTTCTCACCATCCCCCCCATCTCTCCCGTGGTCTCTTCTTTTCTCTCCCTCTCATTTCCCTCCCCTCCCTCTCCGTTCCTCTCTGTCTCTCTTGATTTCTCATTTTTCTATCTCCTATCTCGCTACTTCTTCTTGTTCTTCTTCTTCCCTCTCACTCGGCTCTAATGAGCTCGCCTTGTTAATAATACAGTTCATGACGCTGCTCTGTAAAGCTGTCCAGTTCCCATTTAATCTGCTGAAACTCCGATCCTACCGTTTATGCACAAACTTCAACATCAGACAAAAATATGAATGGAAGTGATTACTGTGCACAGAAACTGGTGTAGCAGTCTGTTTGCTGAGCTTTAAAATCTCTAAGTGCATATTCATTGCATAAAATCTGATTTGCGAAACATTAATATTACTTAGGGGCTTCAATTGGTTTTGTGAAAACAAATCGCACTTTAAACCTCTGTAATCTCCGCAAATGAACACAGCGTGGGTTTGTGTGTATGTTTGTGTGTGTGCCTCCCTTGTGCGTCCCTCTCGCAGCGAAGAGGTGTGAGGCAGAGCCAGAAATGTGCGAGACCTTGTTCTTTTTTTTTTTATTATTAAGGCTTCAGTCTACATATGGACATCAAACGCTGATATTTGCTGACATTTCCTGACGTTTGCTGATGTTGACGTTTCCCAGAAGGTCACTGAGGTGAGACGACAGTAGATCTAACCTGTTTTATTGTTAATTAGGCTTAAAACACTGTGAATAACACTTCTGGACAAAAAGTGGAACACTAACCTGGACAAAGGCGGCAACTATGACATGTACGGTATCACATTAAGGTTAAATAAATAGGATTAATGATATCATGTCCAAGGAAAACTTCATTTGAGTGGGTGAAACTCTATTGCTGTTATCCCCTTCTTCTGTACTCTGTAAATATTTGGTAGACATACTCTCACTTTGCTCTTTTCTTTCCTCCTCTTCCTCCCACTGTGAATACCCTCAGACTCCCGTGGCGCCGTCAGGGAGATCGGCCAGGTCGTGATAGTGACACGATGTAGCCCCATAAAGCTCCACCAGCCTGGAGGCCTGGCCAAACTAAAAGCTGCTTAGTGGGGCAAAACTCTGGCTGAGTCCCTTAAAGCTGCACTAATCAGAGCTGTTAGAGAAGGAATCGTCATATGTATCGCACACGAGATTACAAGGAGGTCTCAAGCTGCAAATGCAAATTTGATGGCTGGATGGTGATAGATACAAGGACAGATGGTTAAATATATAATGTATACTTTCTGGAAGAGAAAACCTGACCTTTTTCCTCTTTTCATGGATGTCACAAAGCATGAGGTCTGAGTTTGTGCACGCCTGAATGCAACAGCTCCATCCAGCACAATTACACCTCGCCAAACAAAGAGCAGGGAAGCTGTTGCATATCTGAGCATGCGCTCTGCAACCATGACGGCAGGCGTCGGCTGTGGATGCAACAAGCCACCCTGAGCACTTCCAGTACTGAGTGGCAAAAAGAGAGAGAGAGGCGCAAACACAGAGAACAAAAGAGCCACGGAGGCACCCAATAAGACGGCTACAGAAACCCTGGAGGGCAAATATAACACAACTGTGGCACTGTCAGTGCCTCTGTCCAAACTTGGCAAGCTTACTTATAGGCCATCAATACACTCTGCTTCTCCCAGGAGCCTCACACTTTTTTTGCACAGCTAGCTGACACATTAGCATGCACCCCCATCCCCCTGCAAAGGCAATCAGCCACTCACAGTAGCACTCATCATTACACAGAATCGCTTCATATGCATCAGCAGCTGGGATCTGTTGGAAAACACAATCATGATGCTGTAGCTACAAATTTTGTGGGTCTAAAAGGCAACTGAGAGAGACAAAGGCAAACAGAGTTATCAGAACTGGGTGACTCCATCATTCACCAATGAGTGATTGATTTCTCAGTTCTTGATGGACACCTTTCCCTGCTCTGGAAACTTACCTGACTTTGAACTCAGTGATCTGTGGCTGTGCTCCCGGTTCAGCACAGTAGATCTGGGGGAAGTAAAATCGGTGCGACTGAAGGTTGATGTCCATGGTGTCCACGCACAGCAGGTACACAGGTCAGCCCTGCTCTGCAACTCCGAAAATTGGAAACAAAAGGTCCGTATTTGTTGCTTCAGTTGCTTTTTTCCCCCCTTTGTCTGTCCTGAATGTTGTCGCTGACACTTCCGCTAAAGGTCGGAGTTCAACGCATCCCAGTCACCTTCTCCCCCGAACGGTCGCAGGGCTACTGAACGCTACCGGCACAGAGGCATCCCCCTCCTCTTCATCTCAATCACCTCTGCAGCCCGGCACCGAACAGGCACACTAACCTATTTTCCCACAAAAAGCCACTGTACACTCAGCAGCTGTGAGCACAAGAACAAAGATGACTCCAGGAAAAGATGCTGCCTCCCAACGAATCAAGAGAGAAAGAAAAAAAGGTCCTGGATTTCAGTCACCAAGTCATCCTTTAGCTGGTAGAGAATCCAAATTAGGGGGGAAAAAAATGAAGAAGGAATTTGATCTGTAGGTAAAAGAAAGGCTTAAAAATATGATGGCACTTCTCAGCCACATACAGAGAGGACTGAATGGGAGATGAGAGTCCTTTGGTTTTTACGCTTCAGAGACAGAGGAAAGGCTGGGTGGGAGAGAGAGAGAGAGAGAGAGAGATGGAGAAAGAGAGAGATTCCCGGTGCTATGAGGCGTTGCCCTCGCGATGCCTCTCCTCTCTGTGTCTCATTGGATTACCACCTCCCTCTCCATACCCCCCTCCTCCCTCCTCCTGCCTCCATCCCTCCCATTCTCCCCTCCCAGCTGTGACAAGAGCGATGGGCTGCCAGCCCCGGAGGCTGCTGGTCCTGCCCCTCCTCCTTCTCCTCCTCACCCCTCTCCCCCTCCATCCCTCCAGCTCTCCTCTCCCGGCTGGCTGGATTGGCCAAGGCGAGGATGCGTAAGTCCGCATGGGGAAAGGGAGCAGAGGCGAAGAGGAGGAGCAACAGATTTTAATTCAGCTGATGGCTCCCATCTTTTTCTAGCATATGATTTGAGATGGCATGCCGGGCTTTGGTGGAGTTGCAACACACAAAACAAGCACACACATCAGAGTGTATGCTGATCTGACAGCGAATACTGAATGTTCATTAATGGAAAGGGACACACATGGAGAGAGTAGGAGAGCGAAATCTTTCGATGAATATAAACCACTGCCATTTAAAAGCATGTTACATACAGTGGTGTGAAAAAGTGTTTGCCTCCTTCCTGATTTCTTTTTTTTTTTTTGCATGTTTGTCACACTTAAATGTTTCAGATCATCAAATAAATTTAAATATTAGTAAAAGATAACACAAGTAAACACAAAATGCAGTTTTTAAATGAAGGTTTTTATTACTAAGGGAGAAAAAAAATCCAAACCCACATGGCCCTGTGTGAAAAAGTGTTTGCCCCCTAAACCTAATAACTGGTTGGGCCACCCTTAGCAGCAACAACTGCAATCAAGCATTTGCGATAACTTGCAATGAGTCTTTTATAGCTGTGGAGGAATTTTGGCCCACTCATCTTTGCAGAGTTGTTGTAATTCAGCCACATTGGAGGGTTTTCCAGCACGAACCGCCTTTTTAAGGTCATGCCACAGCATCTCAATAGGATTCAGGTCAGGACTTTGACGAGGCCACTCCAAAGTCTTCATTTTGTTTTTCTTCAGCCATTCAGAGCTGGACTTGCTGGTGTGTTTTGGATCATTGTCCTGCTGCAGAACCCAAGTTGGCTTCAGCTTGAGGTCACGAACAGATGGCCGGACATTCTCCTTCAGGATTTTTTTGGTAGACAGTAGAATTCATGGTTCCATTTATCACAGCAAGTCTTCCAGGTCCTGAAGCAGCAAAACAGCCCCAGACCATCACACTACCACCACCATATTTTACTGTTGGTATGATGTTCTTTTTCTGAAATGCGGTGTTACTTTTACGCCAGATGTAATGGGACACACACCTTCCAAAAAGTTCAACTTTGGTCTCGTCAGTCCACAGAGTATTTTCCCAAAAGTCTTGGGGATCATCAAGATGTTTTCTGGCAAAAATGAGACGAGCCTTAATGTTCTTTTTGCTCAGCGGTGGTTTTGGTCTTGGAACTCTGCCATGCGGGCCATTTTTGCCCAGTCTCTTTCTTATGGTGGAGTCATGAACACTGACCTTAATTGAGGCAAGTGAGGCCTGCAGTTCTTTGGATGTTGTTGTGGGGTCTTTTGTGACCTCTCGGATGAGTCGTCGCTGCGCTCTTGGGGTAATTTTGGTCGGCCGGCCACTTCTGGGAAGGTTCACCACTGTTTCATGTTTTGGCCATTTGTGGATAATGGCTCTCACTGTGGTTCGCTGGAGTCCCAAAGCTTTAGAAATGGCTTTATAACCTTTTCCAAATTGATAGATCTGAATTACTTTCTTTCTCATTTGTTCCTGAATTTCTTTGGATCTTAGCATGATGTCTAGCTTTTGAGGATCTTTTGGTCTACTTCACTTTGTCAGGCAGGTCCTATTTAAGTGATTTCTTGATTGAGAACAGGTATGGCAGTAATCAGGCCTGGGTGTGGCTAGAGAAATTGAACTCAGGTGTGATAAACCACAGTTATGTTTTAACAGGAGGGGGCAAACACTTTTTCACACAGGGCCATGTGGGTTTGGATTTTTTTTTCTCCCTTAATAATAAAAACCTTCATTTAAAAACTGCATTTTGTGTTTACTTGTGTTATCTTTGACTAATATTTAAATTTGTTTGATGATCTGAAACATTTAAGTGTGACAGACATGGAAAAAAATTGGAAATCAGGAAGACGGCAAACACTTTTTCACACCACTGTAGATCTCAGGAAGCTTTTATATGTACACAAGCTGTAAACCTAAATGAAATCAATAGTCCATCAACAGAATATAGGTCAAAATCTGCATAAGAAAACAATAAGCAACCAAATTTGAGCACACACTGACCAAGATTTGCTCCTTAGATATTCTGTGCTCCATCCATCCAGATGCATATAGATTATAAGTGATGTACAGTAAGTGGTGTGCGGCCATAACACTAATCTCGTGGTTGGGTTTAACATCGCAGCAGTTTGTCAATAAATCCCTCCCATATTTACTGACATCTGACAACCCAGGAATAATAGAGTCACCCGTGCGGTCCCTTTCTAGTACAGCTCAACTGGCTCACATCACCCACATCTGTCCCACTGTGTTTTGCCAGCGGGCAATTTCATTGATTGGACTGGCTACAGAACTGTTGGATGACATGGTTTGCTCTGTAATCAGAGTGGACGGTAGTTGACATCGCAGTTTAGAGCAGTTTACTCGCCTGCTGACAAGGGTGTTCGGCCGCAAACATTCAAGCAAATAAAATGTGGTCCTCGTCCGTTTAATATCTGTGTGATGTTAACTTCTTATATTGACGAACCTCAGGAAAACATATTTACCTCCAGTTAGATGCAAATGTCTGCTTGCAATGTGTTGCATCATGCAGCCGTCTCACAGAAATGAAGCAATGTTGCGGCACCAAACTCTAATGAATACAGACTTAAAGGAGTATTCCAGAGATTTACCTGTGTTCTTTCACAACGGTAGGACGGCTGAAAGAGTCTGTCTTCCCCCAACAAACAAATCCATAGGGTTTTTGTGCTAGCTGCTTATTACACCCGTAGTTATGTTTCACTGTGACAGCACCCTCTAGTGTACTTAGTAATTTACTGACGGAAGCGAAGTGATATAGTTATGGAGCCTTAGAGTGGCCTTTAAGGAGGAGGTTGGGGAGGATGAGTCGGTCAAGCAAACATTGGAGTTCAACATGGGAGGCTGTTGTTCGTTGGCCAAACCAAAAGTGAATGTGTCCTTCACTCATAACTGTTGTGTAACTGTAAATGCATCTTTATTAACAAAGCTCATTTATTTGAACACAAATCAATAAAGGACTATCTATTCCCAATTGAATTGCAGCACACCATGTGCACCAGTATGTTTTCACTGACTTTGAAACAGACTGAAGCAGCACACCTGACAACATTTATATTAAAGCAAATACAAAGGCAGTGAAAGACTGATTGCTGGCTGAGTAGTGTCATTTATCTTTCTCTACGTGAAGCTAAGCACTTGTTCACGATCATATTCTAGTTGTCGCAGTGGACATCTCCATCTGGACAGTGGAGAAACTGTGACAGTGAGCAGCAAACACAGGAGAAACTGAGAGAGAAAACAAAACATGCAGCAGAAAAACAGATCAGGATTCACAGATGGGAAAGGTCATGGAAATGATCCTACAATAAACAACAGATGACAAGAAGGTCGAGTGAAAATAAATAAATAGGTGGAATGTGGGGAGGGCACAGGAGTAGACAGATGGACGGACATGTAGAGAGTTAAATACCTGGGAGACAGAGAGAGAGAGAGAGAGAGAGAGAGAGAGAGAGAGAGAGAGAGAGAGAGAAGAGAGAGGGAGGGAGAGAGGGATAAAGCCAGGGGGAGGGCAATAATGTGGGGGGAGGGAGGAGGAGAGAGCAAAAGATGGAGAGCAAAAAGAGGAGAGGCAGAACAGGAACAGGAAGGGTAAAAGAACATCCAGCCATCCCCATCCCCCATCTCTCTCTCTCTCCATCTCTCTCCCTCACCCTCTCCATCTCCATCTCCATCTCAGGTTGGACCCCTGCAGCAGATTGTACTCTAATACTAAACTACACAACTCTGCTTTTGCTGAGTACATGTGTGTAAGTGTGTGTGTGAGAGAGAGAGAGAGAGAGAGAGAGAGAGAGAGAGAGAGCAGCCAAGTCCAAGTGCAACTGCAATCCGGCTATTAGCATACAGCAGGAGGGATGGCCTTCTGTCTGACACACAGCATGACTGTGTGCATCTGTGTGTGTGTTAAAGAGAGAGAGAGAGAGAGAGAGAGAGAGAGAGAGAGAGAGAAAGAGAGAGAGAGAGAGTGTGAGAGAGAGAGGCTCAGAAGAGAGGAGTGTGACAGCTTTGGGGGAGAAAATGTGTGAATCACAGCAAAGCTGGAAACAGAAAAATGCTGCTGCGGGATGGACAAAAGGAGGTAGATGACAGACTTGAGTGTGTTTAGTCACGTGAAACCGACAGTGTTTTGTGGGAAGATAACCACACACACTCCTGTTGCTGTCACTCAAAACATACACTTTAAGGAGCTCTGTTGCCTCTGATTGAACGCAGAAAATATTCAGTCCCCCTTTGCATTTTACACATTGTTCTGCTGTAGGCTTAATCTTAAATGGATACAACCGTGCGCAATAATCTAAAATCAATAACTGCAATAAAATCATGAACAAGTGAAAACATTTCCTTAATTTGTTACAAATTTATTAGAAATAAAAACCTGAAATCTCCTATTTAATGGTACATCCCGTTTGCTTAACTGATCTACGTGATGTGTCCACTGGAGCCCACCTGTCGCAAAACAAAATGACTGGACATATGTACCTCTGTATATAAAGATCCAATTCACACTACATTTCAGGACCAAAAAAACGAGCCTTGAAGCCCAAGAAACTCTCTGTAGACCTCAGTGATAAAAGTGTAGTAAGGCATAGACAAGCTTTGAGTGTTCCCAGGAGCACAATGGTCTCAATAATTGTAAAATGGAAGAAGTTTGGAACCACCAGGACTCCTTGGTCGTCTGG
Source organism: Brachyistius frenatus (assembly GCF_029030835.1). NCBI lineage: Eukaryota > Metazoa > Chordata > Actinopteri > Embiotocidae > Brachyistius > Brachyistius frenatus. The sequence continues at coordinate 787,380 of NW_027210752.1, forward strand.
ATAAAGTGAGTAACCGAGCAGGAAGGGTCTTAGTCAAGGAGGTGACCAAGAACCCCACAAGTGTTAACAAGTGCATATTAATGGGCAAAAAAATGTCAGTTAATCCATTTAAAATTTAATCTGCAATGCTTTAAGCATATTTTTAATCAGTTACAAATAGTGCTTTTAAAATAAAGTACTATCGCCCCAGCAAGTCCCAGTTTCTTACTGGTTGGCAGGTGTCTGCAAAAAAACATATTGACAAAAATGTTTTCAACGCAGGTTTTCATCTTTTACTGAGTATTTTGTTCTATCCGCCAAAAGAGGTTTCCACATCTTTGTAACTCTTTCATTCACTGTTCTAGTTTCTATGACCAGAACCAAACAATTGATTAGCTGACTTCAACATATACACATTTTGACTGTCTCTGACTGATTTGTTTGGATTTATCTGTCTTATGATGGTTTGCTTTACTGGCGTGAACACAAATTAATAAATTAACATTTGACCTTGAGATCACTGTAAAAATCGCACAGTTGTACCTAAATTGTGGGGCTAAAAATGGTTATGATTCTACACAGTTGACCATCTGGCTCTTTGACTTGTCCTTGTTTGATTTCTAATCCTACGACCCCAGTACAGAGTACAGAGCCAGACGAACAGAAAACTGTGTCACTGTCCAAATATATACAGATTACAATGTATGTTCTTTCTAGCTGTCCAGTCAAATGTTACTATGTATAATCCAATCTCATTTCCCACCCTCTTCAGCCCCTCAAGACCCAAAATCCACCTGTATGCAGTCACGCCACACAAAGTGAAGTGAGGTGCAGAAAGAAAAGGGATTAAACGAGTGAGAGAGGAGCTTAAAGATCTCTGACGTTTCCCGCCTTCTCGGTTAACTCACACTAGCTCATCCTCTTCGGCTGCGGGATTGAATTTGAGCTGCAAACAAATACACATACATGTGCACGTGCAGCACGCACACACATTAAAGTCTGACTCACATTAGCTGAACATTTTAATTACACACCAATGGGAACTGGCAGAGGAGAAACAGAGGGGGGAGGGGAGTGATTTCCCTCTCATTCACAAAGATTTGATCATCTCTCTCTCTCTCTCGCACACACACACACACACACACACACACACACACACACACACACACACACACACACACACACACACACACACACACACACACACACACACACACACACGCACACACACACACACACAAGTGTCTGTGTAGATCAGCCTTCCCACTCTGCCTCTGGATGCCTCAGTGTGCATAATTATGACTCATAAACCACACTACTGTCACCTAAAATGCACCGTTATTACTCAGATTCACAACAGAGACGAGACACGCGACCTCACACCTGACACTGCATCCATCGTAATGTGCAACATCCTTCTCCATTTTAAGTTGTTGTTTTGTCAGGCCGTAAGACACACAGATGTGATGTGGCAGCAGGATCGCGCTCAGGCATCATTACGCAATCTGTAGGCTACATCGTCTGCAGTTTATAAATATATACAAGTAACAGGGAGACCATACATTTTTCCCTGAGCAAGCAGAGAAATGGAAGAACAAGCTGTCACAGCTGCACCACTGCTGCTTGCTTGTCATAGATCTACAGGCTTCTTCTTGCCACATTCACAAAATCTGTTTTATGATGAAGCTGGCAAGTGCAAAATAACTGAGACGGTGAAGACAGACAATAAAAAGATCATCGTTTTTTTTGGAGCTTTTAGTTGGAAGACTCAAGAGCCTGTATTAAAATACTACAAAATTGTTTTGGTGGGTACTCGGGCTTCCTTCCACAGTTCAAAGACATGCAGGTAGGCTGACTGGTGATTCTGAATTGGCTGTACGTGTGAATGTGCGCGTGAATGGTTGTCTGTCTTTCTGTGTTGGACTAGTGAACTGGATACGTTGTGAAGACTTGTTAGGTATTTAAATAAAAAATATTTCAATAATTAAACATTTAATTTTTGGATATTGGATATTTGGACTTGATGCTGTTAGCTTTGCTCTTGTTGTGCTGTATGTCCACTGTATTATCGTGTAAATTCATTAAGAGAAACAAAAACAGTCAAATTCGTTGTATGTGTTTATAAACATCGAACAAAAAGTTTGGAAATTTGTGTTTGGTAGATTATTTCTCTGTTGTAACAATGCTTCTTGGCAATGAATTGTATACCGTCGGAAAGCCTGTTAATTTCCCTTTTAAACGGTGCACCATTTGTAAGGAACATGCATTTGTGGGATGAGCAGCACAGCTGAGTATGTGGGTTGCGCCCATGAAATATTTCCCAAATCGTCTCTGCCAATGCCAAACAGCTAATCTGCTGTTGCTATTGACTTTTGTTTGGTGTTGTTTGGTGGATTGGATGATTGAAGTCTATCAGTAACAAGGAAGAAACAAGACATATTGGCAATTTTACAATTTATTCATTTAACAAACAGTCAGGAGCCTCAGTAGTGTGTGGAAGAACCATACACGGCCACAACAGCCTGGTACCTCCTCCTCATGCTGGTCACCAGCCTGGTCACACACTGCTGTGGGATGGCATTCCACTCCTCAAGCAGGATTTGTCGCAAGTCAGCCAACGTGGTTGTGTTGGTCACTCTAGTACGAACAGCACGCCCAAGCTGATCCCACAAGTGTTGAATTGGGTTGAGGTCAGGACTGTTGGCAGGCCATTCCATTCTCTCTACTCCCAAATTCTGGAGGTAGTCTCTGATAAACCCCGCTCTGCGGGGGCGAGCGTTGTCATCTTGGAGGACGGAGTTCGGTCCCAGACTGTGGAGAAATGGGATTGCCACTGGTTGCAGAATCGCATCTCGATATCTCTCTGCATTGAGATTGCCTCCAATGAAGACAGGCCTCGTTTTTCCAGTGATGGAGATGCCGCCCCACACCATCACACTGCCTCCACCAAAAGGTGTTACTCTATCGGTGCAGTAATCAGCAGAGCATTCTCCCCGTCTCCTCCACACTTTGACCCTACGATCCGACTTCCGTAGGCAGAATCTGGTAGAATCTGGACTCATTGCCAATCAGGCACCTGATTGCCAGCACCTGGGGGTACCGAAAGCTCAAAACAAGAGTCAATAGCAACAGCAGATTAAGCTGTTTGGCATTGGCAGAGAAGATTTGGCAAATTTTTCATGGGCGCAACCCACATACTCAGCTGTGCTGCTCATCCCACAAGTGCATGTTCCTTACAAGCGGTGCACCGTTTAAAAGGGAAATTAACGGGCTTTCCGACGGTATACAATTTATTGCCAAGAAGCATTGTTACAACAGAGAAATAATCTACCAAACACAAATTTCCAAACTTTTTGTTTGATGTTTATGTTCGGCCAATACTGCTGATTGACAGTAGACAATGTTTCAAATATGGATATTGGTGCAAAGAAGCAACATATTCTGAAAATGCAGATGCTTCACACAACTTCAACCCAACAGCACAGAGGATTGATACAATCAGCACAGTTTCAAGATTATGGTTATGGTTAAGTTATGGTGTTAAATAATGGTCAGAAAAGTATTTTGCAAAACATTGTGATGTCACAGTGAAGTTGACATTTAACCTTTGGGATATAAAATGTCATCACTTCACTAGTTCCTCCTATTAGATATTTATGCACAGTTTTGTCATAATTAGCATATTAACTCTTGAGTTATGGCCACAAACGTGTTTTGGGAGGTCACAGTGATCTTTGATCTTTGGCCACCAATATCTCATCAGTTCAGCTTTGAGTCTTCAATTTGGTTTCCACCAACTCTTGAGACACATGCAGCTCCTAAGCTGCTAAAGGCTTCACAAAGATAGTCAATAACTTTGTCTTTGTGCTGTTTGGAGCTGAGCGGGTGGTGTGGTCATGACACGGATGAGAGCGGTGAGACTCAACCACAGCAGTTCATTTGCCAACTGTTGAAAACAGTGACAATAGCAAAGACGCTCTACATAAAGCCGGAGGGAACATTTTAACTAATCACCAGCATTTTTCAGGCATGAAGCCTTATAACCCAGAAAGCTGATGTTAGACCTGTTTTAAAGCGCACTGGCGTGTTTCCACCATGTTGAGGAAACCTGAGACGACTGAATCCTCGATAACATGTCTGCAGCAGAATGAGAAAATACTTACACTTTACGGTTGTACCTATAATATGCGTGTAATTGAGAGCACACACCTGTACAACTTCAAAGCTCACAGCTGTGCAGTGAGAAAAATGAACTGAGGGAAATCTGACCTCCACCTGTGCTCACTATACTCCCTGCAACAGCAGGACAATAAACTCTGACATTTCCATGATTTATTTCAGGACAGGCACCAGATGCGCTGACTATGGGTTTACAATGTCAGTGTATTATGGAAATGCACATTGTCCTCCCACACCGCCAACTTCTTTGAAGCCTCTTTTGCTCTTATACACACCGACTGCACAACAATAGTCAGTGTGCACTAGCATTCGGCTGCCTGTTGGTCTGAATGAACATCTAGGACTGACTTTCCCTCTGTGCATTTGCCCTTGTCCTCCATTCATTCAGCACTCAGTTACTACTAATGTTGGTCTTCATGTGGGTCACAAACATACCACCAACTGCTCCTGTCAATACACATCAGTCAGCATTATTGATAGAGGATCAATAGAGGCCACATTCACTTTGAGAGCTGAATGAAACCAGTCCATTCTGCACACATGGAGGTGGTGGAGGCCACAGGCTGGACCACACATCAGTCCTGCTGTCAAATGTCTGGGCCGGGTCATTCACAAGCAAACATTATCATTTAGTAACTGTATAGGCTCCTTAACATGTAGATAAATGGTGCAAAGAGGCTTCCTCTTAGTACTCGATCTAAAGGACACATGTGCAGTTATGAGCAAAACCTCCAGTTAACAGTTATATAATTACTTGTGTATAATATTTCAACCTTGCTTTGGGTTAGCTTCATGGGATAGATAGTACAACAAAGGCAACAAGGGAAAAATCTAGAATTGTTTTAGAAAGATTAATTGTGGGTAAAATGAATAATATTCTGCTTTGTGAAATAGGATTATCCAATAATAAGAGATTTATGTCAGGATCTGAAACAAAGCAGAAAACAGTCATTTCTTTTTAGTGTTCTTAAAGGTTTTTAAAGATGTCAAGAGAAATAACTCAATATAGTCAAGATAGCATATTAGGACTACAGTTCAGGGTGAGCAGCAGGGTTGCCTGATCAAAACTGTTTCTGTACTAGTTAATCTGTCTTTTTGTTAATGACTGATGCTCATTACAGTTTCTCTAACCTCAAGTTGAGGTCCAGAAATTGTTGAAACCCCCAAAACATTCAATTGACATCATGTCTAAATCATATTTCAAAAGCTAGAACTTTAGATTGATTTGTTCAAGAAAAAGATGGCAGACTTATCAGGTGTGTGGTTTCATTTCTAAATACTTTAGTGTATAAAGCAAACAAGTGCACCGCTTGTGGTGTCGGGTCAGACGAGAAGATGAACTCAGAAAACAAGCTGCTGCCTTTTGAAAATCACAGTCTAGAAATCAATAAGCGGGAGACTGAAAAGGAATCCAACAGACGGGCTCCATCAAGCCAAGGATCAGTCCTTCGAACCAAAACCAAGACGAGAATCGCCAACCCAGGCTTTACTGTCCCAGGATTTCTCCCCCCGAAACTTTCAGCACCTTCCACCTCTCCACAGCTGGAAATAATCTAAACTAATATGACTAATCTTGATAAATGAGAAACAGATACAGTGACAGCAGTGCATTTAAGCTTTGGATCCTCTCAGTAATTGAGAAAAGGAAAAACAGTACTAGATATTGCGATGTGAAGCGTGAACCTTCATTGATTTTACAACCCAATTCAAATGTTTAGAATAGATGAAATGTGAAAAATTCAAGAATTCTAGAAGATACCTAGAGGGGGATTTATATGATGTAAGAGAATATATATATAAACCTTTGACCTTTACAAACACAACAAAAAAAAACTTGAATAAATCTGACTGATGTGTGTTTGAACTGCAGCTCACAGCATTAAACCACAGCACAAAACAAATATTTGCATCTTATTAACATGCATACACCAGCAGCACAGCAAACTAACAAACCAACTGTCCCACAAACAACCAGCAAAACCAATGATACTTGTTCAGTCTTGCAGATCTGGAGACACGCAAACTTGTAGAGATTCAACCCAAACACTGATAAGCAGAGACACACTCGCATGCATCCTGATGAGCCCAAACAAACTCCACTGAAGTGGTGGCTCTGGTGTGAGTCACAGTCTATGTTGCCACCTACAGAGCACCTCCATACAGCACAGGATGTGCTGTATGTTTAAATGGCTGTCAGACGAGTGCAAAACTGACAAGTGCATTAGCAGAAAGCTTGTCAGGGTGGTTCACATCAAAATACAGCGACCCTGCTCACGCTTGTTTGACTTGTGAGGGTTTAATGATCTGTTTACACCTCGTCCTCGCTCGTATTTTGCCGTCAGGTGTTGATGAGGTTCAGTTTCTTCAAATTGCAAGAATGAAGCTGCATTGGAACATTATACTACATCGTAAAACTGCAGGTTTTTGGACAAATAGTGACAAAATAGTAAGCAGGTGACAAAGGAGGAAGTATGCCTATAATAAAATGCTTAATTTTTCAGGACGCTGTGGATGTGCATGATGAAATGCATTTTTTTTGTTTTGGTCTCGTCAGTAGAAGACAGCTGAAATGATGGAGAAAAAGCAACAATAAAGACAACAATACTGAAAAAGTGGATGCCACTTTTTCAGTAAGACACTCTGGTGGCAACGTCCCACTCTGACCTTGAGAAAAACTCACACACGAACAAAATCATATTTCCATCAGTTACATTACATTTTCACTTCATTTACTGGAGACCTACCCCAACCATAACTACAACTTGCTTGACCCCAAACCTACCCCTCACCCTGGCCTTAACCCCATTCTCCAACCTAGATGGAAGACATCCCCCTGCAATGTGACTGAGTCCGCAGATTCAGGTTCCCATGACTAGAGTATTAGTACTACACACACACACTCGCATACTCACCCACTCTCTCAATTTCGATGCCAACAGCAATTAGTGTCAGCTCATGGTTTCTCCTGTTCATGGTGAACCTGTGCCAACTGCTGGTGCCTCACCCACCTCTTGTGTAGCAGCAGCCACGCAGCTGATTGGATGGAGGGTGTGACTGCCTGCCAGTAACCTTTTACCTGATAGGCTCTTGCTCCTCTCAGCCAGTAAACCCGGTGCTTGCATCCCTGACAGAGTCGCGTCTGGACGCTCTGACGAATACTCGGAGCTGATTGGTTCCCAGACAGGAAGGTGTGTGAGCGTGCATACCGTTCAGGTCTCTCCTCTTATCGGTGCACGCACACGCGCGCACACACACACACAGACACACACACACACACACACACGGGTGTGTTACGATATATATGCTTTGTAAATGCAGAGATCAGATGTGTGTCAAGTAGGCAATACACTGTAAAGATGCAGTTTTACACGTGTAGTCCGGTTTCCATGACAACACCTACTTTTCTCCGCAGACGAACTCCACGTGAGCTGGAGTCAGAGATGTTAACTGGTTTCATATCAAAGCCCGAAGCTCTTAAAGGTTGAGATTCATCGGCCAACAGGTGACCTGCTGGTCAATAGAAGCGCGTGGTCCCGTAGATCTCACACACACACACACACACACACACACACACACACACACACACACACACACACACACACACACACACACACACACACACACACACACACACACACACACACACACACACACACACACACCTATTGCGCTGCGGTGACATGCACGTCACAGGCCTCTGAATGAAAAGCGACAGTATGCCCGGTAATAGGATGTTTGGCTTATCCTGTATATGCCAGAATACTGCGCAGTGAGAATCACAGCAGTCTGCGCCTTTTGTGCAGCAAAGGGAACCAACGCATGCTTTTGCTTACCTCATCGTCCTCTGCCGTCCGTTTGAATGAAATCAGCAATGTTTTCTATCAGCTCGGTGTTTTGTCCTGAAAGTTCAGGTCGAATAAAAAAAAAAACGATCCGGATCCGGCAGCAGCAGTTCTGGGTGTTTAAATAGAAAACAGCGAGGCTTGCAGCCGGCTGGATGGGCAGATGTTGAGGGTGGAAAAGGCGACAGGGTGTGGGGAAAAATGCTACTCGGATGCCCACAGTTTTCAGGTCTGCCTTTTAAAAAAGAAATGCCCCCTGGACGTCTGCCGTTTCGGCCGGAGCCATTTCAGAGCGCAGCACGCCGCTTTCCGAAGGACATGAAGCCGGGCGGAGTGGCTGACAGCGGCGTCCGAGGTGCCATCTTTTCCTGCCTCCAACCACTGGGAGGCTGGATGGAGAGAGAGAGGCACAAACACAGAGTGAGAGGGAGAGAGCAAGGCTGCTGAAATATTCATGCCTCGCTGCTGTGTTTCCTGCACTGTAGCGCCCTCAGTCCGGTGATGGAGCAGCTCTGCAGGCAGGTGGACAAATCAAATTCACATCTGTCTTCTTTGAGGGGAAAAAAAGTTGTCAAAATGAAAAAAATATGTATATTTTATAAACAATTATAACAGCCTCTGTCCTAAATCCTAGAATTATTTTTTATTTCACAGCAAACCTACAATCTCACGGGAATATTAGTAATGTGATTGGATAAAAAGCCATAAATACTTTAAGCCTTTAAGACCCTGAGAAATAGTATCAGCATATATTACTGTGTGATGATAGGGTGTGCATGTGGTGTTATTTCCTTATTTGAACACTGTATCTACACTTAAACTCAATGTAACATTTCCAGAATACTCCACATAAGAAATTAGGCTACATCCCATTTGGTTTACCTCCGACTGATGGATCTGACTGATGAGACATCCCAACATGCAGTCTTACAGAGTAAAAAAAAAAAAAAAAGAGACCTGTATAACCTACAATTTAAAATGATCTGGCACGCACACACACATGTCAGCAGGCAGAACTGACCGGCTACAACATCTGTCTCATGTCTGCATCAGCCAGCTGCTACTGTTTCTAGAACATGGACGATAGACAGGCTCACTCAAAGCTCCAGAGCTGAGGCCCTAGCCCGTTGGTCGGGAATATTACATCCTATAGTTTGCAGCAATCGTCCGATATGTTCTGGAAGTGTATTACGTTATTCTAAAGCCAACAATGAGTTGGATGTTCCAGATAATGCAGTTACAGTTTCCTATAATATCTGTACAGGAGGAGTGTTTTGGTTCCCAATAGTGTGCAGCCGGTTCCACATGAAAGACGTAAAGGTCTAAAGGGTTTTTCTTGCACATTTATTTACCACAAAATCTGTTTGCTGTGTTAAAAGATGCATTTAAGGCAGAATCACTGCCAACAAGCAATTTAATATCATTAAATACATTTAAACGTATGTTTTTGTTTTGCTTCTAATCCTAAATATAGTTGTTTAATATCCAATTGCTCCATTTTAGAATTAAGACCTCAAGCATTAAAATCAAGCCAGCTGCAGTTTACCTTCTCACCAGCAGAGGTCCTCCTAATTCCCAAAGACCTTAAAGCGTTTCCATTGTAGTCCACGTGGTGCTGAGGATCCACTTTCAGGTCCTATCCATGCTCCCATCTGTTGGCTTTAGTTGTGATGTAAAAGTGAAGTCTGTATTACGAAAGAACTTTTATTTTGAGATTATAATTTATAATTTCGTCACCCTGGTTGTCCATCCTATGAATTTACAATGGTAATGTGCACATGTAACCAGAATAATTTAATCTGGGATCTTAATTATTCTGTTTTGGAACTATGTTACTGTCCCCTTAAGTAAGGTCGACAGGTTGTCACATAGCCGTTTTCCTCTGTACACAGAAAAGTGCTGAGAGAGTCAATCTTTTCTTTAATATATCATCTTTGTTACAGAGATCGATAGAAGTGATCATCCCTCTCTCAATAGAGGATCTTTGTTTTTCCGTCGTCTATGGTAGGAGTTGTGAGCAGGAAAAGATGAATCAGATTCCGCTAAAGAAAAGTAAACAGCTTTAAATTGAATGTTGAACGACGAGCCATTGAAGAGCTTCAGTTTCGCCAACAGATCCTTAGAACTTTGAACATTTGATATCCTGGTGAGTTTATTGAAGTTCAATGCTTTTTTTCCCCCCCCTGTTGCATGCCAGCTTCGTTAGCAGGAATGCTCGACGATATTTAGAAGCAAGTTGTGTATTTTACAAAAAAAAAAAAAAAACAGTCAGGATAAATCTGAAGGTGATACAAAAAACATTCATGAAGATGTAATGATTGTAATTGAATGCCTTGAGTTATGTATATTCGCTAATTAGTTGTTGTATTGTGTGTGGTGTTTACAGCCATGCGGGTTGCAGGGCCAGTTGAGTAAATTGAATTAGTAATGAACTATTGTCCTGCACATGTGCATAGGCTGTTTTCCTTTTTTTGGAATAGCTTCTTCGTTGGAACCAGAGGTACCGTCCATCCACCGTCCATCCACCACTCACCCCATCTTCATCCATCTTACCGGCTACCTTCACCTGAGAGAATCCTCATCTCAGCTGGACATCACAGTTCACCTGGAGTCCATTTCGCTGGACATTGTTTGTGCACAGGTAGGACATTTGAGAACTCAACTCTTTCTTTTATATTTTTTTTCAATTTAATTTATTCCTGAGATCTCAGAGGTTTTTGATTTTCAGATTACCTGCTTGGTCACTTTTTAATGTGTGGAATTGTCAATTTGTTGTAGTATTGGTTATTGTATTGTGTTCTAATTAAACCTGTTGTTGTAAATGTAATTCGGGGTGGATATTTCTTGTCTGTGCAGACGAGTGATAGATTAACCAGTCTCCTCATCGAACCTGGATTAGATTTGATAATTCCCCTCTTTTCTGTCTATTCTGCACTGTCTCTAAAGCAACAGCTGCACACACAACAGTCCTTGTTAGTTGCCCTTATTGAGGTTTCTTCTGTTGTTTTTTTTTCTAGTTAAAGGGTTTTTGGGGAGGATTTTTTTTCTTATCTAGATTTAAAGTCTAAGGACAGAGTGTATGATATGATGTATCTATTGTAAAGCCTTTTGAGGCAATTTAATGATATTGATATACAATGTCATATAATAATTGATATATAATAATGATTGACCTGACTTTTTAATTTCGTTAATATGGCTGTGGTGGTGCAACTTTTAACACCCACAGGAAATTACTTTTCTTTCAAGATCACTGTTGTAACTCTGTGTGTCTGTTGTCTTTGTCTCCACAGGAGGGCGCTGCAGCTCTGAACACATGCATCACGGGTTTAGGATCAAGGTTTTGTCAGGATGAATGGCTTTTTTTCTTACTTAATGCAGCTCATCAGTCCAGTTTCAAAAAGTGTACATTACTGTAACAAGACAGGAACCTGAGGGAACACTGTGCTGCCTGATCACTATACCAGAACAATTTTAATCTACCTTAACATCTGCTTTTGACTGGACTGAATCAAATCTTGAGAGTTAATTTAGAAGAGTTCACAGTTGGGGTGGAAACTTTTGCACAGCTCTGGTGTTTTCCTGAATTGTTCACTTGAATGTTCATCCAACTGAAAAGGTCACGCCATATGATTTTCAGCAATTTCATGCTCATTAAGTTTTCAGTGCCCATTTGTTGTTCCACCTTGTCACTTTTTCATCAGAGCAGTGCTTTAGCATCACTGCACTTCTCCCGCTCTGCATGGGGCTGATTGAACTTAACCATGCCAGGAAACTACAGCGCACAGGGCAACGTGATCTCTGCTCGAATAGAAAGTACTCTTTATGAAGTCAGGCTTCTTCTTGAGTTTAATATGACAGCCGACATCAGCCTGCCACATACACACACTCATGTAGTGGATAATACAAGAAGCCATCCTGTTTGGAATCATTTTTTTTTTTTATTTATTGTTTCTCCTTAAAATGAGTTTTGGGGATTTTGTTTTGGTACGTAATGAATATTATCGAAGGAGGAATCTAAAAGATGGAACATCAACTACAACACACAACCGCAAACACATGTGGAAACAGACTCAGTGACGCACATTCAAAGACACCAAACACAGTTTCCCTCTTACATCGCACGCTCGCCGATCACACACTCGGCAGCTTCTTTGTGCAGTGACGGAGAGAAAACGTCGACAGTAAACATAGGCATTCACAATATGCAGGTACCAGCATGCGACAAACGGAGCTACAACTACGCTGCGGCCTCTGAACAAGCTAAAAATGCACTCAAGCTTTCACACTATCATCAGAAAAAAAAATGACAGTGCTGTAAAACACAGTACAGCTGATTTACTCAAACATGTTAAAAGAAATGCTGAAAATTCCAGAAGAGGAAAGTCTATATTTTGCAGTCTGAAGTGATTGATTGATCATTTGTTTGGACTCGATAGCAGGGACATACAATATTTCCCTGCAATGTTAACCTCAAATCTGTGTTAAAAGAGTAAATGGTTACATTTGTGTCAATAACAAATCTGAAAATACTGGCTGGGTGATTTCATGGGGCTTTTGTAGCTGGACGTGTCCTGCGGTGCGCTCTGACTGCTGGTGGTTCTCTGCAGGTTTAAGGTGAAGGACGGGTTTTTCTTCCTCATCTCTGCCTTGCTGCTGCCCTTCGCCTGAGGTGGGTTCCGTGCGGCCACGGGCCCGCTGTTGGCAGGCACCGTGGACTTAGCTGCCTCAGAAGACCCAGTCTTTCTTGTGAGGGGGCTCAGATAGATCTGCATAGTCACTAAGTGAAGTGGTAGAATGAGGTGAGGAGGGTGAGAGAAGGGCCAGAGTGGAGGTTGGTGGAGAGGAAAGGAGCGTTGTGACAGAGGTCAAAGGGCAAAAGACAAAAATATGGGGTGCAAGGGGTGAGGGAGGGCACACAAGTCATGGTGAGATGTGAAAAATGAAGGATGAACATAAAATAGGAGCTCAAACACAATTCTCTCCACATCCCATTGCAGTACTTGAGTATTTCATTTCTTTTCAGGGACGAAGCGTACCTTTGCAGTGCGTCACACGCCTTGTCCCTGCACAAGAGTAACACAGACGGGTCACGTTAATTTACATGCAGCAAACAGCTGCCAGTCTGTGGCTTAAACCTTTCTGCTATTTACGCAGCAGCTATTTTATGCTCCTGTTATGAATGCTGCCAGATAGAGCATGAAAAAAAGAGAAAGTGCTCTCTTACCTACACTTACTGCAGCCTCCTTGGACTTGCCGCTGGTATATTGAGGAACGCGAAAGAAGAAGTACCAGAGACGGCAGAGGACATGAAAAGGAGAAACGTACAGAGGAGGAGATGCAGTGACAGAAATAGAAAGTCAGTAAATGTGAGGAAGATTTCAGCAGAATAAAGGGTGTCGCACTGACACATCAGTTGGAGGCTGACTGAACAGTTAAAGGTCCCGTGTGCCTGCTCTGGGGTTGTCGTGTTGCTCTGGTTCAAGGTGCTTTCACATAAAATAGAACGTTTGAGGGTGAAATAACCTCAATTTAATTTTAGAGATTTGATTGTGAGCTGATGGGTCAGGAATCGACCCAAGATCAATGGAAATTTATGTGCCCTGGTTTGCAAGAAAAAACAATTGACATTTACAGTAACTCAGAAATATTTTGGTGGTAAGACTTTATTATGAAACTGTATTAAATTTTTTTTTTTTTTTAAACTGATATATTGTTATATACGTACATTTTATTATACAGCCCTGTACTCCCATAATCTGTATACAAAAGTTGACTGAGCTTCTGGGTTGGAAAAGTGAGGCGAATGAGGTAGTGCTTAAACTGCATTACCAATGACGGCCACTAGCTGGCTTCAAAAAGGCTCTGGCTGGATAGACTCCCATTCAACTTCTCATGAAATACAAAGTCAATGTCTTTTTTCCACAAGTCATTCTAATGTCATTCGCTAAAGTCACTTCTTATTAGTTTTCTGGTGCTCAAGCCTAAAATAATCCCATCATTAATTAGACACTAGGCCTCAAAAACGGTATGTTTGGGGGTGTGTCTATTTGATTGACAGGCCTATGGTCTGTCACGTTTTTATGGCATAATGTTCCCGATTTCTCAATCAAATCAAGTCCCTAGCTCGTCCAAATATGGTCACTTCTGGCTCCAAAGTAGCAAGATGGCGACGGCCAAAATGCCGAACTCGAAGCTTCAGAATGGCAGTTCACTAACCAATGGGTGATGTCACAGTGGCACCTTGATCAGCGTGGAATAAACCCGTCAGTTTACTAGAGCATACCGTGTCATTGTCACATTTTGCCTCACTTAGGCATGAAAAAGTACAGTATACCCATGTATGACCAGGGTTGAAGTGGCAGGTCATGTGACAAAGTACAAAGGCAGATGAAGTCCACATGAGAATGAGGTTTGGGGTGATTGGTCTGAAACGACACATGACTTTCTTCCAGGAGAGCAGTGTTTGACTCTGTGAAAAAGCAAAAGTCATTGTGGACTTCTTCTGCGTGATGTATGAAATGTAAAATTACTTATTTGAACCCAAACCATGATCTTTACCTGGCAGTGACACTGTACTATTTAGCTGACTGACAGGTGTATTACATGCTTTAGCATTATACTGGGTTGAATGATGGACAGCGACTCAACACCAGAGTCTTTTCAGTTAAATTGGAGATTTAGAAATAGCTCCTTACCCTTCCTGATGTTTCATATAGGTGGAGGCTGCAGAGGTTGGCCGAGATCTAGGGGTCTTACATGGACTGTCCTTCACACTACTTGCTGGGCTCTTCACACCACTGGGAAAAAGAAAATGTGAGGTCAAGGATTTTTTTTTCTTTCTTGTCCATGTTTCTGATGTAACCACTCGAGAAAAGATAGAAAAGACAGCAACTGAACGCAATAAGTAATAAAGACGAAAAGCAAAAGAAGTGGACAGCGAATGAGGAGAGAGGAAGAAGACGGAAGGTAAAATGAGATTAAATGGTGCACAAAAAACGTGACATGTGAGTGGAGAGAAATGAAGCAGCGTTGCTAATGATGACTGTGATGGTGATTGTGCTTCTAATAATGAATGGACAGCCTCATGTGAATGGAGATTTACCTCTCTGTGCAATTATATCAGCATACCCCAGATATAGCAGCAGCACATTAAGGTATAGAGAGGCCCGATCATGCTCTCTGACTAATGCTATCTAATGCCAGTATCATTTGAAAGGTAATTGAGAGGAAGAGATCTGCAGGAAATGGTTCGCTGCTTAATTGCTTTGAAATAAAGGTAAGTATTGGAATAATCACTGAGCATCCATGTGTGCTGTTTCTTAGATAATGGAGGGTGTCTGCGGATTTCTTTTGCACGTCTGATAATGAGAAAAAAAGCTTTAGATCCAACAGTGAAGCTTCAACGTCAGTTGTGGTAGTTTTCCTGTTTGTTTCCATGATTGATAAAGAAATCATTCATAATTTTTCAGCTTTGTATGCGCTGTACAAAACTGGAAAAGGATCATGTGTTTTGTCTCAAACATGCTTGGAAAATACATGATTTGCTACAACTTTTCTAAAAATGAAAGTGATTTTGTATAATCTAAGTGCATCTTAAAATGCCATGAAATCTCATGAAATGTGTCTCCAGCTTCCTGGCCGCATGCGGAGCAGCACAGTGTGTTACTACCTCAGAGGTGGTGTTGGGCTGTAGTTCCTGGCTGTGGAGCTGGAGGACAGTGTTGAGCTCTTCTTCACAGAAGCAGTGCTGGAGGTCACTATGGGCGGTCTGGAGGGCAGAGTGAGAGACACTGGCCTGGCTGTGGACACACACACACACACACACACACACACACACACACACGTTTACACATGATCTGTTTTACAGTTCAGCAATTGCTGATACAATGAACGACACCGGTATGATACGTTTTTATCAAAGATCCCATAAAGTCAATGTCCTCTTTTGAATGACATATCTTAAATCCTTCAACTGACATGTGGATGATGACAATAGCTCACACACACAAATCTTTGCTCACCTTTTGCGCCCGAGGCTCTTCTGCCGGCAGCCGCCTGGTGCTCCTCAGAGATGTTGAGCCTCTTGAGGACATCAGCCAGAGCCATCTTCAGCAGCTGGATTTCATCTTCCTGCATCTGCATCCTCTGCTCCAGGTAGGTCAGCCGGTCGGCCACATCCAGACCGCTGGCTGCTGAGCTGCGGTCATCTGTGGGAAGAAGAGTGAGAAAGTGTGTGAGAAGGAAGGAAGGAAGAAAGGAAGGAAAGAACTAATGAGTGAAGGAGAGGAAGCAGGAAGAAAAAGAAAGAAAGAAAGAACAGTAGATATAGACTAACGGGTTTTGCAAGGACACAGATTATGTTGTTTTGCATTTCATTACATAACTGATAATATGCGTTAAAGGTAGAGCTCCATTACAAAACACAAATCCACTGAATATTTTCTAGCCTCCAAACCAAGTTTAAAGATGTTTAGACATGCAGATTAAAAAGCACAAAACAAACCGCCAGCCCACAAAAACAGATCTAAAGACCTTGTTAACCAGCTGATGCTTCAGAGGGTGATGTGATACATAACCACACAAACAGAGAGGCGGGGAAAGATGGCAAGAAAGAAATATGCATGCAGTCAGCTATTTGACATCCACTCGTGATGCCGATAGAACAGAAATCAGGCTAATGAGGTCACGGCACAGCTGGACACAGCAGATCATCAGCTGTCATTACAGAACAGCATGTAAACAAAGCACTTCCGTCAATAACACGCAACAATATCTCTTCAATCAAGTTCTACTAGACTCTTCTTTCTGTTGCTGCAGACAATCACCAGTGCAACACAACAACAACAAGGGATCAGAGGTGGATACCGTGGGAGCCACTGGACGGTGAAGAGTTGTCAGGCTGCCTCTGCTGGCCAGGTGGGCCTTCCTCCACCACCCTGGACGTCTTCCTCCTCTTCCTCTCCTCTTGCGAGCACACTCTTTCACCCCTCTTTCCTCCCCTGTCTCCAGTCACACAGGCTGGCTCTCCCTCCATTTGATTTTCCTCCACTTGCTGGTGTCCACTAAGATCTCATCTCCTTTGCTCCACTTATGTCACACACACACACACACACACACACACATAAATACACTCTCACAGATCAGCCTCTCTGGTGCCTTGTCCGCTTCTGTTTACAGCATCCAAATGGTAAAGTATCTGCAGCAGGGAGGTGATGGTGTTTCAATCCTTTCGTTTCCTTGGTGGTTTGCCTGGCTGGCACGCTCTGGGATGCGGTGATGTGTATGACAAAGCTTTAAGCCCTTTACTCTGTGCGTGTATATAAAGGTGGGGGTGGGGTTGATAATGCTTAAAAACTCAGCAGTCGTTCAATTCAGCCTAAATTGTCTGTGCGCATGTGTGTGCCTGGACATACATGTGTGTGTGTGTGTGTGTGTGTGTGTGTGTGTGTGTGTGTGTGTGTGTGTGTGTGTGTTTGTGCACGCAGAGTACAATGTTAATCCCACAGACTGAGCCTCTTTGACCCCGCCCCCACACATAAACCCCATGTCACTATGAGATGGAGACACAGAGAGGAAGCAGCAGAAATAAATCTGAAACATGGCCTGTTCCCATGTTGTGCAGCAGTAAATGTCCACTGAGTTGCAGAGGTCATAGAGCAGTCTCCCTGAGTAATACTGAATATGAGGTAGAGGCATGCTTGTAGGTTCACAGTGAACACAAGGCTCATAAAACACTCAAAACAGGAATAAGATGAAGTGACTTATGAGAAGGAGCAATATTTCCCCGCAGTTTTCAGCCAAAATCTTTGACAAACAGTCAGATTAAGTTTTATAATCCCGGTCCATAAACTGATTCTTAACGGGAGGTAGCTTACTTGTACTACAGGGGGTACTTCTCGAGTTGCCAGGGGGTATCTGGCTAGATTGTGAAGAAGCTCACCTAATTTGATTAAATAGACATTTCTGTTTGATTGCAAAGTACATTATTGTGATGAGTTAGTGGCCCTGACACCACGTTGTGTGTGACAACTAGTTGGCTTGAGATGCTGAATCTTTAAAGCTAAATAGAACATTAATAGTTCAAATTAATAGACATGGTAAATATGATGAATAGGCCTTCGTTGTTGAAATAGAAAAGCAATGATTCAATTCGCTATAAAAAAAATGGCTGAAATTTTAGCGAAAAGTTTAGATATGAATAGTAGAAATGTCTAAAAAAGAGTAATACAGAAGATAATAATTTTGAATGTTTAGCTAAAGCGAATGAATAATTGCTGAAATAACTAAAAGCAAAATGTCTAATATTTTTCTTGGCTAAAAGTGAAAGGTTTGAAATCATTAGCTGGCTTAGTTAAAAGGTTTAGAGATAAATTAGAGGAAGCAATGGATAAACAGCTTAAATGAATGGTTTTAATATAAGTGACGGCTAAAAATAAATTATGGTTAAGTTTGAACAGTTATGATAAAATGCACAAGGTTATGGATAAATAGTTGCTGTCAGATGAAAATAAAATTAACATCCACTACTACAGGCACCATCATTAGTTAAATATTATGCTGTTAAAAATAACTTTAAAGTTACAGTGTAGGACTTTTACATATAAATGAACATCTGTCACATTCAGTGCTGATAAAACACGCACAAGAGTTTTTTAAATCTGGTGTCTGGTGAATGAATACTAGGCAGGCTCTATGACCAGATCACTCACACCAGAGACTTACGTTGGTTATCGGCTCATTTATGCTTCAGCTCTTTACTAACTAGAATGACAAATCAATGATTCAACCGTGCTGCTCTACTGGACTTTCCAGATTTCATTGTACTGAATGGATGAAATTTGAATAGAGAAACAAGTTATTTTTGTGGGGGTTGTAACTCTCAGAACAGTTATCTAGTCTTGTACCCGAGTGACCCTGTTTTTGTATTTACTCTCACAGGCAGAAGGGGGAGAGAAAATTTCTGCACTGCATGTTTAAATCAGCATGTTCAGGTCTTGATGGCTGGTGCTGAATAAACCCCCATCAATGTCTGTGCTGTAAAATATGTCCCTCAATGTTCAAACTCTTTGTGTTCCAACCCAGACTCTCAGTCTGATCATTCAAGCATGCAGCCAGCAGTAATCTGTCTCTCATGGAGAGTTGTGATTCTGTGTAGGCCTGTGATCTTCTGTTTCTCCTCTCGTCCTGGCCTTGACATCATCCTCGTGCCACCTCCACACACCCCATATTAGATTGGGATTAGAATAGCACATAATCCGAGTGCTGTAAAAGGGAATTAGCAGCCCAAAGCTCAGGCTACATCCACACTCTCTTGTCTGTGCTCTAACTCGGCTATACAAAGACCAGGCAGGATCCCTGGATGCCGTTTATGCAAATGTCAAAACACATACAAATACGTGCATTAAAGTCTGTGTATGTGTCTCCCTCACACACACACACACACACACACACACACACACACACACACACACACACACACACACACACACACACACACACACACACACACACACACACACACACACACACACACACACACATTCACACACTGCTGAGACAGCACCAGCAGTTTTAAAATTCATGAACGTATTATACATTTTAGCAAAATGAAAATACATTACGGTGTAGCTGCAGCATGGAGAGCCGTTGGAGTGTTTTAATCTCCGTCCACAGATGGTGTTTCTTGAATGAAGGAACAGCATCTGTCTGCTCATATCAGCACCCCGCATGCTGACACACACAGGCCACGAGTGCACAAGCAATCCTTCACATATTACTCCACTGATACTAATATCCCCGAGGGGACAAGGCATTTCCCTAAATCGCCTCAGCTGAGACACATTCCTCAGCGCCCACAATTTGACCATGAGGTATGCGAGAAGTTCGATATTCGGGATTAGTGTTCAGGTTTATCTTGTTTTAGAGCGAATAATGCCAATGTCAACAATCCAACAGCTCAGAAAAATTGCTTTTCAATGAGATTATGCGACAGATTTTTTCCGAAGGGTTTTATAGTATATATATATATAAAAAAAAAAAAGAAAAAAAATTTGGACCAAAAATTGGCATTAAAAGATTTTGTATGATTATTATTATTTTTATTTTTATAGTAGGAGCAGCAAACAATCTTATCTGAAGTTCTACATAAAAATGTTCTATATTACGCTCTATTACAGACACCTGTTGAGTTGTTTAGTCTTTTTTTTTTTTTATTCAGTGGAGGATTCTTCGTCTATTTTTCTGGAGATTGATCAAAAGTGAAATGAGAAACTCTAAACTTGCAAATCATACATGTACACAGTTACATACGTTGCAGGAAGTTATCTATTTTTGTTGGTTTGCAATTAAAGATGTTTGCTATTCATACACCACACGACATACACAAGACTTTAAAGGGCCTTGTTCAGTTTTGTTGATCACTTCTAGTACTTGTACCCCTCTGAGAATCTGTTTTGAGCATCACAAACAAAATTAAACAAACTCGTCCACAGTCCAAAGAAAACCAAAAACCATCTGCATGGTGCACGATGTGAGAGCTTATCTTTGTGTATTTTGGGTGAACTGACCCTCTATCATGTAAACTCTACCTGTCATGAAGTCGGTGTCTGGTGCCAGCAGGGAGTCGCTGTGGTAGCTCTCCTTCAGCGAGGGTCTCCTCAGCAGGCCGTGGGCCGTCTCCTCCATCCCCAGGCCGTGGGCCGTCTCCTCCATCCCCAGGCCGTGGTCCACCAGCTCCTCCATGTGTGCGTCCCCCACCGCTGTGCCCGTTGCCATGCCCGTTGCCATGCCCGTTGCCATGCCCCTGACGGAGTGTGTGTGCGTGATCCTGCCTGCTCTTACTTCACTGCTGAGATAATTCACCTTCCTTAAAGCAACAGTTGCCTCCACCTCCTGCTTTCCCTCCTTCCCTCCCTCCCTCCCTGTCTCCTGCTGTTCAGTGAGGAGTGTGTGGAGGGCGCAGAAGGAGGGTGATGTCACTCAGAGGACAGATTAAGGACATGGTAAACCATTTGAAGCTCAAGGAAGGACATGGGAGTTGGAATCTCTCCTGTGTGTGTGTGTGTGTGTGTGTGTGTGTGTGTGTGTGTGTGTGTGTGTGTGTGTGTGTGTGTGTGTGTGTGTGTGTGTGTGTGCGCGTGTTTTTCAGGGGTCAAGGAGGCTGTAAACAGGGAACACATTTTCACATTAAAGGCCTTTAAATTAACTTCCTGAAAGATAAGTTGCTCAACTCTTCTCTACAAACAGCTATAGTTACTGCTTCAAGGAGGAAAAAGATGAGTACAAATTACTGACCTGTGAGCAGAAGAGAAACACACTCCTGACAAAAATAAAATCACACACAGCAGGGTGGGACCATGCATTTTGCTGTTGCATGCAAAGTTGCAGGCAAGCATTTCTTCAAAAGCGCTTACATCAGGCTACCATCCGGTGTGGCCAGCCCTGGTGTACTGTAAGGATGATGAGATTCAGAGATTAGGGAGCAGAACTTGATTAATTACAGTCATCAAGAGGACAATAAGCCGGACGTGGTAATTAGACCAACAGAGAAAGAAACGGGAGCAGATGAAAAGCTATTTAGGCGATTGTGTTTGGGTGTCCCTCAGTGTAAGCTGCGTTTCTGTCTATTTTACATTTGCAGGATTGATTCCTTCTCTAGCAGATGCTTCCCTTTGCTGATCTGTCAAAGTTTTCTGGCACCACAAAGAAAGTCCTGCATTACCCTAACTGTTTTCACACTACTACTATTTCACAAAATCATAAATTTAAATGAAAGTTAGAGCACTGTTGAGTTATTCTGTTTGTGATCAAAAATAAATGGCACATGCTGTGTGATAAAAACACTTTTCTATTCTACTGATCCTCATGTTTTTTCCCCTTCATTCACTTCTCTTCACATTTCTTTTGTTGTTTCGCTCATCACACTTCCTGTTAAATCTGCATGCATTTCTGTGTTTGTTTGCTACTGTGTAAATGCTACGGAGGAAGAAACACTCAGACACTTTAAGTAAAATTAGCAATACTAGACTGGGAAAACACTCCATTACTAGGAAAAGTCCTGCATTGAATATGAATAAGTACAGGTAATTACGTATCCTCATTAAAATGTATTTAAAAATATCAAAAGTATTCATAAGGCTGCAAAATAACCTCAATGCATCTTCTACTGATGCATTGATGTGACAGTAAGCAGCATTTTACTGTTGTAGTTGGTTGTGATGGAGTTGGTATGAACCATTTTACATACTGCTGTGTTGTTTAATCTGGAATATTTTAGCACATTTTATAAATTCAATAAATACTTTGTATGTAAAATCTTAATCTGCAAAGTAACAAGTAACTCTAACTGTCAAATGAATACACAAGAGTAGAAGTAAACTTATATATTAAGTAACATTAAATGATGAAGTCCCTAAAATTTGTACTCAAGTACAGTAAATTGAGTAAATGTAAGCTGTATTCCTTTTCTGTGTACAAGTAAGAAACCAGAGAGGGAGACATACTGTATCTTTGTACATGTCTCTGTGAAAGTATTGTCTCTGGAATGAAAATAAAAGTACACTCATGTTCTATGATCCCACAAAAATTACCTTATAATATGTCATATTGCTGTTATCATTAATATTGCAATGATGGGAAAATAAGATCCAACAATAAACAATGATTTTAAAAACAACCACAGGTGAAAACATGAAAACTCAAGAATGATGTAAATGGGAGATTTATAATTTATATTTAAATGATGATGCAGGAAAATTAACAGGATTCAGGGTTAGGAGTCAAACTGTGACTGTTATTGTTACCATTATTATTCACGACCTAACTATTGATTTGATTTTAATATGTACATCATACATGTAATATGTATGCATTTATCTGATTTTCAGTCTATCTATCAACCTACTCAACACGTGAGCACTAACAGAAGGTTGGATAGCATCTGGGGTAAAAAATACTCAGGTAAAAGTGCAAAAGCAAGTCCAGGGTTAATACAAAAATAAGTACGTGTGGTCATGGTGAAAAAAACAGGCTTCTCACTTTCTCAAATTCTTCAATATGTTTCAGGGTAATTCTTTCTTCAGTTAAAGACAAAACAAACAGCTTTATAAACAAAATGGTCTATTTCAAAGTGGAATTGTTTTAGAAATGTAAAAATCTTGTTGTAATATTATACTTAAAATCTTTTTCAATTTGTTTTCTTGGTTTCATGTAAATGAATTCTGACACATTCAGGATCTGGATGTGTTGTCCTGCATCCATCTCCCCCACCCTGAGGTTTTAATCCACTGCCTCGGTTTCTATGCACTACCAAGAGGCCACCAGTCTTGGAGCGGACCGCCACACTTGAGAGGCCTCTCGGGTCAAAATGTGCAGCTAGTTATATTATTATGACACACTAATCGTCCGCTCTGGCTGCTGTTATCCCTGTGTAACAGACACTAAGGCCCCGTGGTGTGGCGTGTATATGTGCTGAACATTCCTAATGCCCTGAGGCCTGAACAGGGATAAAGGCCAAAGGCAGATAATGACTCCGCTGCCAGAGGACATGCGAGGAGAGGGAAAAGAAACATGGACGAGGGACAGGAGAGGGCTGACACCTTTCTCCTGCTCTATTCAAATTAACAGGTGACCATGTCATGTTTGTCCTGATTGGTGTCTAAATGTGGAGGTCAAAGGACATGTTGGACCCTGACCTGTACATGGTGTCTCACTACTGACCTCCTGTGGACATTGTACATCATTACAGTTCATTGGTGGAGGACGTTTTATCGAGTTCCTATAGATCACATGCAGTGTGCTCACTAGAACATCCTCCAAAAAGGAAATGAGGTTTGTACATAGACTGAGTTAGCATTGAGGGATTACTGAACGGGCCCACTGGGCACAGGTCCAGGGACCCATGGAGTGACAGGGGCCCTGATCCAAAGCCTCTCTTTGAAGTGACTGTTGACATTTCTTTTTAGTCACGCAAACCATAACAAAGAGATGCAAATTGACTTAACCCAACCACTTTAAACTTTAAATGGCTAAAACTGTCCACAAGGGCACTCAAAAATACTCATAGCAAACTCAAATAAATTCAAAATGACTCAAAATAACTACGAAGACTGAAATGACTTAAAACAATGACAAGTTAAAACAATTCAAACTCACCCCAGAGACTTAAAATGATTCAAAACAATGACAACAACACTCAAAACAACTACCCAGACATTACAGATGACCAGAAAGTGACGCAAACCAACAAAAAATGGATGCAGAATGAATACGAAGACACAAAATGACTAAAAAGAGACAGAAAATTAAAATAGATGGATGCAGAGAGACACAAAATGACAAGAGAGATGCACAACTCAGAGATTTGAAACACATCCAGGTCATCTGTAATTGCTTTGTCTCTCTTTCAGTCTGTGTCTTGCTTCTGTAGGAGGGTGTGTGTGTGGGGGGGCTTTTTACAAATCTGTTCCTGGGGGCCTTTTAATTCATAATCCATCCATTAGAGTTAGATAAACTCAGAAAGGGGACTATAAACAGGGATTTTACCACAATTAACTTTTTAAGATGACCGTTGAACTTACCTGCTCACTAAAAATGTGTGTGAAAGTTGTAATTGAGGTTCAAAATTTTTAAATAAAGTCTCTTTTGACCCGTTAAGGTAAAAAAAAAGAAAAAAGAAAAACAAGAAGTGCGAAATAAAAACCCACACACAGAATTTTCACAAAGGACTTAAAATTTATAAATATTCTCTCAATGGAACATTAAATCAGTTGGGATGTTATATAATTCTTCCAAAATCCAAGAGATTTTCAGAGAGCATGACAAAGTGACAATAATCTGATACACACATTGCTTCTCTACTCCAAAAATATCTAGACTTTTTACTGTATATCCCCCTTTTTTCCCCGAAATATATCAAAATATATGTCAACAATAAGCATTAATACAGACCACACAGAAAGCTGAATCTCATGGGTTGTTCAGGTGCTTTTGTTTTGACTCACGGTGTGAACACACTTCCTGTATGGCGTCAGTAAAGGTTACTCAGTGTTTGACCCCGTCACTGTGGACGCCACGAGTACGCAGAAACTTCTCTCTCCTGAGTGCTGGCCCGGCCTTGTTGTCATGGTAACGAAGGATGCAACTGCGTCCATGCAAAGCTTCTAGGCAATTACGTGAATAATAACATACAATCTAGTCCATGCTTTGTGCAAAGCCGACCAGCACTTGGGAGAATAACACATGGCAGCCTCCTTACTGAGCGTTCTTTGTCACCTGCATCTCTCTCAGTAGCAAAAAAAAAAGATATGGGATGCAGGGAGAGAAAGCTGCTGAACAGACGTGGGTGTGGCCATGAGACTTTTCTGCACACTGCCCTCTAGGGGACAAACAGGTCAATGCACGTCTGGGAAAAAGGCAACAGGAGGCAGCTGATCTGGATGGAGGGAGAAGCCTGTTCAGCAAGTTTTTAATTTGATCCACTCATTAATTATATTAAATCCCATCTGAGCCCACTGGAAACCCTTGTAGTTTTAATAACTTAAATAAGGGACTGTATGGAAATTATTAGGGTGAGCAGAGGCTAAATCCTGAATTTTTTTCCTTAATTAAATTTAATTTAAAAAAAAAAAGGTTCTCCAATGGAAACTGCAATACACTCCCCTCTCAAAAAAAAAAAAAAAACATCTATGGGAACCGTAACAAAATAGAGAAAGTAGACCTACTCAATTTTAAGGTAAGGCCTATGACAGCCGACGCATAAGTAAAGGCAGAGGCAGGAAATTTGTTGGCATTCATAGGCAAATTAAAAAAAAGATCAAAAACTTCCATAATACTTTCCCTACCTACAATTTCCATACAGTCCCCAATTCCTGACACTGGCTACCAATCCTCTATAATTTGATTTGAAGAAGGAAAACTGGTACCTCTTCTACCTGAAGCCTAGGGGACAACCTGTCCCTTCTGTCCCATCTCAGATGAACCGTCTGTCTCTTCCCAAATAGGACCAATCAATAAAAGCTCAGGTGACCGTGTTGCCACTCTCCCAAACGACACACTTAAGGTCAGTCAGGTTGGGCAGGAAAGACAGAAGTTGACTCTTCCCACAGGCCTCAGGTCAGGTTGGAGTTTTTCAGCATCTCACAGGGGGAATCTGATCGAATCTGAGCCTGTGTTTCGAAACCACTTCTGCTCTCCTGCCTGCTGGGGTGTGCTTTGGTCTGGTCTCCACCCCGTGACAATGCAATGATTTTAAACTAAACAACATTTACATCTCAACCGTCACTCATTTATTCTCTAAACTCTTAAATTACAAACGAACAGAAATATTTTCTATCCTGCAGCACGAAGAAACAGGATATAGTTAATCAATTAGACACAGTATTTCCAAATAAGTTAAATTGAAATCTTAATATATTTTATTGTTTACTCCATTTAAATATTTTTTTTTTCTTACTTTAAATATAATTATCACAGATCTTGCAAAAATACTACACTGTGCATTGGCTGTCTGCATGTCTAAAGAGTGCCCGGTGCTTCCTGGATTCAGATATGTACACTTCATTAAAAATTGCCTGGAAGGGAGATTTTCACTGGCTAATATCTACGACCTCAGGTCATATGATGATGGCATCAGGTCCCTTCATTTTCTTTCATTTGGTCAAATCTCAATTAACGTTATGGTGATTGAAAACTAATCTGAAATCAACAAAAAAATAATGCATATCCTTTTCTTAATTTGCAAGTTCATTTTCCAAAAATAGTAAGTCTAAAAATATATTGCATATGCCATTTTAGGAAATCGACATAATAAAATATTCTTAATAAGGAGAAATTGTAAAGTAGGAGAATATATATTACCTCTTTGAAGAATCTGGGAATTAATAGAAATAAGAAAAAGAACCCAATGATCAGGATTTGATTTTGTTTTGGGTTCAAATTCATGCTGCTCAAATAGAGACAAAGTTAAAGATGGCTTTCGAGTGTTGAAAACTTTTACGGCTTATCCAATGTGAGAGAAAAGGGGGCGTTTGCTGTGTAGGAAAGCAATCGGGTACTCTTTCATGTTCTTAAAGGTACGCACACTCCGACACTACTCGTTTTCTGAGTGACAGTAAAACACTTGCAGGTTAAAAGGCAATGGAAGAGCGTGGCTTGCTCCACAGCTCACTTTAAAGTATCAAACACCCCACGCCCGCCCCCGCCCCCCTATACCACCCACAACCTCCCCCTTCGATCCAAACTCACATCTAACATGGTGCTACGTTTGTATGCACAGAAAGTCAGGCCTCCGTCTAGATGCCTCTTTGAAATCTAATCATATTAACAGTGTGGATACATACATATATATATATATATATATATATATATATATATACTGTATATTTATATAAGTATGTCAGAACTGATTGATAAATCAAATGGAATGACTCTAGTAATATATACCATCTATTATTCCATGGGATTCAACAGGTTGAGCATCAGGTAACATAACAAACTCGCTGGCCGACTCCTCTACTGGAGAAATTATAGAAATACACAGTTTGCACTGACAAAAGCAGCTATGACATCCTCACTGGTTCCTTCTACAGGTACAAAACACACACATAAATGATATACAGTAACTCCCACCCCGGTAAAATAATAATGGGCTGAATTAAAAAAAAACAAAAAAAACATTGAACATTGTTGTAATTAAGGAATGGATTAGTGCAATATAACAAGGACAGACGTGCTGACGAGGAAGAGAAGGGTGAGGGGACGAGACAGGGAATTCTGGCTTGTGTGACATCCTTTGGTTTATCTTGGCTGGGAGGGAGGGAGGGCAGCAGGAGAAAGAACAAGTGGTCTGGGTATACAATTAAAATGGGTAGAACGGACATTTTAGCAGCCAGATTGGCGTCATGAAAACTGTTTGTAGCAAGTGTAGAGCTGCAATGATTAGAAAATGTATTGACAACTATTTTGACGGTCTGATAACGATTTTACACTTTTTTTGAGAAAGGGGGTCAAATTTTCTAAAGTTCTAGCTTTGCAAAAGTGAATATTTGATGCTTTTCTTTGTCACAAGTGACAGAAAATGTCACATCTTTGTAATTTGGACTGGAGAAAAACATTTAAAGACAACACCCTAAGCTATGGGAAATTTTAACAGGTGTTCTCCACTATTTTCTGACATTTTTCCCAAAACCTTAAATCAGTCTTTACAGCCCTGAACCACTGCATTCTCCATGTGCGTCAAAACTGATTACGTCGCAGCTGTCAGTCAGTTATTCAGTTAATCTATCTGCAACAAAATCCTACTTTGTGGAACTACAGGTTCATCCGTTCTACCACTTCCTGGTCATTTGTGGTGAGACTAGCTGCCTGAAGCTCTCCCTGCAAGTCATAAGGCAAGTCCCAGGGAATCAGTAAAGGTGAAATGAAAAATTTTAGAGTCTTGACACAAAGTTAAAGAAGCTCTGCTCTAGAGTCAAGTTTTTTAAGGAACGATCTGTCTAACAAACCCCCTTCAGGTACAGTATTTTAGTTTGCACAGGGCATCACTTGAGATGAAAATGTTTCTGTCGGTGTCAGGAGAGGGGACGGAGAGAGAGAGAGAGAGAGAGAGAGAGAGAGAGAGAGAGAGAGAGAGAGCTCCACTTCCTCTAAAGCTGCTTGTTTGGTTTGATTGCCTGAAAGCCTCCTAAAAAACCATCACACATGCCCACATTTATCCATTTATCCTCTCTGACAACACCCACTCACTCTCACACACACACACACACACACACACACACACACACACACACACACACACACACACACACACACACACACACACACACACACACACACACACACACACACAACTGAGACAAACTCAAATCATTAGAAATAAGACGACACTCTCCATTGGCTGCTCCTTCACCCTGGCTGCTTGAACACCGTTAACATTAAGCTGACAGCGCAGGCTTGTGCTCCCCGGAAGCACCTTAGTGCCGGACCATCCCTGAGCCATTGGCTTACAAATGGAACAAACATGATTGTTGTGCTAAGATGCTTCGGGGGAAACACAGACCTGACGGTAGCCCCGCTCAGCCTGGTGTTCAGCATTCCTGGCAGGGAAGGGATCGGGGTTAAGATCGGGGGGAGGGAGCTGAAAAATCAGAGTTAATTAATGAATCTTTGCTCTTCCAAGCCAAGAAATATTGGTGCTCTGACTGAGATTGGTTTAACTATCCCATCCTAACCCCTCTGTCGTTAACTAAAGGGATCTGTGCTTCATAATGGGCCGCAATATTTGCTTCATCTGTCGCTCGTCCAACCCAGCCCCACCCCATCATCCCCCTTCCCTCTGATCGTGAGGTGCCCAGCAGAAAATACAGGGGTGTTCAGTTCCTCAGCGATCCCCCCCTCCTCTGAACAGGAAGGGGGAGCTTGGTTATGATTAATTCATAGGCGTGACCGCCCTCTACCCTCTACCCTCTACTGCAGGTTCTTCAAGATGCGTCCGTAGCGGAAGTCGTAGACGTGCCGGCAGAGATACACCAACTCGGGGTCGACGTCTGTGGGCACACAGCGGTGGGAAGGGGGGGCGAAGTCGGGGCGGCAGGGCACCATGCTGGCACTGCCAGGTGGGGCGCCTTCGGCACGCCGCTTCACCAAGGCACAAAATCTAGGGAAGGAAAAGGAGAGGAAAACATCTGTCTGCTGTCAAACCAAATGTCTTCATGCTATTCCACCTTTATTTGAACACTAAAACTCAAAGGGTGATATTCAATAATGATGTCTCAGCAACCTTTCATCGCCCAGTCTTCCCTGAAATTCATCAACAGTTGCAGTGTGAGCGACGTGTGATAAGAAAAACAGAAAAATAGGCTTCCGCGGATCTTCGAAGGTGTTAATGAGAAGGAACAACTTCATGAAAATTTCTGCTAACAACGATCGCTTTGTGTGTGTAAGTGTGTGTGTGTGTGTGTGTGTGTGTGTTGCACTTACTTACCTACAGTACTGAGCTAGTGGGAGAACATAGCATCTGTCTTCGATGCAGGCCACACTATTTTCATCCTGATGCCGAGAGGCGAAAATCTCATTCTGAAAGCAAAAGTGGGTGTAAAGTGTCACATCACTGCAAGTGTTTCCTATTGGGCTGACTGACGGCTGAAGAAACGACAACGCTTCTGGACTGGGAGCACAGAGGGAACTGTAACTGCTCACGTGCAGTAGGATTACACCTCTCTGCCACCACACACAACAAAAACCCTGCTCCACTCGACACATTTAGTAGAATTGAATTTTTTAGCAGTGAAATTGCACTCGTTTTTGTTCTTGCTTTGTGCGAGACTGGGGTCGGATCCTTATCTTGATTTTTGGCATTGTGGTTAGACTGAAGAGCAAACGAGCTAACAACAGTTCCAGGGCTGCTGGGAGGAAGATAATGATGTCTCCAGCAACAGTCAGTGTGAGCGGTTTGGTTCACCTCCTCCTTGCACATTATTTTCTTACTTACTGCACCTCAGCATACCTTGTACGATTTCTATTACAGCACATAAAAAAACAAGCGATACAAGTAATACAAATCAGAAAAACCTATTTCCTCCTGCATTCAAACTCACTGTACAAAATGATATCCTATAATGTTAAAGTTCAAGACTGCATTTGTGTAATAAATTTGGCAGTTAATCAGATGACCAAAAGTGTCATGAAAGAAACTGGTCATTTCAAAATAAAATGTCCAGAAATGATATATTTTGATTATATTTATTCATATACATGTATTTAGCTATTTCATAACATCTTATTCTGAATATTGCTCCCTTTGGTCTCTATAAAAAGCTGGAATAACACAAATTTACCAACTGTGTGTTAATCAAATATAGTTAATTAAGATAAAGCTGTTCCTTTTTAATTCTATTGGCTTCCCATGAATGTCAAGTTATCCCTCATGGCTCAATTCTCACCACCAACATACATTTGTTTATCACACAACAAACAGTTTTCCGGCATGTTATTACCGTCTGCCTGCACCAATGTCATTTATCTGCAGGGAAAAATTAAACCTTCTGCTTCGTTCAAGCCTCACCTCACAGTGGGCGCTGGGATCTCGGCCTCCCTGGGTGTGCTCAGGTCGGTAGTACCAGAAAAGGCTCATCATCAGCTCTCCTGAGGCAGCACATTGAAACACACACACACACACACACACACACACACACACACACACACACACACACACACACACACACACACACACACACACACACACACACACACACACACACACACACACACACACACACACACACACACACACACACACACACACACACACACACACACACGTAAACAATCTTGGCCATATGTCCCCACGACCATCCGTCCGTGCACACAAAACTGCAGTGATCTCCCCCTCGTCTCCTTTACCTGTTTTGGGGTCCTCCCACAGCGTTGATATCTTGGCAACATATGGGAGAGATTTCTTCCTGGGGCCTGATCGTAGCAGCACAGTGTCTCTGACACGTATCACTTCGCCATCCCTCTCGACTCCTTCGTAACATTGCCGCAGGGCTGTCTCATCCTCTCCCTGTGACACGCATGCACGTAAACACAATAAGGACAGATATAATTCTCATTACCAAGGGAAGAAGGAATCTGTCACACAGAGCTGTACGGTCTAAACACAATTATCTTTTCCCTCAAGAGCGGATTTCTTTTCTGTCCTTCAGTAAGGCAGCTTCAGGGATGCTAAGGTGTCTACTAGCAGGGTAGTGGAATAAGGGAAACTGTCTAATCTCTTGCTCGTCTTCACTGCACAGAGATGTACCAACAAATAACCTACCGCAATGAAGACGTCTCTCTCTGTGGGCAGTCCAACAGGCCGCCAGCCGTTGGTGGCACGTCTGCGGCTGACTCTCTTCTGCTTGGTGCCGCTGAGGCTTGGCACGGGTGACGGCTGCTTCGTCATTAGCCGTGTGCGGCCCATGGACAGGGAGCCATTGGAGGGCTTGGTGCTCTGCGGGCATTCCTTGGCTAGCTTTAACCTGGCCTGGGGCTGGTCTCGCCCAGACAGGGGGGTCAGCAGGTGGGGTTTAGTCTGGGTGGAAGTGGGCACGCTGGATAGAGGGCAACTGGACATGGGCATGGCAGGGGGAACCAGGAGGGAGGGGCTGTGATCACCCTGAGGGGAGGCGTAACCCTCTGGAGAAGTAAAGGGAGAGAGTAACAGAGTCATACATACACAATCAGACCACTTATAGATGAAAAGTTCAATTCATAGGCAATGCAAAGCTGCTGCTACTTGGTCTGGTGTGACAAGGATCTCATGGTGGCCAATTCTAGCTTTCTTAGTTGGTGCTGTTCAGCAAAAGTTACATAAAATTTAAATGAGCAAATTGCACGCCTCTCCTGTGGCTGGTCTTAAAAGCAACCTGCTTCTTTTATCTTCTCATCAGTCCAACTGTATATACGTAACACATTTGTTACGGAAAACACTGCAGTAGTCCTGGAGCTCCTTATCAAGGTATATCTGAGTCAGCCCCTCAAGCTATAAGCACTTTCAAAGCTCATACCAACAAAAAAGGTCAAGATAAAACAGCAATGTTCACACTTGTTGGGCCTCGCAACTGGCTTAAGGCACATCGTTTAATAACAAAGGGCTCTTTGTTAGTAAAAACTTGGGTCCAAGTATGACATTGGGATAAAAGTTTGTTTCATAATGGCAATTATACAAAGAGAGCTTAAGATGCCTGGATCAGAGGAGTGACATCGGCGTGAACATGCCATCAACTTGTTCCAAATTTCATCAATCAATCTTATTGTCTTCACTTAGAAACACTGACGGGGTTTAAAAGCACAGAAACCAGCTGAAATACCTCTCGTCAATCCATTACCTCCATCTCCTGCTCACCTGTTTTGATGCTGTGCGTGCATCCAGTGCATCCTGTGTTGAAAGAACAACCTCTGCTGTTGACGGGAGGCATGGCTCTATAGGTGTAGCCACCGATCCCACAGGCGTCACCGTAACAGGGCGAAGTCACAGAGTTGCAGTAGGCGGGGTGGGGGAGCCCCGAGGGATGGGACACCTGCCGCCCCAGCAGCTTGGAGCCAGTCATACGACTGGGGCACAAACCAGAGGGGGAAAAGTTCAGAGGTCGTGAGGCCAGGGTAGCTGAAGTTGTTCCAGTGTGTGTTGGGTGGGCGATGTGGACATAATAGCTGGAGAAGCAGTGGTCGGCGGTGCAGAGGCAGGGGTGGGGGCTGAGGGTGAGGGCTGTGTGTGGGTGGGAATGCGTCAGGGATGGTGAGGTTACTAGGCACTCGCGCTTCACAGGGGTCATTGCCGAGTTAAGCGGCTGATCGTCTGATTCTCCATAGGGCTGCTGGCCGAGGAAGAAGGCCACGCGGTGGCAGTATTCCACTGAGCCCTCTGGGGGACAGCAGTAGTATGGGCTCAGTTCGGTCTCCAGCTGCTCTTCCTTCACTTGTTTCAGCGGGTATGCGAGCATGCTGCGTGACTGGTAGCCTGGTTTGGTGAGTCGATGGGTGCAGTTTCCTGTGTCCCACTCTACCTTCGGCTCAAAGTCTGCCTTTTTCTTGCAGGTTGTGCAGCCATTGTGCAGGGGAGGCACCTTCTTCCCCTTCTGCTTTTGTGTACGTCCCTTGTGTTGGAGTTTGACCCTGGAGTGTTGCTTCGGGGTCGAGACCGGAGCAGGAACCTTACAGTCTGATGTGATAGTAGCTGTGGGTGCAGCCTTTACTCTCTGTTTACTAGTAGCAGAAGAACTGGTTAACTTCAGCAGGGCTGCAGCGTTGAGTCCAGCCAATCGTCTGGGAGCGGGAGCATTCAGACACTCCTGACTCATCCCCACAGCCTCATAACTTCGGTTAACTTTGGTCTTCTTGACCGGCTTAGAGCTTTGGCACAGTTCAAGTTTGTGAGATGTGGAGACTTTATTGGTGTTTCCTCTAGAAGCCTTCAGACCTCCAGGGACACCACCTCTGGCTGGATCTACGTCCAGGGAAGCCCCGACATTCGAGGGTTCTTCTTGTCTCCTGGCCTGTTTGGCGGCCGGTTGGGCATCAAAAGCTCTGTCAAGCAGTAGACTGTTCACTGCCTCCGCATTGAGAGAGGCCAATCTGCGCTTGCGTGGTTGCAGGACTCCCGGACCCATAAACTCGCCATAACTTAGGCTGCTTGATTTTAATTTGGTTTTTGGTAATGACTTTGCCTCTTTTCTTTCACCGCTTTTCCCTTTTTTGGACTTGGATTTGAGCGATAACTGTCTGCGACCATCTTTTCCTTCCCTTTCTTTAGAGCTTTCTTTGTCACGAATGCTTTCCTCCAATCGGGTAAGGAGGACGCGGCAGCTGAGCCTTTCCCTTTCCGAACTACCAGCCCTCCCCCGCAAAGGGTATAACTTTCGGTCTCGCTTCTTGTCGCGCCTCCGGTCCAGCTTTCTGTTCTGGTTTAATCGTTCTGCTCTTCCTCCCTTGTCGTTCATCCTCTTGGCCGTATCGTTTCCTTGTTTGACGATATCACTTATCTTCTTTGT
Organism: Brachyistius frenatus; assembly: GCF_029030835.1. Classification (NCBI taxonomy): domain Eukaryota; kingdom Metazoa; phylum Chordata; class Actinopteri; family Embiotocidae; genus Brachyistius; species Brachyistius frenatus. The sequence continues at coordinate 821,908 of NW_027210752.1, forward strand.
CCTGCCGAATCGTAACGTGCGCTCATTGCAGGCGCTGCCCATAGCGCCACCATGTGGCCAAAGACGGCTACTGTCCCACCACTCAGCACTTCTGTGGCTCTGCCTGTGGGAACCTTTCTGCCTTGCGTGAGTCATCACATGCTTCTCCACCGGGCCTAGAGAGAAAAGACGGACAAATGGTCAAAACACAATTTTGGCCTATTTTTCATGTGCCCACAAAGCTGGCAGTTTACAGAACAACATCCAGTAAACTATACAGCAGTTCAAATCTTTTACAAACACAAGTTTTTCATTGGTTTCACAGAGAGCTGATTCAGCGCTAAAAATATTTCACATATTTGACTTTTATGTCCTATCATCAAACAGATGACATCAGAGTCCTGGCCACATCAATAAGTACAGGCTTGATGGTCAGGGCAGGCAGTCAGATGAGAGCACGAGGTGCATTGAAGAACCAAGAGAGGAACTTTGTAACGTTATTTCAAACATTTTTACTGCCAAGATGCAAAACTGAACAAAGCTAGAGAGGCTTTTGTGTTGCAGCGAGGCACAAAGAAAACAAAAGCATAACAAAGATATTGACTATCTTGCACAAGCCTTCATATTTAAACACAACATCTGATTCAATACATAAAGAAGCTTAGTGATGAATAAATTCAGATGAATGGTTTTGTGATCAGACTTAATTTATTTGATCATATGGTGAGCTCCAGCTATTGTATGCCTGTCTGGGGAGCCTCTCATTATGATGGGTTTGGGTGCGGGATTTTTTTTATATGCTGCATTGGATAAACTGATGCACTCTGTCATTCATTCACTGCGCTCGTTGCCTTATCACCTAGTGTGCACACAGCATGCAAGTAACAGCTTGTTAAGGCCGATTGTTTGGTCTGAAATGTTTAGTCTGAAAGGAAAATGTCAAAAGGGGCTTTCTCCAACAATGAGCTCAGCCGAGGAAAATAAGACAAATAAACAAGCCGACTAAATGCCCATTTAAACTTAGTGCCATTTTTAATCCCTTTAATTAAATGGCTTCACATTACTTTCTAAATATTCATAATATGTGGAGAATCTTTACATCAGCCATACGATACATTGTACAATATGACTCCCAAAGCTCACTGAAATAATTCAGCAGTTAAAGTCAATTAGCCTACAAACAGTCAGCTTGTGAAAACGCTCCCTGTGCTCATTGTGAAATTGCAACATAATCAACTAGAGAATGACTTACATACTGTATACAGCGTGTTAAGCAACTGCATTTTCAAAATAAAGCCCATGTACAGACCATGACTTTGCTTAAGGGAAAAGGTAAAGCAGTGGATTTGTATATTGGAGGTCATAAAGCTTTGTTGTGTAATGGCCTAATAAGGTGGTTTAACTTTTAAAAGAACAATATCTGCCTTTAATATATGTACATTGAAAACTCGCTACAGCAGATGATACAACTAGAAATTTTCCATCATGTAACTTTCCCTTTGTAAATCAAAAGACATTTTTTTTTCCCTCCAACTCACAAGAGCTTCTTGTCCTACACCATTACTTTCTGTAATTAGCTATAATCGGATAATGAAATCCTCCCCCTTAAAGACAATTGACATGCATATTTACAGTGTGTGCTTGTCGCTCTATTCTCCTCACGTTAAACTGTGGAAGGATGTAGGCTTTTGTGATTTAATGTTAAAACATTTCCCTCCAGATCTGCATGATGCTATCAGTTTATCACAAGACAAAACCAGTCATCCCAGGTCTCACCACAGTGAGCTTTTATTGTTTCCTAGTTTATTCTGGATGGAGATGAACAGGCCGGGGCATCTGTTCAAACTAGTTATGGCTACGCGAGGCACCAAGAGGCCCGATGAGCGATGCAGATTTCTCTGCAGTGTGATCACATTCACGGCTAGAGGCCTCAGCCCAACTAACAACTCATTAACAGTCAAAGCCTGACAAAATTTTTCAAACATGTTGGATTTCGTTGGCTCTGATCTGACTGGGCTTGTACAGCTAGTGAGTGATCCTGTCACTAGCCAATACAATTTTAGCTCCAGGGTCCATGAAAATCGAAGACAACTTTCTGAACTACCATTTCCAAAGTCTTTCAAATGAATTTAGAGCAGTTTGTATCATCCTCCACTTCAAAAAACATGCACATTTAAATGTAAATAGCTTGAACAGCTTGTAACAAAAAATATAATGTAACAAGTACTTGGGATCTGCTGAGGAACAATGGGCGCATGTTGTGTGTGATGCTTCATGATTGTGTGTCTCCCCCCGTCTTTGCAATGTCACAGGATGGCCAGCTCCAGGCTCCACTTCTCAGACAGGAGTGAATTTGTTTAGTGGTGCGACCTCGCTGGTTGAGACTGAAACTCAATACCTGAATGACTGACTTCAAACATAAAATTCAGAGGTGCTTTCACTTAATATTTAATCTGAATTTAAGACCAACAACTCAAATTTTGTCACAGATTCTGTCAGATAAAGAATCTAAATTATGTCGATAATAGTCTGTATTCGTATGGTAATATAAAGCCATGCTCTTGCATCACTCAATATTTTCTAGTCCATACTACCCCACTTTAAAAACTTTAAGATTTCATCGTGTTTTAAAACCATGAGGACTATTTTCCAGGAGCAACCCTGCTGAGAAGTGTAGGTGTGGAAACACTGGAAGGAATAACCTGTAAGGTATTATCTCGTATGGAAGCGCTCTGGCCAAACCACAATTTGGCTCTTAAAACACTGTTAGGCCCGATGATCCTCAGGAAGTAATTTCACATTTACGGGAAGATCAATGACCCTGTGCTCCATCTGTAATTGGTTAGAAAACAGATCATCAGGTCCTATCACAGCATCAAACAGCGCACACACCACCATACATTTATTTATGATGAGACTCGCATGATTTCTCAAGAATCTCGAGATTGTGTGTGTTAGAGAGCAACTCCGATGGATTAAAGGGCACACAATTGAAATTCAGTTATTAAATTCACTACATCCAGTGGTCTGTACATCCGCTTTAAGCACGACATATCAACTGGCAGAAGGTTTTAACACAACACAGCAGATGAAACACCAAAGTGCCACAAACGCCACATTAAGTCACTGTTGAGCACAAAATCCAACTCTGAACTTCCTGGTATAGAAACACAAAGCATGATTATAACTGCCACACAGTGTAAAGTAGTCACTCCAAACACAAATGCCACGTGCAAATTGAGAGTCACTTTGAGAATAGTACAAAAAAATTTGATAAATCAAAAGTTCAATGTATTAGCTCTGTGGATTCCCAGTCTATGGGTCAAAAAAATTAAATGAAAGGGGATCACAACATGATTAAAAGCAGAGGAGAGAACCAATCTGATTCTGAAAGCAGCTCTTTTATGTGGTGACACAGTATTTCACCCCCACGTGAACCTGAACAATTATTGATTGGTTTACAAAACACCATAATGTAGTTTTACACTCATATAGGGAACATTCTTATGTGTTCGTTTAACTTGAAACACTCAATGTTTTAAGAAGAATTTAACAGTATAAACGCATTAATAAACACATTTTATAGTTTAGTTGCCTTATCAGTGTTTCAAAGTTTGTTATCAAGTATTTATTGGTATTTTCAGTAGGTTTCTGAGGATTCTAATGGGTTGAGCAGTTTAAGACGCTTATGACGTTTGTGTGTTTGCTGTTCGAAATTAACTTAATCATAACTGTGTATCAAATTTAAATGAATAAATCAACTAACGACTTAAATGAGACGTTTAACAACATTAAACTGATGCTGAGGGACAGCAACAGGGAGAAAGGAGAGAAGACCGGAGAAGAAATATGACTAAAACTGCTCAGAAACCCTAAAGAGATCTGGAGAAGGTAAAGATTGAGGCAGTGAGGGAGACGTCAAGGGTGTGTGTGTGTGTGTGTGTGTGTGTGTGTGTGTGTGTGTGTGTGTGTGTGTGTGTGTGTGTGTGTGTGTGTGTGTGTGTGTGTCAGAGAGAGAAAGAGCTGCGCTGTGAAACCTCATCTCCGCTGTATAGGCAGTTTTAATAATATTGTGGAGTACAACGCATCGCTCTTCTGTTCCTGAGACTGACAGCAATCAGTGAAAATGTCTCTTTCCTGGTTGTAAAACTTGTCAGGATTATAATCACTCCTGGCCGAGCTTCGCAAACCCCGTCCTGTTTAGCCACATGTTGCCAAGCAACGCAGACAGAAATCCAAAGGCCCTGGAGGTATATTTTATGATGTTTAAAATAGAAAAACGCTAAATCAAAATTAGCTACTAACTATTAGCTATTAACGATTGAAAATTTGTAGTTTGAGAACATGTTGCATTTTTAAGCTAAGTGGCAATAGTATAAGCCAGAACATTCAGTGTACGCTGAAGTGTAGCCAACAAGCATTAAAGGCATAAAGGAATTCAAATAAAGCAGATTTTCTTTTCTCTAAGGCACCCTGTGAAAATTATTGGCATGTAGGGGGAATCTTATACATTGTTTTACAAAAGAAAATACAAGTCCCTGGTGACTCTCCCGCTAAAGTCTCACATAAATATTGAAATAACATGCAAACGTAGCAAAACTGCAGAAATACAGCCACTCTGCTACTAAATGGTCTGGTCAATAACAGAGCGATTACATGAAGCAGGGCCAACAACTGTAGGTAGTGATTAACTTTTAGCACCCTAACATTTTTCCACTGAATAAAAAAATTAAGTCATCATTCTGGGTCAAGAAAAGTTGAAACACCTTCCCCTGCTCTCCCCAAAAAAAATACCGCAACTGGAGGATAAAATAAAACACAGAACCAGCTGTGGCACACCCAAAAAAAAACGTGACAACATTTGTGATTTTAACTTGTCATGGTTTACATTTTAGCGACTTAATGAGCGATATCAGTCTAGGGATTTTAGTAATAATTCTAAAACGAATATTCATCAAATAGACTGTACAGAAGGATTACAAAGTATTGCAGCATTTCTAGGGAAACTGTAGGCATTGGAGCAGTTGCAAACAGGTTGCTTTAGGGTGGGACTACCGCCCACTTATCAGATGCAATCTAGAAGATGAACTGAGTGCTTGATGTCTTCATTGCTGCTGGACTTCACCTGTATCTTGTAGGGGTTTTATTTGTGTTGATCCAGTATCACAACCTCCCCTTTTTCTAATAATTTGTGTACAGTTTCTGGTTTGCTGCCTTTACTTTCACCTCTTTGAATAATACAAATGTGAGAAGGACAAATCACTTTTTTAGCTCCTGTCAAAATAAGACCAGGAAAGGGTGAGCCCCCCCCCTTCCCCACCCCTCCGCGCGCCCCAAAAAAATAAATAAAGGTTCAGGAAAACAGCCAACCGATAAGCAACACCTTTCAGAATCAAACTCTCGGTAACACTGGTTGTGCAGGGCACAGTCACAAACCAACCATTACACCTGTAATTACACCTCACCCACTCGTTGTTTTTTTTTTGTTTTTTTTAAATGTTCCTGCCTTCAACTTTCAGGCAGAGCCGCAAACACCTCATCGCAAAGCACACGTTAAAAAAAAAAATAAAAGGGTAAGGTCGCCCGCTCGGATCAGCCCGAGAGGCGATCTTATTGTACATGTTCCGTGTCGCTGACGGGCAGGTTCAACACGAGGCGCAGGCACGTTGAGGTTTATCCACAGGAGATACAGGAATTTCAAACATTAGGTCACTGTTTTTGTTTTCTTCCGAGACTTGCACCGCAGCCTTGAGCCCGATCTTCACACCAGCACCATCCGGCTGCGATGTCGACACACGCGAAGCCAAATGCATGCATTTATATGTGAATATATACGTGCAGTGGTCTAGGAATACAGTAGGATGGGATACAGTACAAGCCTGACGTAGCTGCTCATCTGAAGTAGCCAGCCAGGCTCTAAATACGGGCTGGAGAGGACAGGGGAGGGGGGTGCTACCCGAATACACACACACACACACACACACACACACACACACACACACACACACACACACACACACACACACACACACACACACACACACCGAGCAAAATAAAGGGCAGTCACCCCTCCTGATCACATTTTCTGACCGGATTCCTTATTACCGACACGGTGGCTGTTCTGATCCCGGTCCTGGCTGAGCGCTGGGGAGCTTTATGGCAGCGGCAGCCCCGTGGATCGCTTCTGGTGCACGAAGCGAAAAAATGGGCTCTGCGCTCCTCTCTGGACGTCTGGCCAGTCGGAACAACTTCAAACATTCAGGGGCGAAATAGCAACAACAACAACCAAAAAAAAAAATCGAGGACGTAACTTACGGCTCGCAGCCACGCTTCCTCCTGCCAGCCGGGAACCGTCGAACAAATCTGCGGGTAGAGGAGGAGGTGGAGGCGGAGGAGGAGGAGGAGGGGGAGAGAGCCGGGACTGGTGCGATGGCAGAGCTCCGTAACTGGGAGAGCTGGGGAGGAGTGGAGAGAGGACGGTCGGTGGCGCTGCCTGCGAGATGTGTGTGCTCTTCCTGGTTGAGGCTTCCACCGATTTGCAGAAACTTAATCTGAACCAATTGCCATACGGACCAGCCTCGCTTGACACCCCCGTCCTCCAATGACGGACAAACAGCTGTTTATTGTGGAGGAAGAGGAGGAAGGGGGGTTTGGGGGGGGGGGGGGGGAAACTAAATATTTGCAGGATCCGATGATAACTTGATACATTAAAACGCGCGGCGCTACATCCTGGCCGATGGATGTTACCCCCCCTCACACACACACACACACACACACACACACACACGCACACACACGTACACACTACCATAGGACGACAGCCAGCCTCACCCTATCATTTGTCGTGACCACACTGCGACCAGCCAACCACCAGACTGTTAAAACACATCTACAGACATTCACATGCAGGGTGAACAAGGAAGAGGGCATTAAAAACCATGTCAAGTGTCCCATGTGGTGCATGCCAGATATGGTGTTTAAATGCCTCCCATTTAACTCAGTGCTGTAAGTTATGAGATGTAAAGCGCATAAAAGGTACTATCTTAATCACTTCGATGCGGTTTTTAGAGCGAGAACACACTTTAAAGGGTTACAATTTTCATTTTAAAATCTATTTGATGTATATATTGCTGAATTCAGGTTATATGGAGGTCATTTAGGGCTTTCATTTTTATTAATCTCTTAATAATTTGCTGGAATCAGAGGCCAGATGAACCATGCAGCCTCGAATATAAACTAAGTACACCCACTCTTCATTTACACATACTGAGGAAGCATTGCAACACTATGAAAAGACATAGAGCCCTCCATTCAAAACTTTACTGCGTAAAAGATTCACTTCATGAAGCAGCAGCTTGGCGTTGTGGCCGATGGAAGCTATTGGATGGATTGCATAGGGTCATTATCAAGGCCAGAGCCAGGAACTTGGAAAACCTATCCACACTCAACACCAACCTCCAATCACCATCAAAATCCTCTAATTGTAAACATTTTTCATATTTGATTTATTCAGCTTCATGTTCATTTATATTTTTTTCCTAATTTTATTCTCAAAATTCTACATACTCTAGTGAGGATATTTGGAAACATTTATATATGTATTTTGTCCGACTGGGTAAATGTGAATATGCTCGAGTCAATTAGAAAAATAACTAAAATCCACTTGAAAGACAGGAGAGCTGTGGCGGGACCGGAGGCAGCTGTGGGGAGGTCTGGAGCACAGTGGTTATTAGAGCTTCGTAATAATGTGCAGCAATCAACGTTTTGACATAAAGCATGTCTTTATTAGAAATAGAGGAGGCAGCAGCAGTGTAGATGTTTAAACTGCCAGCACCCTGCTCACACCACAACAGTCTGGGTGCTGCCTGTGACCACCTAATACCATACTGCTGCCATAATATCTGTGCTGCCTAACTCTTCTTACTCAAAAAACACACTTCATATTCCATATATCTTATTAAAAGGCTCAAAGTGCTCCAGACATCATCACTCCAGGTCCTGCCTGCAGTGTTTGGTACTTTATTCACTCCATGTGTAAATTGAACCACATATAAACTCAATATGGGTATAAAAATTGCATCTGCAGCACATGTTGAGTATAGCGAACTTTATCTTTGCTGAGACTTTTGTTTAACAGTTTGACAATAACAGAAAGAGATTTCTTTATTTTCTACTTGTTAAAGGTGTGTTTGAGCACTTAAAAACAAAGTTTATCTCTTTTAATTGCGTCTGCTCTGTAAAGTGTATCTACTTTTCCCCTTTTTTTCTCAGGCTCCAGAAGGGTTTTAAGATTTATTTTTTTAGTCAAGTGTTATCTAATCTGAAAGAATCTGAACCTGCCATCGGTGAAAAAAGCCACTTTGCTACTTAATCGAAACACTAGTGTTATTTAATGACATGGGGATGAAAGTCAGAACAGCTGAATATACACATTCCCCCAGAGTTCAATATAGTTATTACATCATTTGTCTGTTACACATCAAACTTTTTGTGCTGTAGGAAAGCAACTCAAGTGATTGTCATATTGTGTAATGTCAAATAATAAATTTCTTCACCTTTTAGGGAAGCTGAGCTAATCAGTTGTATTGTTGCAATAAAAACTAATCAGGTATTATTTGTCATACAAAACAATTTTCTTTAACTTCCATTTGAGGAGAGTGTAGAATGGATTTGAGACAAATCTTTTAAGTCCAACCTGAGAAATAAATTGAAGGGTAATGACTAGTTCTCAAGATCAAAACAGTGTTGTAATCCATTGACACCAGCAATAAAAAAAAAAAATTCTGCAAATGTGAACAGAAATTTGCTAGATGGTACAACTCTTAGCTGGACATCCTTACATTCAGCATATCCTTCACATTCCTTTCCTGATAAATTACATGGATGATTGAAGATCCGATGCCAATATTCTGTGCCAATTAATGCAAGTGTGTCCCGTTCATTCGATTCCATCTTTTTTTATATTGAGCCAAATCACATCTGAAGTCATTTCAGGGTGCTTAACACAGTAAGGTTGAGTTCAATATTAAAGGAAGAGCAATCGTAGGAGGGAAAAACTCAATTTTAACAGTAAGAATCCTCCAACAGAAATAGAACCACACACAGATGTGCTCAACTTGGGCACCAACACAACCTGCCTGGCAATAAATGGTAGACTACAATACAACTAACCGGTGAACACTCTGGAGCCTTGACTGCTTAACTAGATATTTCTCAAACATGCTAGTGGAGACCAAAAAAGAGCCAAAAGAAGAGTCAGTACCAGACATCCATCAGGTGACCAGACACACGACTCCAAATGATTGTCAATGCCACATTCCCATTATAGATAGATAGATAGATAGATAGATAGATAGATAGATAGATAGATAGATAGATAGATAGATAGATAGATAGATAGATAGATAGATAGATAGATAGATAGATAGATAGATAGATAGATAGATAGATAGATAGATAGATATTACAGAAAATTACAGAATAAAAATAGAGGTAGTAAAGGTATAGATATAAAAACAAAAAAGTATACATGCACAGTATATACAAATAAAATAGGATAAGATACAAAATTAAATTAATTTAAATTAAAAACAGTGCAAAAGTGTTAATGATGATGATGATGATTTGGCCAGAGGTGAGTTATTGTACAGTCTTATTGCAGCGGGCAGGAATGATCTCCTGTATCTGTCCTTGTGACAGCGGAGCTGGAGGAGTCTTTTGGAGAAAGTGCTCCGCTGTCCCCGCAGTAGGTGGTGGAGAGGGTGATCAGGATTATCCAGTATGGATAACAGTTTATTCAGTGTCTTCCTCTCCACCACCTTTTCCTGACTAATTAATATACTTTATTGTTCAATCTGTAACTAAGAACTGGAAAACTGTTTACAAATCACCTAACTGTAAGTTTGATTCAGAGATATGTTGGAATTTGGGACAGCAACATTTGAAAAAGTCATTGTGACTTGTGGTTTTACTTGTTCAGCAAATTTAAAAGGACCTCCACACTGATACTTGCACCTGATATTGTTCCAAATACATGATACAGCTGATTAAGGCTATCATGTGGCTCACAGTGGGGTAACCATCCTGGACAAAATAATCATTTGATGCAGCTTTAACCATGAAGATACATCCCCAAATCAAATGTTAACAAATTAATTTGATTACAGTTGCTATGGGGATCAATTGTGAATTTCTCCCCTCTATTGAAAGAAATACAGCACAGCTTTTAACAGCCCCTGATAGTCAAGTGAATGTTTCATGCTGAAAAGATAGCTTTTGTGAGGAGTATCACTTCAAAGTTAGAGTTTTAGTTTGCTCTTTCACTGATTCCCTTTAACGTACTTTTTACTAGTCAGAGTGGATAATGAAGACCAACTAACAACAGCTGTTACAACTGCTTTTGAAATTTTGAAATCAGGACATTTTTGCAAAAGATACGTTTCAAAAATATTCAACTTCATGTTTAAATATTTACACGGGTTCATTTTCATTTATGGCATCAATCCAGTATAACTGCAATGCGTGTAATGCACACGCCCATCCACTAAAGGGAAGTGTGTCTTTGAGATGAGAAGAAATGCAGAAAAGAGGTGGCTCATGTGACGTTGGTCATATGACACGCGTCACTCTACAGAGGTAGGAGGGGTGACTTGGAGGTGTAACTCACAGACTTACATCCAGAAGGGCAGAGTTTGAGTCCAGGAGAGACCAAGTGTTTTTTTTGGACAGTTTTCCAAACCCTAACCACGTCAGTTTCCACATGGCTGCTAAAGCAGGTGACACTGGTGGATGGGCATAATGCATTACACCCATTATCACTGTCACACAAGATCAGCCAGTGTATGACTTGGTGAACAGAATCCAGTTGGATTCACTGGATGTTGGTATAAACCTGCTATTGGCCGACTATTTCGGTTGGCAATCTCCTCCTTTTCGCTACCTGTGTGTTACTGTTTTCAAAATCCCCGTTGGGGAAAACAACAACAACAACAAACTCTGAGCAAGCACGCCAAAAATGCCAGGCTTTGACAAAGATTTGAAATGCCAGACCTCACCTTCCCACATGTTCCACCAAAACCCGTACCTCCCAAAACTATTTTGCAAGGGCACAGTCACTAGGCTTAGTGCTGCCAGACGTTTTAAATAAATACAAACAAGCAAGAGTGTTTTTCCTTCTATAGAAGAACGCTATATATGTGCAGCCATAGAATTCTCCAGCACTGGCACAGTGTGGTGGAGTGAGAACTGGCTATTTGAGACGAAACAGGATCAAAAGCAAAAGTCTTGGTGGGCTTCAAAAGCCAACCTAGCAAAACATCCTCACTGAGACAACACTGTAAGAAGAGTGGGTGATGAATTGTATTTTTTTCTTCAAAAGAACAGCAATAATAGTCACAGACATGAAGAAGCATGAAAATTGACACCGTGGCCATCAAACCTCTGTCCATACGCGCCAACATGGATCTGAGTGGTCGCTCCCACAAAAAGACAACACACCCACAAACACTGTCCCAGTTCAACTTGTTCAGTGATTAAAATTTCAAACTGACAGCTGACATGAAAAGTGACAGAGTAACTGTGGACGCGAAGCATGGCAGGGCAAGGAAATACATTCAACAATCAGGGCAGGGCTATAATAGCCTCCATACTGTAGGTTAATTATAAAAATTAAGCACATACCATAAAAGGACGGTGCCACACATATTAAGACCGTGTGTTATTCACGGTGTCAGCTGCTGACACTCAAAAGGTAAAAGGTAAAAATATAAACCAGAAAAGGCAGAAAAGAGTTCCGCAGATGTGACTGGTTTAACTTAACCTGGTGTATAGGAAAAAGGTTTATTCAGGGCAATGACAGCAAATGAACACAAACAAGCCTCTCCCAATAAAACCAAGCAACCATGACAGTAATCTTGCTTCTCATCGGAAGGTGCTCCTGTACGAAGCTGCTCAAATGACAGCCAGTGTAAACACACACGGTGCACAAAATACTTCACTAAGTGTCACACTCAAATTAAATTAAATTAATGGTCATTCAAGCAGGTCTAGATCATATGAATTTATACATTTTAAATGGTTTTGTGTCTTATATCTTTATGGCATCACATGCAAAGTAGTCAATTAGTCGAGGCATATACTGTAGTAGCAATGGACTTTATCACATGATATTAGTAAATACAAGCTTTAATTCAGTACGCAGTTCAAAATGAGCTATAATACACTGTAAAACACCTCACTGCAGTAATAGAAACCTATATTTAAATAAAAGTTACAAAACAACGGTTTCAAATTATCCCATGAAAAAATAAAAGTCCTGCATTTAATATTCAGTAAAAGTGCATGGGTATTATCAGAAAAATTGCACTTAAAGTATTAAAAATAAAAGTACTCAGCCCCTGTGATTGTAATATTATCATATGGTACATTTTTAGATTTTAATGCATGAATGCATTAGTGACATTTTATGGTTGGTCGAGGTGGAGCCAGTTTTGGCACCTAAATACAGTTAGGTATTTTACTGGACTGGTTCCCAGTCGAGGGGTGTGGTCTCCTCCAAAGAGTTACGAGATAAATCTGTCACGATGACTTGTGAATTGTGAGGTGATTCATGGGAGAGAAAAGTTCTGCTACATAAATTGGGAGTCTGTTAGATTTTTCCTCTTCTGGGTTTATTTTTGTGAGATATTTGATCATTTGATTTTTTTTTTTCTGGAGTTATTTACATAAAACGACAAGGCCCAGGACATATAGACCATATCCCACTCATAGACACTACACATCACATCGTATAAGCTGTATTCTTCTTGCGCATCTGTGAACTCATTATATCTAACATGGTATGTTAAATTAATGCAATTATTCTTCATTTTATGCAATTGCACACTACACAGAGTTTATACTGTGTACATTTGCAGTAGTACATATTATTGCATTTTATTGTGAAATTATATTTCTATACCACCTATATTCTGTGTTTGTTGAATTTTTCTTACTTTATATGTTTGTTTTTTTCGCTTAGTTCCACAACACTAAGACACATCCCTTGTATATAAAAACTTACTTGGAAGTAAAGCTGATTCTGAGAAGAAGGGAGAAATCTCTTTTTGTTGGCACTTCACAGACACCTGAAACCTGTGAAGATGCCTCAAATAGACACTGCTTTCATGTATTGCGTTTTATAAGCTTATCATATTCTATTTCATGTAAAATCGTATTTTGAAAAGTAACTACAGCTGTCAGGTAAATGTAGTGAAGTAAAACCCAACTGTAGAAGTACACATAGCTGAATACAATGGAAATACTCAAGTCAAGTGGCCGCCTTAAAACTCTACTCAAATATGCGCTTAGTTGCTTTCCACCCCAGCGTAATGGACGACTAACGGGATTGTCGGACAGATCTGTGGAGTCATCCATATTTCTCCAAAAAACTATTCTGTGTTGTAACTGTGGAAGATTGCAGAAAAGAAAATGAAGGCCGAAGTATTGTAAAGGATTAGCACAGCTGAGTGATGCTACACAGTGCTGGAATATAATAAATTAAAATAATCACAGATTGTCTTAATATTCAAAATGCATTGTTAAAAGAGAGTATTTCATTGATGATTTAAGCATTCAATTTGTACACTGGCAGAAATCCATTCCTAATTCACAGTAGATTACCTTTATGGCTCCGTTATTAGTCCTGCACGGCCATTTAATGACGAGTTGAGGTGTGAGTCATTAAAAGACTTCTATATGAAATTTTATGACATTGATGATGGTTTAGTGAGGTGGGGTGTGGTCTGTTAGATCAAAGAGAGAAAAGGTGGTAAAGAGGTATTGCGTGGTGAAGAATGAGTCTCTTGAAGAAAGTGCAACAGATTAATGTTCAACCACAATAAAGCAGTGTGTCACAGAGTGCCTGGCAGATCAGTACACTCCAGGACAGCCTCATGGCAGCCCTGCAAAAATTAGACATGGCAGAAAACAAAGAACGTTTTTGAACACATTTATGATCGTGTGAACGGAGGAAAGAAAAACATAAATGCTAAACGTCACTCTAGGTGAATGCTAAGCCACATTGAAAAAAAAAGGCTTAAATGAGAATCTAGTTGAGGAACTTCTCCTTTAACTGATTCATTAACATCAACTTCCTCTGACATTAGGCCAACATTTTAATATTTTGTTTAGTGAGTGATCAACAGAGACATACAAATTTGATCTTTTTTGTCTACATTTTAAAAGGAAATATTGTACTTTTTCCTCTGCCACATTTTTCTCATTTTTAAAAAACACATGATAAACTTGCACAAAAAACTACATGGACTTTTTTTTTGTTGTGATACCTGAGAAACATCCTGTCCATTGGGCTCCCTTTTCAGAATTTAGAAATCGGCATTTCTCATCTAAACTTCTCAGATTCCTAAAGCAGATTAATTATCTAGCGTTTAACATTAAAGTTTCCATCCACAAGTAGAAAAAAAAAATCATGCAGCAGAACTTCTTTTCTTCATCCTTACCTCACTCATCATCTACCAATAATTTCTATCTTTTTCTGTGACCCTTTGTGGAGACCTAACCATTTTGCACATAATACATCTCCATGTTTACTGAAGTTGAAGTTTGAAAATTAGACTTTTTCTTTTTCACATTTCTGTTTTGGTACTGATAGATCTAAATACTTATTTTACTATAGCCAATCAAATGTGTAAATATGGCTTTGTGATGCTCTAATCTAATGTTGAAAGTGGGCCTGTGTATTGCAAAATCAATAGTAAGTTGAAATAAGGATCAAGGATTTCAACTTCTATTAAACAATCATTATGTTTGAACTGGACATGTCATATTGTTCACAATAATATGGGTAATGCAATATTTCAACTTGTTGATGTTACATGTGTAACTTACTCACAGCAACCAGATGTAGCCTATGGATGAAAGCATATCCACAGAGGAAGAGTTACTGCCCAAAGGGGGAACAACTTCAGTAGTGTGAAAGATCAGATGTACATAAACACCACTGTCCTGTTATTTTTTACTGGGTACTTTAAGGCAAACTGTTGCTGGCATATAAAACTATCACACTAATTTGAAATTGAATCAAACAATTTTCAGTATTTTGTCATTTGTCAAGAATATTGCTCAGGCAGAAATACGTTAGGATATTATATGAGGGCCGTATCCACCCCGAATTTCAACTGGATTTTCCAGATTCCTGTCAGGTTATATATATATATATGTAAATATTATAAATTGTCATTCCATACGCAAAGCCAGAGCAACTTAATCTAGGTTTTATTTCTGTCAAAAAAGAACTGGTGAATAGAATCCTAATTTACTCGGTGAAGCTCTTCTGCTGCTTTTCTCTTGGACAGTTCTCAACAGTGCTGAAGATCGTTCACTGACAACCCAGTCCTCGGGAGGTTTATCTGTGATGTCATAATAGCATCATCCGTTATGAGCTCATTGCCCTGACTGGCAAACTGGGATGTGGGCTGATTGCTATGGCGTTTGCGAGGCCTCTCCATTCACCTGAGCGGAGCAGCAACACTCTCGGGATAATTTTTTTTTTTTTTTTAAACCCACTGTGTTGTGTTGTGTCCCTCTCTCTCTGAGTTTAGAGTGGCCGATTTGATTATTTTCGGTTCAATCCAAAGTGGCCCGTTAAAAGGCTCAAATATGAATCACACGCAACGAGGAAATTACAGCCCAAGAAATGCCACAGGCGCATGCAGGCCTACCATAAAGTTTGTAACCCATCATGCGCGCGCACACACAGCCACGCACGCCCCCCCACCCACCCACCCTCTCTCTTTGTACACACACACACACACACACACACACGCAGTGGCACCATCCAGGTGAACACATCGCGCATCCCTCCAGATCACTATAATATTAGTGAGCTCACAGGCTACAGTGTCCCTACCATTGACCTTGGTGGAGTCTATTCCGCGGACACATTATCGCTTGGCATTACACTTTGGTGGCTGCTACTGGTGCTGGAGGTGGCGGAGAGGAGGGGGGCTATGGTAACACACACACACACACACACACACACACACTGCACGGCCAGTCCAACTGAGTACCACTCCCTGGGAATCTCCTCCATCATCATGGCCATTAGCTGCCTGTGCAACGTCCTCCAGACATGACTAAAAAAAAAAAAACATACCCAAAAAGAGGCGAGCTGGCCATGCGAGCCTGACTCTGCCTGAATAAAAACAGAAAGCTCGGAGAGTAAAGATAACGTGGAGCAGCCGCTACTTACCGTAACGTGCTGGAGGTCCGTGTGGCGGGCAGGCAGGCAGGCACTACCTGGTCTTAATTTTCGCTGGCGTGAGGAGCCAGTCAGGGCACCTTCTTTTTTTTTCGCCTCTCTCTCCCACCGGATTGCTAGGTGAGACAAGTCAGCCTCATCCGACTGCAAGTGGCGGAAAATAAGCACGAATGTCGCCGACGATTCGCCACTCCACTCGAGGGAACCCCTTTTCGGATCGGCGAGACGAGGAAATAGACGGAGCAAACAACTCTGTTCACGCTAAGAAAAGAGCCAACACTCCTTTCCGAGACGAGCAGGGTTCGCTCGGTCTGTTTTCTATCCCATCCACTCTTCCGACGCCGACACGGCTGCAAGCCTGGAGTGTTTTCTGCTGGAGATAGAGTCGGTCGCCCCGCGCACACGCACACACACACACACACACACACACACGCACACACACACACACGCACACACACACACACACGTCGCTTATATCCGTCACTTGGAATTAACACTGCACGCAGCTTTCAGTTTGCGCACCAGTCGGTGTGTTGCTACACTGCACAACAACTAGCGGCACCAACATGACTGACTGACTGCAGCGCTGACAGACTGGGTGGGCTGAGCCCCCCCCTCCTGCCATACAAAGTGAAGAAATTCTCCGCAAAAGTCTCTCCAAGCTCGTTTATAAATACAAGTAACAAATGTGTTTTACATAACAACAAGAAGAACATCCTACTTTTTGTGCTGAAGCATGTGATAGCAACATGGTGAGTCTTTTAAAGGGGTATCCACGCGTAACTGCAGGCAGGGGGTTGTCTTAATGGATCCACCTCCTTAACTTTCTTGGAAGGATGCGCTGTGGCATTAATTGGACATGGTGATGAGTGTCAGGCAGCCTGGAAGCACCCGAGTACAAACAAGTGGGCCCATAAGTGGGAAAACCTTTGCTGTGGTGACTGCAAGGGCTCTTTGCCGGGGGTTGCAAGTATGACTCCAACCTGGGTCCAGCCCAAATTGGATTCACGATAAACCATTTCATTTATTTTTCCATATTCATTACATAGCCCCTTAGTCAAGGATTTACTTAGCCTACACTTCATTAAATAATAAGGCTTGAAAACATTTTTTTTTAAAAAAAAAAAAAAAGTGCCCAGTGGTAATATCAGCTTATTCTCATGTATTGCACTCTTTTTTTTGTGTTCTCAACATAATTCTATTTAGTCAAGTGGACAACCATTTCAGTTATTAGGGCAATAACATAAGGTCAAAACCATCTAACAGGAATGTGTATGAAACCCTAGAGGGCTTTTCATTTGAAATGGATACAAGAAGTTGCAGCATTTGGTGACCTGTGGTGATTTTCTCATATGAATTCCACATTTTGTAAGAAACACAAGTAGGTTGTATTATTTGATTGAATATTTGATGAGAGCATACATTCAGCAGGTGCTAGACATGTTAAGGACAAACAACACTTTTATTCATAAATAATAAGATGTTTACAAGCTTACAGAAGGTGCTCGGGTTAAACTAAACTGCTGGTTTAACTGATGCAAACATTTTATTAACAGGCTCTTCGCTGCTCGGAGTGGTGCTAATGTTAGCTTGCTGTTCCAGGCCCGCATTTAACGTACATTTAGATAGCTGGGAAATGGGAAAGTTCCCATTTAGGATCATCCCACTTCCTAGTTAAAAGAGTTCACAAACAGACAACATGGCAGACCCACAAAAAAATTTGTTCATTACTGTCAGATACAGAAAAGTGACAAACAACCTCATCATCATCCATTTGAACAAACACAGGGGGGAAAATGGAGCTCAGGAAGTAAATATTGTTCATAAACTACATTTCTACGTTTTAATTTACCGCCAACATTTAATGACATTTGACATTTAATACAGCTAACAAACTAGGTAGGCTTGGCAAATCAAGCATTGATTGAGCAAATTGCTGTTCTATTATCAAACAACAAAAGCAGGCAACTGACTTGGAGACCCAGACTCCAACGGGTCTGCGAACCCCCAGGTTCTCTGGTTGTAAATTAGAAATATATTTAATTAAATGAACTACAAAAAATCCAATCAAATAATGTGAAATAGAACATTTTTAATTTGCACCATAGAAAAGAAATTCAACTAAAGAGGCTCCTGCATTAATCGTATCCCCTTGTCTGTTGTCCTTGACCTTCAGAGGGGCTTTTTCAAAATATTTTTAAGATTTCATTTTAGTTTTTAACATGCTCATGGGGTACCTCATATTCCTGAATAAAGATGCATTTAAATTGCCTGAAACTATCTGACACTCAAGAGAACCAGTGACTAGATTTTGCAACATGTGAGCCCCAACAACAATTTTCTGAGGCCCCCTAAGAGATGCTTTGATTGCCCTTGGATTGCAATGACAGTGTAATAATAGGATGCCCTCATTGACCCCATGAAGATTTAACTTGTCTGTTTTTCTCTCTGTATATGACCAAAGCATGGCAATTAAAAAAACAGTCTGAATGCTTATTAATGTTGGTGCCGGGAGTCTGAACCCTGATGGTCCAATTGAAACATGGCAGAAAACATATTTCCACTATGCTTCTTGTGAGACTTAATTTTAAAGTCTTGTGTGGAATTATAAAACGTGTAAAAAACTAAAATGGAAGAAAAGATGCCCTTCTTCTCATATTCCTCCTGAGGAAATGTCCAAGTCAATCAGACATGTTTGTGTTTGTCGGTCTCTTCTATACCCATTTCTCACCCATAATTAACTCCACATATAAGTGATTTTTTTTATTAGTGAAGAGTTCATCCCAAGTGTCAAACACATCTCTTTTTTTCATTAACTGGTAATTAAATGCAATTCTTCCACCAAGCAATTACTTCTTGTACAGTAGCTTTACAAAGTGATTGGCAAATGATGCATTTAGATTGCCGGAGCTCCTGCATATTAACATTTTAATGACATTTTATGCGGGATTGTACAGTGGTGTGAAAAAGTGTTTGCCCCCGTCCTGATTTCCTATTTTTTTGCATGTTTGTCACACTTAAATGTTTCAGATCATCATACAAATTTAAATATTAGTCCAAGACAACACAAGTAAACACAAAATGCAGTTTTTAAATGAAGGTTTTTATTATTAAGGGAGAAAAACAATCCAAACCCACATGGCCCTGTGTGAAAAAGTGTTTGCCCCCTAAACCTAATAACCGGTTGGGCCACCCTTAGCAGCAACAACTGCAATCAAGCGTTTGCGATAACTTGCAATGAGTATTTTATAGCTGTGGAGGAATTTTGGCCCACTCATCTTTGCAGAGTTGTTGTAATTCAGCCACATTGGAGGGTTTTCCAGCACAAACCGCCTTTTTAAGGTCATGCCACAGCATCTCAATAGGATTCAGGTCAGGACTTTGACGAGGCCACTCCAAAGTCTTCATTTTGTTTTTCTTCAGCCATTCAGAGCTGGACTCGCTGGTGTGTTTTGGATCATTGTCCTGCTGCAGAACCCAAGTTGGCTTCAGCTTGAGGTCACGAACAGATGGCCGGACATTCTCCTTCAGGATTTTTTGGTAGACAGTAGAATTCATGGTTCCATTTATCACAGCAAGTCTTCCAGGTCCTGAAGCAGCAAAACAGCCCCAGACCATCACACCACCACCACCATATTTTACTGTTGGTATGATGAAGCTTTAGAAATGGCTTTATAACCTTTTCCAGACTGATAGATCTCAATTACTTTCTTTCTCATTTGTTCCTGAATTTCTTTGGATCTCGGCATGATGTCTATCTTTTGAGGATCTTTTGGTCTACTTCACTTTGTCAGGCAGGTCCTATTTAAGTGATTTCTTGATTGAGAACAGGTGTGGCAGTAATCAGGCCTGGGTGTGGCTAGAGAAATTGAACTCAGGTGTGATAAACCACAGTTATGTTTTAACAGGAGGGGGCAAACACTTTTTCACACAGGGCCATGTGGGTTTGGATTTTTTTTTTCTCCCTTAATAATAAAAACCTTCATTTAAAAACTGCATTTTGTGTTTACTTGTGTTATCTTTGACTAATATTTAAATTTGTTTGATAATCTGAAACATTTAAGTGTGACAGACATGCAAAAAAATTGGAAATCAGGAAGGGGGCAAAACACTTTTTCACACCACTGTAGCTGAGGTAGTGCGGCTCAAGTCCAAGTTGAGCATACCATAACAAATTTTGGCTCTGATTTTAAATGATCAAGGTCATGTGCAAGTCAGGTCTTTCTGTCCTCGGTAGGCCAAGGCTTAGTTTCCACCTTGAATAAATAAAAAGACTGAAATGGCCTGTTTCATAGCAGTGAGTTTTCTTGTCATGGGGGGAGAAGCCTGTTTCTTTTAGTAATAACAGTGACAAAAAGTGAACTGTGCCAAGTGGAAATGAGCAACTGTTAGCATGCTAACACACTAAACAAAGGAATACATGTTAATGTTCTATCTGCTAAATATGGCATTGTCATGATTAGTATGTCAGTATAAAAATTTGGCTAAAACATTGTTCTAGCAGCTTTACAAAGTTGCTGTACAAGTGTGGCTGCAGATATGTTTATGTGCTACAAGTAAAACACTTTTTATGATGCCAATTCAAAGCATATATCTGTGATGTGTCAGTGTAATAACGGAGGACACAGCGGGGGTTTCGGCCAAATTCAATCCAGTGAATATTTATACAAAATATAAAAAAGACAATGGATTAGGATTTGTGGAAACCCCCTCTCATTTTACAGAATTAGACTGAAATAACAATAATGTTTTGCTTTGGGATGCAAAACAACACCTTCCTTGTTGAAACTTCCTTTTATGTTGCATATAGCCTAACTAAAAATAAACAAGTGCAATTATTATTACATGCAACCAATTTAAAAAAAAAAAAAAACTTTTACAGAGGAGTTTATGTGAAATAAAAAAAGTAAAGTAATTGATGCATTCTGATCAAGCCTCTGATCAATAATTATTGGATGGTTCTAAAAGACTGCAACCTCCTAAGCTGTCCAGGCACATTACGTAGCACTGAGTTTACCCATTTGCTGCCAGTGTAGGGCTTAGCCTTAATTACACGGACACTGTGGGATTCACAATTAAGCTGAATCAGGATGCAGTGCTTGGTTAAAGAGAACGACTGCTAACTAGACAGAGCACGAAACATGAAAAGAGACGAGTTGGAACATGAACTGGTCCTGTGACAACAGCAGGGTCCAGAAGCCCCTGTCCCATTATATCTTTTCCTCTGTTTGTCCAACGCACACAAAGAGTGGCGTACAGCATTATCGACGACATTCTTTTTCTTGATACTTCAACTCTCCACAGTAAAAGCGAAGAGTTTAACTTAAGTGCACTTCTTGTGAGAAAGAGGTTAACCAGTGAGTTTTTGTCCAAACGTCATCATACTGGTTTCCCTGACTGACTACATTTGCAGTAATGTGCAGTTCTTTCCCTCAAAACATATTGGTGTCGTGATCCTTTTACTCTGAAACAGGAAGTGTGCACCAGTACATTCATTTAAAGACACAAGTGGGGCTGCATGAAGGTTCAGAAGCAAACATCTGCTTTCTGAATAGGTCAGGTTTTCGGAATAAATACCAGTAAGCGATTGTTACACACACACAGAAACACGTGCGCGCGTGCACACACACACATGCACGCACACACGCACGCACGCACGCACGCACGCACTCACAAACACACACACACACACACACACACACACACACACACACACACACACACACACACACACACACACACACACACACACACACACACACACACACACACACATATAGCATAAGAAATAAGGTGCATATTATCAGCATATCACTGCTGCTGTGTTAATCAGGGTCAAACCATTTCCAATACAACTCTTGATCTGATCTAGCGTTTATTATATCATTATGTATGTTATGTATTTTAATTTCCTGTGCAAGTAAAAGGCCTTTTGACCTTTCCCCAATATTTTTGCATCTCTTAATATTTCCAAATAATTGCAGAAATGTAACAGCACAGATTGTAACTGCTTACGAGGAGCATAATAAGGGAGATGTTAAAAAGGATGCAATTAAGTTGTTTTTTTTGGTGTGTTTTGTAATTCAAAAGTGCCACTTTAACCACGAAATGACAAATACCAAGGGGAGAACACAATGTCAGAGGATATAAATGAGCTCTCGTTTTAATTGCTTGGGATGATGCTGACCAGTGGAAAAACATGTCTTGGCTTTAAGTCAGATACTAACTTGGTCTCAAGATGAAGCCTTGAAAAGCTCAGAGGTAAAACTTTAATGACTCCCAGCCTTCAGGGTTTCCAGCCCCCCCTTGTTTTCCTTTCTCTCTAATGAGCACAGCCAATCACTGATCTAGATTTTTGCCATCTTTGAGAACTTGATAACAACAGGTGTCTGGTCAGTGATGCGGCAAATCAGGGAGAGACGAAACAGGTTACAACCTTTGCTCCATTCTGGAAAGTCATATCTCAACTTCGTTCTTTGGTAGGAACACAGAAGCGACAGATTTTTGTGCACAATGGATGATTTGATGGTGAGCCTCCTTGGCTTCAGAATCTTTGTTTCTTGCATTGGACTTGTGGGTAACGTATTTCTCATCCTTTCCATCATTCAGACCAAGTTCTCCCGAATTAAGTCGTTTGAGTTGTTTCTCCTCGGACTGGCTACAGCCAACTTGGTGGAAATTGTCATCATAAACATCTACGATCTTGTCATCCTTCAGACTTCTTCCACCAGCATCAGCACTGGGTCGTGTCGCTTGCTGAAGTTCATTTCTGTGTCTGGTGAAGTTGCCAGCATCTTCTTCACAGCTCTCATCAGCATCTACCGCTACCAGAAGCTGAGAGATGTCGACAAGAGGGTCAACCTCCCGATATACATGGACAGCATCAGATCAGCCTGGATGTTGATTGGGGTTTGTGTGATGCTCTCCACGCTGACCACTCTCCCCATCTTTGTTTTGAACCCTCAAGACTCTGGGAAAAACTTTACCAGAAACAGCAGCAGCTGCCTTCCAGACTTCTTTCAGTGTAGCAAAGATGACTGTCCCATGCTCAACTGGATATACAAATACTTGTTCATCCTGGTGTGCTACCTGCTGCCCCTGATCATCGTCACAATCACCAGCTGGCTCATCCTGTCAGTGCTACTGAGCCAAAGGAGGATGGTGACACCGGTGGTTAGTGTGAGCGGGTCAAACCAGCTGGGCAGGAAGACTCGAAATCCGAAGCTGCAGCGGAGCACGTTAGCTGTGCTGGCAGCCATGGCATTGTTCCAGGTAGACTGGACCCTCTACCTGATCTTCCAATGGATCTTTAGCACAACTGATTTTCCCATGTGGGTTGAAATTGAGTTATTTATCTCAACTTCCTATACATCCATCAGTCCGTATGTGTACGGGGTAGGAAATAACCTGTTCTCTTTTAAAAACTTCAAAAAAAAGTAGTGTAAAGCTTTTCTGTGGATGAGATTTTGTGCTGAGCCTTTCTTTTTAGTGATAAATTGAAACACACTGCATTTCAGCAGTCAAATAAAAATGCTTTTTATCACTAAATATCGACAATAATGTTATATTGCTACACTGAATTCAGAGGAAAAAGAAGATGGTGGCTTTCAGAACAGCTTTGCAATAGGAGGAGGTCAATCTAAAAAGCTTTAAAAACTCACAAATTGCCCTTTTTTTTCAATGCAGTTCCTCACATGACAGCTATATTTGTAATGTGATCATTACAGTCTTGTGCACACACCAACATGGTCTGTGTTTATGGCACGATAAACTGAGGGAACAAGCAACTCTGTTCCTTGTACCATGTTACAAAAAAAACAGCAAAGTCACCAGTTTATAAAATTTAAATACATGTATTGATTATGTTTTGACATGAGTAAAACTTGGGCTTTGTAACACTCACTGGCCCCTGCTGAAAGTGAAATTTAGCAGACATCGGTTACATATTAGACATGGTAGCCCATTTAATCTGATGGTGACCAATCTCTGTTGATATAGGATTAAATATGCCTTTTAAATTGTTAGTAATGAAAGACAATACATATATAAAATGTGTAACATTTCTTTACTGGCATGCCTTACAATAAATGTACATACTGCTTCAATTATACTTTACACAGATAAAATGCTACAGATGTGTAAATAGCAGGTTGTGAGTGTCTCTTATAAACCGAGGAGTCTGGCTGCATTGTGAAGACTTGGTTTCACTGTCTTGACATCTTAATTTAGCGTTTATTCTGTAATCCTGACAACATGTAAATCTCTGTTCAGCTACAGATCAGGACCACAGTGTCAATTCAAAGGCATCTGTACTTAACTGGTTTTAAAATGGTGATGATAGACTAAATATTATGCCTGTTCATAATAATTTTCAACTGGGTTTGACAGTTGTGGCAGAACTCACAAAGGCCAAACAAAGTCTGTGCACTGCTCATTGTCTGCGCTGCCACCGCTGATTTTACATTCAGTGACATCACAATTTTTTTTTTGTCAGTACATGCCGATAATTCTTTTGTGTAGCCTTACATTCAAAAAAAGACACACTTGATAAATATTTATAGTTTAGAAAGTTTGCACAAACAATTTTGGGATTTATGTCACAAGTTAAAGTTTTACCAAAAAAAAGTTTGATTAAAAATTCACTTAATGTGGAAAATCACTAAAAATTTAAAAACTAACAAAATGATGGATGTTGCCTGTTTTAAACAAGTTATGACCCTGCTGGCATTGCAGCTCCTGCATGTCTGCAGATAGTTGTAACCCTGGAATTTTCTGCACGATCATCCTTTAAATAAAACAAAATACAATATTTAATTTATTTGCACAATAAATACTTTATTGTTTAATGCATATTAAATTGTCTATTCTGGGCACATTCATGGTTACTGGGGAAACCGAGAAAGTGGCTCTTAATGTAATTTCATGTTAGATTTGGCACTCAGGCAATTCTTTGTCCTAATTGATTGTGTGTAGTGTCTTGATAAGCCACGTGTAGCAAATAAAAGCCGTTCAAAGTTCGTTGCTCCCGATTAAATATAGGTTAGATACATTGCGTTAAGAATTTTTAAAAGCAGCCCAGCTTTTACACACAGCACACGTGTTTATGGCGGACGTGAGGAGCTCCTCAGCAGGGGTGCAGCACATCGCCACGAGATTTCCACGTGGAACACAAAGGATGAGTACAGTCTCCTGTGGGCTGTTTTCCCACTTCCTCGTCCTTGTTAGACCCCGCCCCGTTCGGTCAATGGCGAAATACTTTTCATATTAATTTCTTCCCTTTTTAAAAAATAAAAAAAAATCTAGTAGGCTGTAGGCTGAAACACACGCCGACGCTGTTGTAGCTGAAAAAAAAAAGGAAAAGCAAAAGGAAAGTCGGGTCGTTTGTTATTTTGCTGTTGTTCTCGAGCCACAAGTGAGAAAAAGAGGAGCCACAGGATCACAACTGAAAATATCCTTTGGCATTAAATCCATAGCTATCCGTAATAATATACAAGCGTATAGCTGTGATGATTACTCGCCACATTCATTTATTGGTTTATCCGTTTATTTATTACTTCTGGCTATTAACCCAACCCCCCCTCCCCCCACACCGTCCATTCAGAAATATGAATATTAAAACCACTTTATGCCTTATTTCACTTTACAAAATAGGATTCTTTCTGTCACATCTGGACATTAATGCGCGTTAGTTTGACTTTGATGCTGGCAGGAGGTTAATTCTGTTAAATACATAAATGACATAAAACAATCAAAGGGATCCATATTGAGGCTATTCAAGTCCAGCTGCAAACCACAAAGATGAGAAAATAAAATTAAAAACTACAGATCGGCAGTACTGCTTAATAACTGACAGAGCAAGTATGTTCTCTTTATTCTTACGTGGGATTCACGATTATATTCGGTATTAATTTGACCCTCTTGTGAGGCTGGGCTACAATTGAGCTACGTTAGACTTGTGTTTTCCTTTTTTTTTTTTTTTTTTTTTCTCCGGTAAAGACTTGAGCTTCAAAACACAATTGAAACCAACACCGCCTAACAAGCGAACTTCTTGTAGCGTACAATAAAAGGCAGGATTTTATTTGGTTAAATATGTCTTTTTAAACTGCAAAGCCGCGCCACCATTTTGTGCCAGAAACGAAGCTTTGTTGTGTGTACTTTGTCGGACAAACAAAATCGATTGATTTAGACGCTTGTTGAATAATTATCGCACTGAAACTACACTGAAAACTCAATGCTTTAAAACAACTTTTTTTTTTTTTTATCGGCAGTGAGCTTGGTATTTTTTTTTTATTTTTTTTTAAATTATTATTTATTTCAGGTCACTGAGACCATGATAAAATAACAGTCCGGTAAAAATCGTCCCGAGAGAGCTTGCGCATTGGCTACTGGAGCTCAACCGCCATCGTGAACGTGTTACGTCACAGCCCGAAAGCACGGATGTGTGTGTGTGTGTGTGTGTGTGTGTGTGTGTGTGTGTGTGTGGAAGAGAGAGAGGCACAGAGGAGTGTGTGTGTGTGTGTGTGTGTGAGATTCAGAGGGGGTGAGAATGGAACTGTGATCGAAAAGGTCGAGGAAATACACAGGAAGACAGAAAGTATCACACAGTCTCTTACGCATCGGAAACAATTCTGCACAAACTTGCAGAGAGTTGTCCTCATCCGCACACGGACTGAGCTCGAGGTGGGAACAACAACAACAACAACAACAACAACAAAAATCTCCGGGATGGTGGCGGACTCCCGCTTCCCTCGCGCTGTCGGCCCGGGAATCACGCGCCATTG
This sequence comes from Brachyistius frenatus, assembly GCF_029030835.1. Lineage (NCBI taxonomy): Eukaryota > Metazoa > Chordata > Actinopteri > Embiotocidae > Brachyistius > Brachyistius frenatus. Next base: position 848,926 of record NW_027210752.1, read on the forward strand.
AAAAGGGGTGGAGGGGGGTGATACTGTGCATGCGCTTTGGCTCCTCTGCGTGCACTTTCGGGTCGGTCGATGCGAGCACGGCGGCGTGGCTTCTCGGTCTCCATTTCCCAGTTTGTGTTTCTGTTCGAGGGATTCGCCGAGGCCCTTTGAACGACGAAGACGACGTGCAACAGTTGTTGAAGCTTTGGCCCGGTGACGTTGTTATTGTGTCGCTTCCGCGGAGCACGAGGCGTTCAACCGACGCCGAAAGGTGAGGCTTTGGTGAAACCTGCAACTTTTCCAACTTGGTGAGCGGTGGAGCGGGCGGCCCTCCTCCTTCCTGCGGTGTGTGAAGAAGAAAGCGCCGCGGTCTTACAACTTAAATTCTCTACTTGCCCTTTTTTTTTATTTTATTTTTTTTTATTTAAAGGGGGAAATAGTTATGCGGAAAACAGGTTGGAGTTTATTTTGTAAACATGCCGGTGAAAACCCATTTTTAGCTCTCGTTCGGCTGATTTAACACCTTTCGGCTGCAGCATCTGTGTGCTGGTGTGACTAGGAAGCGGTGTGGGGGCTGGACAACAACAACACCGGTAACCTTTCGCGGCTTGTCGTGTGATAAAGATGATTTCATTTGGGTTGCCTCGGCAGAACGGTTTTCGTGCCCGTGTTTTATTATTTTGAGTGTTTTCGTCCCGACTTTAAATACAGGCCTGTCTCTCTTCCATTTCTTCATCAGGAAGCCGATTGGTCAGTGAAACCAAAATGGTCTTGTAGCCCCACGTATAAAGACGAAGTCCACTTTTCTCAGACTGAAAACAGGAAATTATTGAGCTAAATTTAGCTTCAACTGACCTGACAGCGTTTTTTGTAACTGTTTATTAATGTAAAAAAAAAAGTGTTTACTCGTATGATATATTGAAGAATGGGGTTATTTTCATTTAAGATGTATGCCTATTTTCAATTGAAATAACACACTTTAGGTCACATATAAGAAATAAATAAGCTTTTATATTTGTTGTCATGTCAGTTAGAGTGTATAAATTGACGTTTTACATTTTCCCCACATGGGTGAAGATGTCCCCATCAGCTCATCAAAGGACCACATGTAGATAGATAGATAGATAGATAGATAGTTACTTTATTAATCCCACAAGGAATTTTTTTTCCGCTACAGCAGCATTATAGGTATAGGAAAGCAATAAAACAACAGTAAAAAATATTAAATATAAAAATGCACAGTATATACAATAAAATAGAATAATTAAATTAAAACTAACTAAACAATAGTGCAAAGATTTAAACAAACAAGAAAACAGACAACCAACGGTGTTATTGTTGTGTGTTGGATTTTGCCAGAGGTGAGTTATTGTACAGTCTTATTGCAGTGGGCAGGAATGATCTCCTTTATCTGTCCTTGTGACAGCGGAGCTGGAGGAGTCTTTTGGAGAAAGTGCTCCGCTGTCCCCGCAGCAGGTGGTGGAGAGGGTGGTCAGGATTATCCAGTATGGATAATAGTTTCCTCAGCGTCCTCCTCTCCACCACCTTTTCCAGGCTGTCCAGTTTGCAACCAATGATGGAGCCGGCCTTCTTAACCAGTTTGTTAGGTCTGTTGGTGTCGCCCAAGGTTGTAAAGAAATGATGCTTTCTCCATTAGGAGCTGATTTTTTTTTTTTTAAGGAGGCCTGTCCCAAATCGCTCTGCATTGGTTTTCTTATAACTGGAGCTCCTATTAGACACAAAGCGCTAAAGACTAAAATTTTCTGTCAACCATACCACTAACTTTCAACCATGTTGGAGTCAAGCTGTGTTTGTGGTGTGTTTATATTTTTCGATGCATCTTTCCTGGCTCATAATTCCTCGATGCCAGTATTTGTTCTCCTTGAATAAGCTCCAATTGCTTCCCTTTGTCAGAATTGTTTATGTTCTTTTTGTCTTTTGTTTCATTCTGTCTTATGATTTTTGTCTGATTCAATTCTGCTGTTTAGATTGTATCTGTGTTGTAGCACTGAACAGTGCTATATTAGTCCGATAACATTATTATGATTTTTGTTTTTGTTTTTGTTAGGTGTCAAATGCAGTGTGATGATCAGAGTCATTGGTGATGTCTGCTTCACACTCTGTACTCACATCCATGGAGGACAACCATGCAGTGAAGGACAGGAAACCTGAATCCATGGAGGACAACCATGCAGTGGAGGATGGGAAACTCACATCCATGGAGGACAACCATGCAGTGGAGGATGGGAAACTCACATCCATGGAGGACAACCATGCAGTGGAGGATGGGAAACTCACATCCATGAAGGACAACCATGCAGTGGAGGATGGGAAACTCACATCCATGGAGGACAATCGGGCAGTGGATGATGGGAAACTCACATCCATGGAGGACAACCATACAGTGGATGATGGGAAACTCACATCCATGGAGGACAACCATGCAGTGGAGGATGGGAAACTCACATCCATGGAGGACAACCATGCAGTGGAGGATGGGAAACTCACATCCATGAAGGACAACCATGCAGTGGAGGATGGGAAACTCACATCCATGGAGGACAACCATGCAGTGGATGATGGGAAACTCACATCCATGGAGGACAACCATACAGTGGATGATGGGAAACTCACATCCATGGAGGACAACCATGCAGTGGAGGATGGGAAACTCACATCCATGGAGGACAACCATGCAGTGGAGGATGGGAAACTCACATCCATGAAGGACAACCATGCAGTGGAGGATGGGAAACTCACATCCATGGAGGACAATCGGGCAGTGGATGATGGGAAACTCACATCCATGGAGGACAACCATACAGTGGATGATGGGAAACTCACATCCATGGAGGACAACCATGCAGTGGATGATGGGAAACTCGCATCCATGGAGGACAACCATGCAGTGGATGATGGGAAACTCGCATCCATGGAGGACAACCATGCAGTGGATGATGGGAAACTCGCATCCATGGAGGACAACCATGCAGTGAATGATGGGAAACTCGCATCCATGGAGGACAACCATGCAGTGGAGGATGGGAAACTCACATCCATGGAGGACAACCATGCAGTGGATGATGGGAAACTCGCATCCATGGAGGACAACCATGCAGTGGATGATGGGAAACTCACATCCATGGAGGGCAACCATGCAGTGGAGGATGGGAAACTCACATCCATGGAGGACAACCATGCAGTGGATGATGGGAAACTCACATCCATGGAGGACAACCATGCAGTGGATGATGGGAAACTCACATCCATGGAGGGCAACCATGCAGTGGATGATGGGAAACTCACATCCATGGAGGGCAACCATGCAGTGGAGGATGGGAAACTCACATCCATGGAGGGCAACCATGCAGTGGAGGATGGGAAACTCACATCCATGGAGGACAACCATGCAGTGGATGATGGGAAACTCACATCCATGGAGGACAACCATGCAGTGGAGGATGGGAAACTCACATCCATGGAGGACAACCATGCAGTGGAGGATGGGAAACTCACATCCATGGAGGACAACCATGCAGTGGATGATGGGAAACTCACATCCATGGAGGACAACCATGCAGTGGATGATGAGAAGAGGAGCTTGCCTACTGTCTTAGCTCCTCCTACTTCTACCCCTTCTTCAGCTCCTCCCTTTCCAACCACTACAACACTTAATTTCACTGGCGAGACAGTGATTGAGAATAAAGCAGCCGCCATGACTAGTAATGATTGCAGCACTGCTCTCGCTTCACCTGCTGAAGCTAGCCCAGCCAAGTCTACTTCATCAACTACCTTTGACTGGACCGTTGAAACCAGCTCATCTCCCTCACATATAGCATCTGCATCAGACTCCCTTACACGCACAGGGGCGAGCCTGGTCAACATATCAGAATCATTACCGTGGTCGTCCGCATCGCCTTCTACCACATTCGGCAGTTTAGATCTGGAAAATGACTTTCCCACTGTGCTGACCTTCAAAGGTGTCAGTGTCATGTTGGAGAATAACAGTGTGTGGAGGCAGTTCTACAGCTGTGGAACCGAGATGATTCTCACTAAACCAGGCCGCCGCATGTTTCCATACTGCCAATATCGCCTGGTTGGTCTAGATCCGGAGCGACGGTACAGTCTGGTCCTGTCTATAGTCCCATCCGGTCATTCCAGGTATCGTTGGAACTCATCCAAATGGGAGGTCACAGGACGAGCAGAACACCAGACCCAGGGTCTGATCCGGGCGTTTTCCCACCATCGCTCCCCCTGTAGAGGCTCAGAGTGGATGTGTAACTTGGTGTCTTTCTACAAACTCAAACTGACCAATAACTGCCATGACCAGGATGGTCACATAATCTTACACTCCATGCATCGCTACATTCCCAGGCTGCATGTGATACCTGTTCCAGACGACCGGGTACCCTCAGCCGACCAGCCTGTCGTCGTGGGACCGGAAAGCATGACCTTTACTTTTCCACAAACAGAATTCATGTCCGTGACGACTTATCAGAACTTCCGGATCACCCAGCTGAAAATTAATCATAACCCATTTGCAAAGGGCTTCAGGGAGGACGGGAACAACCCCCGTCTGAACAAACTCACTGCAGACGCTCCACCTCTGGTGGAGACGGACACTCAGCCGCCACTTTTACAACCTGCTGAAAACAAACAGGAGGACGTGGATCTCGGGTGAGTTTTTCTATGGCTTTACATTTCATCTGGGCACACTGATGTTTATCTCAAATTTTATTTGTTGATGTTCTGTTATAAACAATTGAAAATATATGTTTATTCAATATAAACACATATAAATGTACACACACACACACGCTGACACCGATATATCTGTGAGACGCCAATGTTGGCCAACTGATAAATTTGTTATAATTTTTGTGCTTTTAAACAAATGTAATTATGATCACTTAAAGTAGTAAAAATGTATTGGAGGGACAAAATAACAGAATACTTCAATATTACATGTTTTACAGTCCTGTCGATTGGACTGACTGTAGGGTACTTCCTCAGAATATTCTTTTACATTTTGATTATATTATTTTGCTGAATTTCCCGTTTATTTGATTTAACCCTTATTTCACAGTCTGGACTAAAACTAAGCATTATGTGAACACAATATACATGTAACTCTATAGTAATCAGCTGATTTTCTTTTTTTGTGCAAGTCCTTCTGTTTTTTATTGCATTACTTGGTGTGTTGTTTTGTTAGTGTTCTGCCACTGTATATTTTTCATAGTTTAATACATCTTGTCGTGAGACCCAAATGACTTGCTTGATGTCTTGCTTACCTGCATTATTAAGTGTGGGCTCGGGAGGCACATACAACAGTATTTAAGCACAGGCACAGGAAATGTGTTGTCTTTTGTCAATTTAACTGCTGGAATTATAATTAAATGTATTTTCTATTTTATTTTTTTAAATGAGATCATCATTCAATTTCTTTAATCTTTTTTTAATTTTTTTTTTATGTCTTACAGCACGAAGAATCACAGTGCCGCTGATTCTTTGTCAAGTGTGCCAGAGACCAGACTTGTGCTGAAGCCCATAATGTCTAACCCTGCTGGTAGAGATGAGGCATATGTTCCTTGTATTAGAGGCAAACATGCCCTTGGTGAGCTTGTGCTTGTCCAAAAATCTCCGCTTGACGTCCTCAAGGAAGAAAAGGACACCGTCAGTATAACCCCCGAGGCACAGCAACGCTTAAAAGTATGGATGTTGCCTGAAGGAAGATCTGTGACTTCTACTTCCTCAACGTCTACCCCGGCATCATTACCAGGGTACCGCAAGAGAAGGAAGAGGATAAACAGACGTTGGGCAAATTCCCGGGGAAGAGACTGGAAAGCTGTGGCTGCCTCCCCCACGGTAATCCACAGCCCATCATTGACTGTCGCTATGCAACCAGAGCTGGATAATGTAGAGGGCCTGCTGTTTGTGTCATTCACCTCGAAGGTAGGATGCTGCAAATTACTGCAAAGAATGCTCAACACAAATAAGCATATCTCCAAAGGGGTGTAATCCTTCTGATATCAGATAAGTGTGTTGACTTTTCACCGAAGTTGCACACATTCCTGGAAAGTTTAAGCTTTAATATTGTTTTATTTGACAGGAAGCTCTTGAGGTACATGCCAGGGACAAAGCAGCCAGTACCTCACCACCATCACCTCTAGTTTCCCCAACAACACAGATACAGTCGAATCAAACAAGTGAGAAATGTTAAGAAGTGACAAATATTTGTTGTTCATTGCTTATTTAAAGAGCAGGTTTGGTTTTCTTGATTATTTTGATTGTCTTGATCTGGTTCTATTTCATTCACCTTAATCAAAGCCATGTAAATGATCGAAACATTTCTCTGGTGTTTCAGTGGAGGTGAATCCAGAGACTGATGAGGAAAAGATAGCTCGCTTGGAGGCTGTTTTGCTGATTGACCTCAGAGTTTTCAAGCACAGACAGGTGATCCATCCCGTGCTGCAGGAGGGTGAGTTCACACAAACATCCCACTGGTTAAGCAGGCAACACAAAGTAAAAAATAATCACAATAAAATATACTCTGTTTGACTTCTTTTGTGTCCATTTCCTAGTGGGGTTGAAGTTGAGCTCCCTCGACCCCACGCAGTCCATTGACCTGCAGTATCTCGGGGTTTGTCTGCCACTACCTCCTCCAAACCTACCAGAACAACGCGACACCACGGTTCTCCGTTCTCCTGGTGGTAAGTCGTACGGATATGTGACCGTTTGTCCATGCGTGATTGTAGGTATGCTTTTGTCTCGGGCCTCTTAATCAGCACAGAGAAATGTAACATTTTTAGCTCAACTTTGTACAACATGTTATCTGTCAAACAGATGATTGGTTATTGCATCTTGTTGTCATTAGTATAAAAAAAATAAACAGATGTAGAGATGATTAGTAAGTACTTGTTATTTGACATGTACTTGTTTTAGGAAGAGGAAGTATCTTAGAAAGTATAGTTGGGTACATTGTAAGTCTTAACCATCATTGTCCTAATGTGATACAGTGGTCTGTATCTCAAATCAGAGCTACTGTGAGCTTCAACATGAATTAAATGTTTTTGTGTGTTTTCACACAAGGGCAGACAAGGAAGATATATAAGTTTGTGTTCAGATACAGACGTTAAAAAAAGAGTGCTAATCAGCCATGATCAGAGCCAGTGTTTGGGCATGTTGCCTTCTCCGTATCCATAGATACATAAGGAGAAAGTGATACGGCTTCTATGTAATTATACTCTGCATTTCAGTAATGAAGATGTGATATCCAGATGGTTAAACGTAGTAACATATAGGGATCACGAGAATGCTTTACTGTGACTGTCTCAGTGGACTTATCCCCCTCTTTCTAAATATAGATGGCATTTTACAGCGTAGTCTGCTGTATATTTAGTGGAATAAATTACAATAGGCAGAAGTAGAATTTTCAACTTCCTGCAAGTCTTGTGTACTTTATCAGTCATGTCACATTTGTATGATGTCAAGATGGAAGAAATGAGATAAGGCTGTAAAGGGATCTTAGTATCCACTGTGTTAATAGAAACAAGTGATACAATTTTTTTTTCTGTAATAAACAGATTGGTCCAAATCCTTTGGCCTAGTGGGCAGCTGTTAAACTATATAAATATTTACACAAATGTAGTTGTCTCTTCAAAAAAGAGATCGATATGGGCAACTACTCAACTCACCTCAACTAATGTGAAATCGTGTGTTTCTATTGTAGCACTTATGCCAACTTCCTGAAGTACTGAATATGTGTGCGCCGTGCCCTTAAACTGAAGGCTAACGCAGTAGCTTTCCTTCACAGATGAGGGATTACCCTTCGTCTCCCGAACAGGAAAGACAAGCGACATGACACAAATAAAGGGATGGAAAAACAAGTTCATAAGAAACAAAGAAACAACTCTGAACTCTGAAGGTAAGGTTGGCTCGTCTTGTTGTAGCTGCAGTGCTCCTTTTATCATGCAATGGGATTAGTGCAGTCATTCTAATTACCAAAAGATTAACTGAACTGAAACCAGCTGAATGTATTTGTGTCTGATTCATTATTCTTCCTCGATAAATTAAAGTCTCTTTATTCTTTCTCTCCAAAAGGATTACAAAAGAACCTATCTGCCTTCTGCAGCAACATGTTAGATGAGTATTTGGAAAGCGAAGCTCAGAAAATCAGTGAGCGTGCTGCTGCCTTCTCCACTAACCCAGAGGACTCGGTGGCCTATCAGCTGCCAGTTAAGAGCTCCAGCTACGTGAAGACCCTGGACAGCGTACTGAAGCATCGAAACGCTGCTTCCAAACTCCCCGTGGGGGCCAACAGACCATGTCCCCTTTCCTACAAACCCTTCTTCAACTCTACTCTGTCGTCAGCTGCTTCTTCACTGGCCAGCGCTGCAACCAGCAGTCAAGCAGAAGCTCAGTCTGCATCCTCACATGTGCAACCAGGTGCTGCCTCTGGGTCCAGTCACACTTCTGATGTTTCTGAAAGGTAAGGATGTGTTTTTCAACATTTAATTGCAATTTTGCAGTTTTTGTGTACTTTATTTCGTTCTTTTAGGACTGTAACTAGCAGATATTTGATTGATGGATCAGTGAATTGTTTGGTGGAATAATAGAAAAAAAATGATTCATTGAATTTGAGAAAAAGAGAGAAATTGCCTCAAGTGAATCAACTGACTAATTTCAGCATACATTTTGTATCTTAATATCAAAGCAATGTGTTAAATGAAAACATATTAAAACATTATTTATTTTTATTTTACACATGTAGTCTTCTACAATTCTTTTCCATTTGGAGTTTGTTCACTTCAGCTGTTGTTCTTTAAAACCTGCGCGTCGTTGTGAAGTACAATAACACACATTAACTTCTTAAAGTAAATAAATAAATACTTGTAAATCGCAAATGATAATTAAAGTCAGTCGGATGAAATCTGTAGGAGGAGTTCGTTAAAGTACAACATGTCCGAATTGCCAAAAATGGCGACTAAATTCAAAATGGCGGACTCCCTGTTGAGTTGAGGTCACGGCGCATCGGAACTTTTTTGTACATCTAGGTGTGATACACGTGTCCACCGAATTTCGTGTATGTAGGCAAATGTAGCCGCCGGGGCATCTAGCGAGCCATTTGGCCACGCCCACTTGCGAAACCACTAAAATATGTAATTTTTCGCCAGGAGTGACGCGTGTACCACCTTTCATGAGTTTTTGAGTATGTTAAGGCCTCCAAAAATGCAGTTTATCTTTGATAACGTTAAAAAGAATAATAATCGCTTGAACAATAAGGCTTTCGCACCATTCGGTGCTCGGGCCCTAATGAACAACTCTAATCTGCCCATTTCCTCTTGCTTCTTCAGGTCATCTACTTGCCAACCGCGGGTCAGTCGCAGGCCAGCGGTGAGCGTCGGTCAGAGCCAAGGGATGACACACAGACCTTCAGGTCTGACTAAGTCCCAGCTCAAACTGTTGCAGATGGAGGCTGGAGCCCTGAACGAGGGCCTGAGCAAAACACTGCTGACTCCTGGCAGGGTGTCAGCGGCTCTGTCTGTAATACTGACAAAAGAGGTATGCAAGTGTACTCTGTCGAGCAGGTTGCGTGTAATTTGCTGTTAATGTTGGGCGGCGAAAGCATTCCTTGCTTTTATAATATAAAACGTAAATCAGTGAGTAAAGAGATGTAGAAAGAAAATGCTTGGCGATAAGACACAAACTGACATGAAGGGACACACAATTACAGTATATACTCTATGTACAGTTTTGATGAGTCGCGTTCTCTGCGTTTCCTTTCAATCAGATGCATCCCAGTGAGAAAGCCGCCCCGTCTCCACAGAATGAAGCTGCGGGACCTGAATGTGGTCAGCAGCACTGCAGACTGGGCTGCGTGTGCTCCAGTCTGCTCAATCTGAACAGAGGTCCTCTCCACTGCAGACGGCCTGAATGCATGTTCGGCTGTGCGTGCTTCAAACGCAAGATCACCAAGCAGACGACCACGCAGGAGAGCGAACAACAGACCTCTCCTGTTTACTGTGAGATCAAGTTCCTGTCGTATCGTTTGTGTTTGTTGTTTTATTCTGACTACTATCTCGACACAGATGCTTGTTTGTTTGTTTGTTTGTTTTATTCATCTCCTTTATTCAGTTGTTCAGTTCGGTCACAACTCCCAGTAACTCAGAAGTGTTAATGAGATGCTTTTATCCTTCCCCAGCGATGACTAATATGGAACATTCGGTCCAGCCTCGCCCGGGCTCCCATGCTAATAAACTGTGGAACCGCAACACTCATGATGTGGATCCAGAGCCAGTTTTTTCTCCCAGTAGTTCTTCTGCGTGTTCTGTCGCTCCAAAGGTTGGAAAACGCATCATTGTACCTCATCCAAGACATCCGGTAAAATATAATTGCTTTCTAATTAGATTTAATTAAAATATCACCAGATATTTGTACTAAAAGTCTTTCATATATTTAGTGTTGCATCCAACAATTATTTTCATCATAAATCATTTGATCACGTTTCCTCAATTAACAGTCTTACGCACTACAATCAGTGTACTGAATTAATAACTAGACTGTAAGATCTGAGAGTTTTAAGTTTAGTAAATATAAAGATCTGCGTCTTTGGATTTTTTTTGCCATTCGTTCCCTATTTTTCTTTCAAATCAACAAAATCCTGATTGCAGATACGGGAAGAGGATAAAGATCCGGTGTATAAATATTTGGAGAGCATGATGACATGTGCACGTGTGAGAGAGTTCAACAACAAGCCTCCTCCTGAAGCCCCCATACACCCTATGATCCTGGCTGCTACCACACCGAACACCACAACAGGACGGCAGAAGACCACGAACAAACTGCCCAAACAATTAAACCTCCCTATCGTTAAAAAAACAGGTACAAAAAAAAAAAATGAATGTATGTTTAATCGGAGCTGTGCGGTAAATGTTTCACCAGTCACTCCAAAATTAGCCTGTAAGCCTCTTGTTTATTTGTTGTATGTGATATTAAAGCCATTTATTGCTGCGCATAACCATTTTTCTTCCTGTCTCGCTCCAGAAAAGAAACCTCAGGAACCGTCATCTGATGAAAAGGGAGCGAGTAAGCAAATAGAGATCCAGTCAGCCTGTCAGTGGATGAAGGACCGCAAAGTAATCCTGCAGGCTTTGTATCAACGCATGAATCGGAACCGGCTTTCTCGGCGTTTCTACGTAGGACCATACCGTCTCTGCCCAGTCACTAAGATCTTCATGAGGAAGCCCAGCGGCTCCACTGTCACCTACAGGGTATGTTTATAAAAAATGCTGCACCCATGTTGCAGTGATGCGTCAATCCAACACATCTAAAGCATTTTATGGTCTTTAATAGAATCAATATTACCTACTTTATTTTGACTTCTTGGTTATTTGAAGGACCATTTTACATATGTATAGAGTATATGTAGAGGTGCTTTCTTTAGATTACGAGCTCCCAGTGATTGTTCGAAGTGTTTTGAAGCATTTCTTAAGCGAAGGAAGGAAATGTCGATCCTACAATTGACTCTTGCTCTCTGTCTGTTCTTTCTTTGTCTTTTGTTGCCGTGCGCGTGCCTTTCCTGTTGCCTCATTGTTAAACTCTCCCTCTGCACTCCACGTTTTCCCAGGTGCACATCAGTAAACCATCAAAAGCCAGTGATGATGATGAGGAGGAATTCGATGACGGCGACGAGGAAAAGCAAGACAATAAAAGCTCTAATGACAACATTGATGAAGCAGAGGAAGACGGCATCATTGAAGAGCAAGAGATGCCGTTTGGAGTCACACCTTTCCTGGGTGGAGTGATACCTGCTGGCAGTCTGAAAGCCAGGAGAAAACCTATCGAGTGCCAAGCAAGCGGACTAATACAGGTATGGGCTTTGTGAGCTGCTGTTCCTTTTAACTTTGTTCCTGGAAATTCACCTTTTAATGGCTGTAGTCTGAAAAAATGTTGCTGAAGTTTGGATTTAGCTGAAAATCTAAGTTGCATGAAAACTAACTTAATGATTTAATTTTTTTTTTTTTTTTTTTACCAAGAATTGTACTTTGCAGTACATATTTATTGAATAATTCACACATCAGTGGAAATGCAGATACTTGAAACCGGTTTGTAGAATATACCGATATATTTCGTCCTCTCAAGGTAAATGGAAATTCCTACAACCAAGCCAGTCTGTTGCTTGGAAACATGGGCTCTCTGCATCCAGCCAACCACCTCGCAGCCTATGTCACCGGCCGACTTCAGGCCTCCGGAGTATCTTTTCATAAAAACTCTCAGAGTCCAGACTCCGCGAACACTCCAGGATCTCTGCACATGCAAGCTGCAGGCACAGTGAGGAGAACTACAGATCTGAGGGCACTGGCACAACCACCGGGTAAGATTGTCTCCTGGACCTCAGCGCACACACACACACACACACACACAAAGGAAAAGTAATTCAATAAAGAATTCACACACACATGAAGTTATTGTATTGAAATCATCCAAGACTACCACCACCAAAATGTGCTGCTTATGAATCCTGTTCCAACATCAAGGAGATGACTGAAAAAAAACAGGTCTGTCGGTTTGGCAAGACGCTTATTAAATGCGTTTTTTTATGTTATACCTAAGCCCTAGATTGGCATTGTTTCTATCATATCAGTTACTGGTATAAACACAGAGTGAGAAGAAAATGTTAACATTAAGTTAACATTGCCAGTAAGCCTAATTAACAAAATTACAGAACCAAAGCAAACACTTTGATGTTTCCATATCCACAGGATTTGATTTTAAAAACGGACATTCTTTTAATAATTTAAAGATGAAATAATCAAGCAGTTGAGTTGAATTGAGGCAGCTATTTATTTGTCTCATCATTCTGCTCTGCATTTTTTGTTTCCTCAGTTCTGTTTAACCTGCCAGACTCGTGGAAAAAGGGATACATGCCAGCAGAATCACAAAACTCCTCCACCATCAACTCTGTCCGGTCGTTTCTCTCGAGCCGCCGCAGCTCCGTCCACAGCCGCTCCACGTCCTCGCCCGTCTCTCTCACTGTCTCGCCCTCACTAAAGAATCCCAGCTTCCTGGGAGAGAGTGGCACATATTCATTCAGGATCTGCCCTCCATCCAACCAGGGCACCAGAGACCAAAAGCTACCTGGTGTTACCCTACCAGGGGGCTTCACCCTCATTGAACTCCCAAACCCTGGAGCTGACGGAGCAGAAACGGAAACAACTACAAACATGGCGAGCAAAGGGGACCGCCTACCACAAAATGAAGGTGCATTAAATATTCAGCAATTGACAGCTAAGTGGCTTGGTTGGTGCACCCTCAATGAATTTAGGAGACAATCAAGAAGCAGATTAGAAGAACCTGGACCCTCCACTGGGCCGGCATGTGAGCAGAAGTTGCCACAGAGCGATGCAGCCAACAGGAGGCAGGCAGCGAAGCAGATGCGGTCCAGCCTCGATATCTCTTCGGGAGACTTGAGCTCCGACTCCTCGGACTACTGTGCAGACGGTGACGAAGATGTAAGTTCAACGATTAAGAATTATTTTCTTGTTTTAATTGGCCACTTGTGTATGTAACTGTAAAGTGGATTTAAACCTATAAAAGTGAATTACATTACATTTAAAAATCAGTATATCTACTCCTGGAATTGTTATAACTGCTGCTATTATTAGAGCTTTAAAATCTGCACGCTGAATGTCGTTTGTGCAGGACGAGTCAGTCGACATCGAGACGATAGAAGACGTAAGACGAGGGACGGCCATCGCAAAAATGAAGGAAGTTGTTTTCAATGCCTTAAAGGATTCACGGTAATACATGAATGAAAGCATGCTTGTGGACATGTGGATATTTTCTGCTTTAGAATGAGATTTATTAACATTCATATTCGACCCTTCCTCTTCTTTTTTTCCTCTGCATGCAGTGATAACGGTGGACCAGTGACAGAGCACGACGTGCAGGTATGGACTTTTAACTCTATTACAGCCTTTTTCAATCAGCGACCATCCAGTAAACAACCAGTTTAAATCTCATATGTGTTTACCCTCACTTAATAAACTTGTACCTGCGAATTGATTTAATCTTGAGGCAGTATGTGCGATGTGTTTCGAGTACAGAGTAGTGTCTGTATTCATTGTTGTTGTTGTTTTTTCATTGTCTCCATTCCAGGATCAAACAGACGTTGAACGAAATGAGTCCAAATACAACAGGAGACGCAAGAACCACACGGTGCTAGAAAGGCTAAGACGCTCTGAACAACGATTGCTCTTCAACAAACTTCAAGCTGTCCTTCAGTGTGACCGCAAATCCCCCCGGCTCGATCTCCTCTCGCTGGTTAGTTCCACATCCTGCCCAGGCAGCTTGTCCTTGTATTGAGCTGAGTTGGGTCACAAACTGCCGGAAAACTGCAAGTCGTATTACCAAAGTCGGATCCTCAGAATCAAAATTCTTTCACCAAAAAAAAAAAAAAAAAGAAAAAAAAAGGGACCTTTTAAAGACAAAATCCTGATCTCATAATTATGGGAACAGGTTATGATAGGGATTTTTATTTCCTGGACAATTTCAGTGTTGCTGGGTAATGTAATAAAAAAAAAATACCAGAAGAAATGTTACTTTGAACATAAAAAGTGTTAATAAGTGTGAAAATATGTAAATGTAAACAGGAAGTATACCATATGTTGCCAGAGATTGAGCTTGGTACACATATTCTATTGTACATTATCTCATAATTGAGATGATGTTCTCATAATTATGAGACCCTGATCTAATTGCTAAATCCTTTCCTGGGAAATACTGTTTATTTCCCATACACAGGCTCTACTTTGGTGTCCTGTCCTGGTAGATAAGATCTGAATTCCATTTTTTTTTTCTCAATCACAATGCACAGTTTTTATTTCTGTGGTTTCCATACAATGACATTTGTGGCAGCACTGACCACCACATATTGATTTTCTGTTTTCTTTTACTATTAAAAATGGGTTAAATGGTATTGCATTGTAGATATGTGCGCAGTGCATTGATTGGCTCAGCCCATCCTCGTCCCGCTCTCATTTTCTCTCCGACACATGACAACTCCTTCTCTTCTTTCACTCGGAATCCAAACATAATCATGCAGGATAGGAAGGATTGTTTTTGGCTTTTACCTGCAGAGAATTCACAGATTCATGTCACCAATGAGCAATGAAGGCATTTCCGAAAAACACAGAAAATCCCTCGTTTAAAGCGACCAAAACCTTTGCAGAAAACTTTGTGTCCTAACCAGTCGCTCCTTACAGGAAGCTGGAAAAGAAAAGAGGTTTTTCAGTGCCATTAAACAATTATGAGGGAGCATTGACAGAGAATTGAATTTGTGCTCCCAGAAGCTCATTAGTTTAACTTAAACATTCAAACAGTTGCAAAATAATTCTGAAGTACACATCAGATCTTATTTATTTACCTCCTGTTCTTTTAGCTTCACGTACTGTGAATGGAAAATTGTTGTTCTACTGAACGTTTATTCTGTTCTCATAGTTGAGTCTTGATTTTAAAAAAAATGTCAAAGGTGAGAAAACGTTCCAATATAGATCTTTAATTCAGTCTGTTGAAGATGTAGCTATTTAGAAGTGATTTAACAAATGTTTTATTATGTGTTCGACTGTTTCAGAATCAAGTCT
The DNA here is from genome assembly GCF_029030835.1 of Brachyistius frenatus. NCBI lineage: Eukaryota > Metazoa > Chordata > Actinopteri > Embiotocidae > Brachyistius > Brachyistius frenatus. The sequence continues at coordinate 864,546 of NW_027210752.1, forward strand.
GTTTTGTAAACAACAAACTTGTCAACTTCATGTTCATACTGTCCAGGATTTTAAAGATTAGCTCCGGGTCACCATCCTTTATTTTGATGTGCTTTTAGGCCCTAAAAGAAATCCGAAGTCTGGTCAAGACCTCCAAACATCTGGAGGAGCAGAAGGAGATCCTGACTCACATTCAGTCTTCCTATGTGGGGCAGCTGTCCCTCTTGACCGGTATGTACAGTTTGTGTTGCTTCGTGTCGTTGCATTTTGTACTTATTTTCGCTTTATGCTGTTTAAATGTTGAGATTTAGTTCAAGCTCGTTATCCAGCACGAAAGTAGGGCAAGCATGCCAATATAACCATGGTTAGAGATGTGATGGTCTACAGTATGTCTTAGTATGTGATCGACTTAAGCATTTAACAAGCAACAGAGATGTTAACATTCACTTGCTCATGACTAGAATAGGAAACATAGCTGTGCATATACTGTATGTCACTATCTTTACTGAGACTTGTGTTACATGAAATGCCTCTTCTTTCAGGGAAGCCAGAAAAGCTAATTAGATACAAGCTGAACGAGATCTGGGAGAGACAGAAAAAAAAAGAGAAATGGATGCCGTACTTCTCCTATCTACTTCAATCCAGAGCTGCTCTGCTGCAAGACACTGCTGCTTCCGAGCCTTCGCTTTTTTATCAGCTTGACTACACGCCTTCATCTCTGGCTGACCCACTCGCGAGCGCAGCCCAAATCAATGTCGAAAAGATTCTATCCCTGCTGCGGCAACCTAACCTACAAAATCCTCCAGCCCGGCCCTGTATGGACATGCTCGGGCCCCCGCAGGGTCCTGCTCCCCAGCTACAGCCCTCACTCCTGCAGCAGCCAAACCACACGGCTCCATCTCAGTCTAAGCCGCTTGCAACTGCTGCCCAAAATAATGTCGATCGGATACTGCCGCTGCGTCTGCAACCTAGCCTACAAAATGCTCCGGCCCAGTACCATGTAAACACTCCCAGGCCTCCACAAAACGCTGCTCAACCCTCACTCAAGCAACAGCCTAACTACGTGCCTCCGTCTCATGTTAACCAGCTTGCGACTACAGCCCAAAACAACGTCGATCGGATACTGTCCTTGCTTCAGAAACCTAAACTACTTATAACTCCAGCCCAGTCCCCTGTAAACACACCAAGACCCCCGGCACAGTCTCTGCCTCAAGCTCAGTCCTCTCCAGCCCAGGCGGAGGGCACTGCGCCCCCATCACAGGTGGAGATTCAGCCAGGTGAACCTTTGGCAGCAGTCCAGCTCCCTCAGCATTCGTCAAAATTAGAAGGCCAAGAGGAAGCATCTGGAGGTTCAGACGAGGTCAGCGGACCTAATTCCCAAACAGAGCACCAGCCTCAAGCTAAGGCAGCCCAGGCCAGAGCCTCGTCCGTGTCCTCAACACCCAAGCACCCCTTTGCTCTTCCTCTGATTCGCTCCAAGACTGGCAGACTTATACTTCCTTCATGTCTCAAACCAAGTAAGCTGTTCCTTTAGTTAAACCGCCCTATTTAAATTCTTTCTTTCAAATGTGTTATTTTAACATATTTCTTTCATCTTTTTACAGTGGGTCAAGGCTTCTATACACTCACGCTCATGAAATCCAAGCAAAAGGGACAAGAGGGCAAGCTGAACTCCTCGGCTGATCAGCAGCCCTCGGATGTCGACTCCTCCAAAAATCTAGAGACAAACGTTTCTGCATCCAAACAACCTTCAGATTCAGTTTCAGGTACGGCTCCAAAGAGTTCAGGTGAGAAGACCTCTCTCGCTAAGCTTGGCTTGCTTAACAAAACGATCTTTGTGCCTTTGGTGGATTTGAAAGCGATGGCGAACAGCCAAAACGGGGGCATAGAAGCGAATCTGAACAAAGCTCTGGCAGCTGCTCGCTTGAATTTTAATATTGTGCCTAAGATTCCTCCTGTTGAAACCGAGCGTGAAGCTAGCCCACCTGTGTCCCACCATTGCAGGGACGGGCCCCGAAAAAAACGTGGTCACCGTGTCAGTGACAGTAAGATATCTATGGAGGTTGAAGGGGGACAATGTGAAAGAGCAGTGGACGCCCCTGAAGCGGTCAGTGGAGTAGCAGATAGCCCCGTGCCAGTCAAACGAAGCAGAGGAAGGCCACGGAAAAATAAGTCGGCACGACAGCGGAGTTCTCCAAGTGAGTCAAGTAGTCCATCTAAATCCAACGAGGACAGCCCCGTCTCTTTTCAAATCCCCGCTAAAAAAATCATGCTGGGAGATGTCAACACATCACGGCCATTAACGCGCGGCGCTTTAGGAAAGGACTTCCCCAGTGCAAAGAAACGGTCCTGGAGGGATGTAGAAAAGGAGCTCGAAGGTGACCCAGAATTTGAATAGTCCTCTTATCTTCCTGTCGCTCTCCAAGCTGACGCACACAGTCATTTGACCTCAGTCTCACACTGAAACCTCACACCTCGCTGAGGCAGCAGCGTCTGTTTCAGCATTATCCTAACAGTCTCATGAGGAGGAGTTTCTCTGCTCTCTGTAAACTCAAGTCACATAGGTCATTTAAAGCTTCACCAAATGTGCCTGTCTGAAAAGCCAAAGTACCAGAGGTGCAGTTAAGTGGTAGTTCTCCTGGCATGGATTAAACCTTTAAAAACTCACCTCTGATCATCAGGTTATTTCAAGAAAAGAAGAAAAAAAAAAAAATCCCCTAATGCCTAAAGGTGGCTTCGATATAACTCGACACCTTCACCTTCACTCAGGACGCACAGATGAAATGTTATAGAAAGCTCCATCCTGCACATTGACAGGATTGGTTCCTTTGGTATGTGACGTATGAAACTCTTCCTGTCTGAATCGGTGTTTTTGTCAGACTGTCGCTGCAGTTCCAAAGCAGACTCCTCATACGTCGTGTAGTATTTAAAAGAAACACCGCATAGGCATGTAAACAAGGTTAAAACTTGATTTTCCACAGGAGGCGGACTTTAATTCTTTTCTTTTCTGAATATGTGAGCGCAAAGCTCAGAGGGCTTTTTGCATACTACACAGGAAGTCTGTGTTCTGGTGTAAAGTGTAACAAATAGCATCAAATGACCTGCTGAATGTATGAATGAAATGTGTGGTAACGCCCACAATCAGTTCTGATAACCATGTTTTTTAAAATAGAGATCTCCTGTTCACCTTCACGTTTTTTTTCCCCCCACAAACAGGATATTGAGATTCATTCCAATTATGTTTTCGTTTGTCATTTATCCCTGATCTGTCTTATGCAACAGAAAATAAAACCGTGCAGATCAATGAGCTAAGCCTTACAGCGTGAGTTAAATGTCTGAAGCCTGAAAGGGACAAGACGACACACTGCTTTAACTCTGTAAAATATGTTGACGTGTCCTTTTTATTGAGAGATAGATTAATGTATCGTGGCTTTTGTTACTAACTCAGTGAAAATGATTTGTAGTTGCACTTTAATTTTTTGGTAGAAACCACCCATGATGTCTCCTTTTTGCTTTAGCCTGTATAGTAACATTGATCTGCAATAATTCGAAACTAGCTGAGTAATAGTAATATGCATATAATGTACCTGATGTCACAAACAATCAAGAGAAAAACAATATATATATATTAGCCATATTGTATCTATGAAAATAGCCTCTGTGAATTTTGTATTCTGAATTTCTTTTTTAAATTTAATAAATTTTCTTTGTGCTTGATGTTGAAACACTGGTTGTTTTGTTCCTTCAGTCAAATGAATGAATGAAAGAGCTTGAAAATGAAGAAAAACGACATGCTTTTATTTTGACACCCGTCACTCGCTTACGAATAAGCAGCTTAGTTTCATGTCATTGAGACGGAGTTCAATTTTGTTTTTGTGTAAAAGAAGGTGGAACATAATTTCTCTGAAGGGAAAAACCCTTAGAAATATCATTTTAATAAGACTTATTCATGCGTCCGTGTTTTTGGGTTGTTCATGGGTCCGTTTAAGGCTTGTAAACTAAATCTCCAGAATGCCTTAAAGGAATTTCCTCAAATTTTACACAAACTTTTAACTTGATCCCAAGAATGAACTGATTTGTTTTTAGAGGTCAAAGTTTACTGCAACCCCACGTCCATCCCGTCCATCTATCCTATTCACTAACCGTGTTACCTCACCAAAACCTTGAGGGAATTTCTTCTGATATGTGGCAAACGCTCACATGGACTCAAAGATGCACTGATTAGACAAACAGGAATGGAAACTAACTTGACTGGTTGGTGGAGGCGTGCAACCGCGAGGCAGTAATTCTAGTTTTATTTATGTGTTGTGCACTTGAACTCTGTTTTCCACATTTTTAATTAATCGTATCTTTAGTAATTGCTGAACCACAGTGACAAACACCTTTGGTGTTGACAGACTAAATTCAGTTAATCGCAGCACACTATGTCAGTATAACCCATTCAGTTACATCATGGCAGCACACCGAAATACCCTATAATAACTGGCAGCAGTTACAGCAAACACTGTGATATATTACTTTTATATCACGATGACTTCTTTGTGCACTAATATTCCCTGGAATCCGTAAACCAGATATAACATGTGGTTTGTGGTAAAACATGTCCTCAGAATCAGTTGTTTTGATGTGAGAAGAAACAACAGACTTGAATCAGCACTTCGGTCAAAATAAAACTGATAACAAAAATAAGTATTTGTTACGGTTGAGAAAGTTGATAATTAATGTATGGCCGATGTATTTCACAAATGGTGGAGTGCATTTTGACAGTATAGTGAAAAGCATATGCAAATCGTGTTCAGAATAAATTGGTTCAGGTTCCTTACAATTCCTCACAATAGTTATCGCCTGCTTGCAAAATAACATGGGCTCAGTTACCGTGGCTCTTAAACTTAAAGAAACAGACCCATTAAAAACAAATGGACCTTAATAAAAAAAAAAAGATAAGTGACCCTTTAGTCAGCAACCAGAGATCTGTGGCACCCAAGCATCCGCCACTCAGCTGTTGGATTGGCCACGGTCTTTCTCTCTAATCCTATTAAATCACACAAAAGCAACAAAAGCAATCATTGATATAATCATGGGACCGGTGCAGATTCAGATTAAACTAGTGATGTCACAGAGGCACACTTGGGGGGGGCAAACAGCTGAGCAGCGGCTTTCCTCCACGCAGTCGTTGGGGCGAAGCGACATCAGTCCAGCAGTGGGAAGAAGCGGCAGCAGAAAGTGCCGGACGCAGAGCGACAGGAGGCCACTCACACGAGAACAGTAAACCCACTCGGGAGATTAGTGTCCGCATGTCCCGGCAGCAGCGGGAGCGCCGTCTGACTTTGTAAGGCTCTGCTAGTTTGTCTCTCTGGAGGAAGGTTTTTTTTTTGTTTGTTTTTTTTTTAGTGGCGGGAGAAGGATCCCTGCGGGCGCTCGTTCACTTCTGCGGGCTCGCGTGGCCACTCGGCTGTGTTTGGGGTGGCTTGTCAACAGTTGGGACGCTTCTGCAGTCCTCCGAGCAGAAGCCACGAGGCTGCCGGCAACATGCCTGGCGATGGATTCACCATTAAAAGTCGCATCAGGAATTTGCTGCGTTCTCCGTCGATCAGGAAAAAGAAGCCCGCCAGAGACAGTCTCACCAGGAAGGTACGAACCCGGGAACAAGTCCTCGGAAGTACGTCTTTGGTGTGTTAGAGTAAATTAAGTGACCTGCACCAGTCCTAACCTAATGCTGCGGGTCCATTAACTATGGTGCAGAAGTAATCTACTACATTTTGCAAACAAAATGCAAACGGTACAGTACAACTTTTGTGCTGCTAGAGAAGAGAAAAATATAATTTACTAAAATTGTATAGGTCATGTATAATCCCTTAATGAGAACACCTTCCTCTGAGTGGCCAGTTTATGCAACAACAAAAAAATAATCTGAAAAAATGTTTGGACTGGAAATTTATTAACAACTATGTTAAGCAAGTATGACTTGATTGCTGGTGTTAATAACTACATTATTGTAAATCGTTGTTTCAACTAATGTCTTATAATGCATCTCTTAACCATTAACAATCTTAAACCCAGAAACTCTTTAGGCAAGTCGAGAATGTTTCTAATTTGCTTGCCTGCCAGCCTCTGCTTTAATTGTTCTGCGTGCATGTGTGTTAGTAGGACACCATAGACTCAGGTACATTATGTTACTCCAGAATAATCAATGATACCAGCAGCTGCTTTATAAATCCCAAGACAGACAGGCAGGCTGCAGGACTCACCAAGCCAGCTGCCACTTCCTCTGTTTGGTTATTAGGTTAGACCTGAGCTTCGAGATCTTTTTTTTTTTTTTTTTACATCCAAAATATAAAATGATAACAATATTTGTAATATATTTTTGTTTCAATTTGTTGCTTGACATCAGCAGCAAAAGAGTCTGTTTATTATGGAGACAATACGTTTCTTTGCTGTCTCATTTATAATATTATTTTAGATCTCGCTCCTGTCACAACTCTGAATCATCCCATTACAGGGAGATGGTTCATTTTAGTGTCTATAAAGTGTCCCCGCTCACTGTGACGGAACGTTTCAAACAAAATGGCTACAGGTGACTTTGGAGAAGGTGTTGGGCATCACCGCTTCAGGAAACAGCGGTCTGACCTGCGACCCCCGATCTGGACTCGTGGCCTATCCTGCAGGGTAAGAGGAGAGCGACCGTTTATGCATCATTATCTCAGCTTCTGACCTTTGACTTATCAGCACTCGGCGCACTCCCAGCTTCCTTATCACATCTACCTCATGCAGTGCAATGTGCACTTTTCTGTGTGTGTGTGTGTGTGTGTGTGTGTGTGTGTGTGTGTGTGTGTGTGTGTGTGTGTGTGTGTGTGTGTGTGTGTGTTATCTCTGTGCCATCTCAAAGGAGCTGAGGAAGAGAGCTCTGTGGGCTTTCTCATCAGAGACTCCGAAAGATGTATTTTTATTTTATCCCATCCTCCGTTTTCTTTGACTCCTTCAGTGATACCGTGATTTAAAGAGTGTTGTGTGGTGTTATTAATTCAGTGTAGACAGTGACACTGCCTGTGTTAACGTAGTGTATAATATAAAAATGAGACATGTGAGCTGCAGGTTGGAGGACTACAGTGGGGATGCTGAGGGCCTCAAGAGACAGAGCTCCGCTAGGGTCAAAAGCAGAGTTTAAAAACAAGCACGGGGGGGGGGGTCCTGTGAAGCTCTAAAACAATCAGCGCGCTTGCATTTCTTTTGTGTTGCTGTCAAATCATCTGACGAAGCTGTATTAAAACTAAGAAGGCCAACGGCTGGAGGAAAAAAAACAGGAGAATTAGAGCTGTTTATAATATTGTTACAGCAGGTCGAGTGTGTGTGTGTGTGTGTGTGTGTGTGTGTGTGTGTGTGTGTGTGTGTGTGTGTGTGTGTGTGTGCGTGTGTGTGTGTGCGTGTGTGTGTTCCTGGTTCTGCTTGCCATTTTACAAAGCTCACTTCCTAAACTGCACAGTCTGGCAATCCAGCTGCCGTCTCGTTTTAAATCTGTGCGAGCTGTGGTAGCAGGAATGCTGTTTCCTGGCACCGAACCCAAGAACTGGCTAAGTAACAGGTGGAGCGTAGATCTGTGAGCTGCTCATGAACATGGTGTAAAGAGGACGTTTTATTACCAGGAAACAATAGGCTATACCCAGGTTATTTGAATATGGAAAAGAATAACTGCATTCAAAAAGATGAATAAGTATGGGTAGGCAAAACATCCAAGACGACTCATTACAATCACCAGTTAAGAGACTGGTATGAACAATGACTAAAGCTATATTTAATTCAGTTCATTTATTTTAGATTTTTTTCATGCAATTTGCATTCTTTTTCACTCTTTTTACAGTGTTTCCTTAGTAAAATAATAGTTCTGTATTTTGGAAGATAGTCGTTTACTTTCTTGGCAAGAATAAGAGAGTGAGTGATGCCACTCTTGGAAGCTACCATCATGAGCTGGTTAGCTTAGCATAGCTGCAGGGTGGTTAGTAGCTAAGATAGCTTTGTTTCAGAAGTAAAAAAAAAAAATCAGTCAGCAGCACCTCCAAAGTTCAGAAATTAACATGCAATGTGTTCTTTGTTTATTTGCGCTTACACTCATCGACTAGCTTCATATTTAGCACACAGAAATGAGAGTGGTATCTGGTTGTTCATCCAACTCTCTGCAAGAAAGCATAATAAATATGTATTTCTGAAAAAGTTCAATTATTCCTTTAAAATGTTGAATCATTTTTTTGATTTATTAAGTTCACAAAAGTTTTTAATTTAATATTTGATAAAAAATAAATAAATAATAATAATCATGAACTGTATCCCCGGGGAGTACATCTATGAATGATTAGAGTGTTTTTGTACCTTCAGGTGTAATCATCTGGAAGGTATGAAGTTAATTATGCATCAACAGAGATATCAGGCAAATGGATTCATGTGGTATAGCACAGTTTATATGTTTATAAGGTGATAACATGTAATTAGTAAGCATTAGTACTACAAGATATGCTACAAGCATGTACTGTGAAATTAGAGATGAATATGTTATTTTGGTGTATTTATTGCAAACACATACCACATATCAATTCAAAAATACCACAATAGAGATGTTCCACTTACACCAAATTGTTACCTCACTACAAGGAATGCAGTATACTGTATATATTTTTAGTTATAATGTTTGTTATTGTATTTTTTTTCCTTTCCTTATGCAGGTGTGTGGTGGTCCTGCTAAATCCCAAAAAGAACAGGCAGTACCACATTATCAACACTTCAAGGTGAGTCGTACACAAATGTATTCTCCATTTAAACAGAACAAAGTTAAACTGTCAAAATAACCAATCAGCCGGGACACGAGTCACACTGAGAGTTTATTCTGTCTCTGTCACTTTCACAGAAAAGCCATCACAGCTCTGTCCTTCTCCCCTGATGGCAAGTACCTGGTGACAGGAGAGGTGAGTCCGTTTTCTCATCATTGTCTTTGCTGTTAACACCTTTTTACATAAATGCAACATTTTCTTCATTGCTCTTTGCAGCTTGTCATGTCTATTCAAACGTACTTACATTCATTCTCACAATGTCATATTCTTCCCAGGATTCAGTTTAGTTTATCAGGTTCATATTTCAGTAGGATTAGTGTTTGTGATGATTAGATTTACATCTTTACTGCAGTATTTAGTGAATTAGATCCTCCCAAGTTATGCACAGTATAAGACAGATCAGCATGTTTTACTGAAAATATCCCAGCGGGTTAGAGGCCTGCTGCAGAACGGCAATTACTTAACAGTGATCCTGAGGTCTCTGTGTGTTTTCAACCTGTTGTACATTCACCGAGTTTTGTCACGTCACAGTGTAACATGTCTTTTCAGTGAAGCGTCTTTTCTCAGTTTTGTTGTAGTTACGACACAGGCCTCAACACAACACACGATCTTAATCCTCACCAGCCAATCAAAGCCGATTAAAGACTTCTCTGTGTGAGTGGATGGGCACGCAGGAGTTGCCATGACGGCAGAGACCAAAGTTCAAAAGACCAAATCCACAGAGGATAGGACGTTCTTCTGCCGTTTAAACGGGACCAAATACCAAATCTTTTGCACCTTAAATACTACGTTTCATGAAGCTGATTGCAGATCACAGCAGATTTATAGTGAAACATTAGATCTACAAATTCACATGTCAGCCTCCTTAGCTGATTAAAATTACAGTCAGCTCCCAGAAATATTAAAGTTCTCTTTTTACCTGCTGTGATCAAAGCTGAGAGCAATCACAGCGCCGTTAGAGGATTACCTTTAAAGAGGAGTCAGAGATATTCCTGAGTGAATGATCTGATAAGAACATTTTTCCACACACAGACACTCATTCATCAAACAGTGGCTAATTTACATATAGGCCTGCTCCCTTTTTTGTCTTTCTTGTGTCTGTATCCTTTGTATGCAGCTCTGTCTTTTGCTGAATGTCATCCATTTGCAGCGTCCTTCAGGCTGCCTGTCCTCGGACCTATTAACAGTGACCTTTGAAAGGTCCTTCTACCATATTATAATAAGAGACTACATTATAATATAGCTGACCTTTTGATCCTGAGGAGGGAATGATGTGAGCAGGTCAAGGGGCAAGTAACTGCATAGTGTCAGAGGACAGAGAGGATAATCTCTTAGAGAGTCGGATCAACCGGATTGACAGGTGACTATTGCGCTGTATGTAGCCTGTTCCAGTGGACTTCCAGACCAGAGACAAAAAAAAAAAAAAAAAAACACGCTATAGTGCATTCACATAAGAATATACACTTTCTGTAATAACAATCAACTATTTTCTTTCAATTAACCTTGTCACAACCTTTAATCCCCCCTACACATCCCTTGTTCCTTTTCCCCAGAGCGGTCACCTCCCAGCGGTGAAACTGTGGGACGTGGCAGAACGAAGGCAGGTGGCGGAGATCCAGAAGCACAAATATGGCATCTCCTGTGTGGCTTTCTCCCCCAACAGCAAATACATAGTCAGTGTGGGGAACCAGCACGACATGATGGTCAACGTCTGGGCATGGAAGGTTTGTCTCACTTTAACGGTTTTATAGTAGGTTCTACTCGCCAGGGTTGATGTTCCTCCTTTGCCATGGCAACACTAGATACAGCAGTGTTTATTTCTCCAGCTGTTTCAAAGTGTCAATCTTCTCATCAAACTCCGTTGTTTTATTGTTCTCTTGCAGAAAGATGTTGTAGTGGCAGCTAACAAGGTGTCCAGTAAGGTGACAGGTGTGTCCTTCTCCGAAGACAGCTCCTATTTTGTAACTGTGGGGAACAGGCATGTCAAGTTCTGGTATCTGGACCACTGCAAAGCCAACAAGGTATTAAAAGATAATGTTGGAGTTCTTTTTTCTACCTTCAGAAGAATCCTTTTTCTGCCACACAGTATAAAACATTTTCATTACCTTGAAAACTGTCCAAGCGACTATGTCTTTTATTGCTGTGTCTTCATTGTGGTTGTTTTCACTAATTCAAAACTGTTCAGTGAATAATTTCTGACATCATTTTAAAACAAATAATTTATTTCAGGTCAGTGAAAAATAAAGAAATTCACAGCAACATACATTCACACATTTGAAGTATTGTGCTCCAACTACTTGAGTGTGAGTTTTATCAGCTAACCCTCGCTCCTCTGTGGAATTTAGGCCAGTGATCCTGTGCCTCTGCTGGGCCGCTCCGGGCTGCTGGGAGAGCTGAGGAACAACTTCTTCTGTGATGTGGCTTGCGGCCGGGGTTCTCAATCTGACTCCACCTTCTGCATCACTTCCTCTGGCCTGCTGTGCGAGTTTAACAGCAAGAGGATGCTCGACAAGTGGGTGGACCTACGGGTGAGTGACAGGAGAATGTGTCCAACAGTGACGGGGTGGAAAGGGTACCACTACTGTTAATCCTATGAATTATTTTACCATATTTGAATAAAAAGGATACGGGTAGGGCTGTGTTCAATTAAACTAAATGTCATCTATCTGAGCTAACATGCAAGACTCGTCTGATTTTGATGAATCAGTTCATTCAAACCCTTTGACTGAGCCATTATTGAGTGTAGTACAGCCGGTAACGCTTTCAGGTTGGTATCCAGCTGTGGTGTTTAATCATGAGGCCAAGAGCAAGGTGTCTCTGTCCTGCTCCTGCCTTCTGCTAGAGGATCAAAGAAGCATTAGTTGTAATGACAAGAACAGGATGTGTCTGGAAGTATTCCAATGAGGACGCATTTATATACCTCCGTAACCTTTGGGCAGGACTCCTGTGGCCTCACCTCAACTATGTTGTAATAGATGTTACTTGCAGGGGTCAAAATGGCACAATTTTTAGACTTCAAATGAATATAAGTGAATATAGTTTGTGAATGTAAGTAGAACTTATTATTAGTTTATTAGAAGCATGTTTCTGTTTACCATTACTTGATCATAGACAGATCCTCCTGCTCCAGACAGTTTATCTGTAAATTACAGAGCTGTGAAATGAGCTGTTGTATCGTGTGCCGCCCTGCAGACTGGCGTGGCCCAGTCGCTGTCTCTGTCTGACGATATGATCTTCTGCGGCTGCGCTGATGGAACGGTGCGAGGCTTCAGCCCCGTCGACCTGCACTTTGTCTGCACGCTGCCGCGGCCGCACCCCCTCGGCTCTGACGTCTCCGCCGTCACTCAACCCAGGTGAGGAAGAGCTCAGGAGTGATGCAGACTTTTTCTTGGCAGCGATCCACTGCAGGATCAAGTGGGCTCTATTTATAGAGCTTCACGTCTCAAGTGGCACCAATTCACAGGCTAAATCTCCCCTAAATGAGAGGGAAGCTTGAGTTAACATGTGTTACTATTTTTATGAAAACATCTGCTGCTAATCCGTGACTTTTACAAACGTGTTCCTACTTTTTCTCCACACAGCCATCTATTTTACACCAAGGCAGATGCCCGTTACCCAGACGCCATCGCTGTCACCTACGACCCCGTCAGCCGCTGGCTCAGCTGCGTGTATAACGACCACAGTCTGTATGTGTGGGATGTGAGAGATGTGCACAGGGTGGGGAAGGTGCACTCCGCCCTCTTTCACGCTTCCTGTGTGTGGGACCTGGAGGTAAATGCTGGCAGGAGGAAGTGAATGTGAAACACCTCTTTTCAAGAACTGTGATTGTGTTTTAAATCAGCTCACAGGTCAGTAAGGAGTTAACAACACAGTAGATCAGATGTTGGTCAGAGATTAGGTTACATCGGGGGACAATTTGGGACACGCTAATAGATATTATTTTTATATTCTCCTATTGATTATCACATGGACTGAGCTTTATGTTTTTTATTATACTCTTACTCCTGTGTATCAGCATGCAATGTGCAATGCGTACTGCTTTGTAAAACTGCATCCTAGACAAAGCTTTGCAGCTTACGATAGCCATTTTCACATCCAGTCCCAAGGCCAAAGCTATGGATTACTGCTCATGGCCTGTAGGGAATGTAAATCCTCGCTACAAGATAGGTATTTCATAAATCCATACTGTTCAGCATAATGTAATTAACATTCCCCCAAACCCTCCTCCTTCTATCCTCAGATGTTTCCAGATGTTCCTGGAGAATCGGTTGCTGGTCTGTCATCAGGTGTGTTCCTCACCTGTTCAGCTGACAACACCATGAGACTGTGGCGCATGGACGACTGGACGCAAGCTCATGCTCATTCTCCGAACATCCTCAGCAGTGTGAGTGTGGACGCCACATTTCAAATGTCGACCTTTCGAGTGTAAAACTTTCCCCTGATGGATTATTTCTCCGTCCATTGTTGCTTTGCAGGATCTCTTGAATGTGATCTACATAGATAGAAACACCAGTGTCTTGCTGGACCCTGATTGTGTAACAAATGTGAGTGCGGACAAAGCAGGGGATGGACAGACAGCAGAATTGAGGATAGGCATCAGGACCATCTGTGTCAGTCCAGATGGCAAACACCTGGCATCTGGAGATCGCAACGGGATACTGAGGTACGACGAGAAGACAAAAATGGAGACTGATGATTGGCTGATGTGACCTCCATCTGAGAAATATGTATTAATATTTTACAGGATTCATGACCTCGGCAGCATGGTGGAGATTCTGAAGGTGGAAGCTCATGATGCTGAGATCCTCTGTCTTGAATACAGTAAACCAGAAACAGGTCAGTGTGTGTGTGTGTGTGTGTGTGTGAGACACAGGGTTATTAACTATAATTATGGCACACTTGGGGAATATTTGTGTGTTGGCTGTGTGTGCAATAAGTGATTATGTAAACTTATCACTGTCAGGCCTGAAGCTGCTGGCCACAGCTAGCAGGGATCGTCTGATCCACGTCTTGGATGCAGGAGACGACTATAGTCTGGTGCAGACACTTGACGAACACTCATCATCTATAACAGCCGTCCGATTTGCTGGTGAGCCACTTGAGACACTGTCAACATCTGACGGCTAATCTTCTCTAAATCCTCGCTTTCATCTCCACTCAGTCCCACACAAAGTCCCTCTTTTATGTCGCTTGCAGCACTGCTTGTTTAAATAATAAATGACAACTACATGTGTAGTCAGGTGGAGTTTTGTTTGTTTGAGCAAAGCCTTTTCTGTTGCACTTTGTTGTCTCTCTTTTAACAAACATATTGGCATCAATTACCATCTCTCATTTAAAATTTGGATGAATTTAGTTTATGACTTGTGAAGCTGCGCTAAAATACTGTTTCTAGCAAACGTGGGCAAAATACGGTCTGTGGCCCCGAACTAGGCTGTGGACCATCTCAATGAGGCCCGTAACGTCCTCATAGGAAATTAAAACGATCCCTGAAAAATGAAGAAAAAGCAGTAATATGTTAATGAATCTTGAGATGATTGACTTCAATGTGTCTGTACTGCTATTTACCTTAATTCCAATAGAGGGTGCATTGATGCAGGAAGTGCCAGTTTAGGACAAAGCAACTAAACAAAATGGTGTATTATTTCCATAGCAACAAGTCTCTGTAGTTCTGTTTTAACTGCCTGCTTTTCAGGCTTTATTACAGCTGGATACAATTTGTAGCATCTTAAAACATGAATGAGGATGGGGATGGTGAATTACTTGCAGCATGTCATACAGACATGGCTGTTTCTAAAATACACCGATGACGTGATCTTCTCTTTCCTCCGTCCAAAACTTTGCTATTTCGATCAGCTGACAGTTTGTAACTGTGACCAGCTGACTTTGCTATGAGCTGATTGGCTGTTGAAACAGGTGATGTGCTTTACGTCCTACCAAGCTGAGTCCCAGGCGACACTGCCAACTGGCTGGAGTCGAGCTGAGACGGGCCGATTCACACTGCAACCTTTCCCTGCAATGTTCTAACACCGATTTTTATCGCCACAAATCTTTGGTCTGATCTGGAATTAATTGTAAAAGCAAAATTTTTATAAAAGTAAAACAATCTGCAATAAGTCCATATTTGACATAATGCAATGTTTCATCATTGACCTAGGCAGTGGTGCATATTGGACAATAGGCATGATGAAGGAAAATTAAAACTGCATAGTGGACTGTTTTATGCAATCAGAGTCAGTACATTGATACATGCATCTGTAAAAAATAGTTTTTTTGAAGCAAGGCCCCTCCCTTCTAGGCTGAATAGCCTGTTGTAAAGCAACCTACCAAATTCATGAAGTTGATCATTATTCAGTAATATTAATTTCAATTAAATTGTCTATTGTGCATCCCTTTGCTTACTTTATCCAACTCAGTATGGCCCTCTGAAAAAAACATGTTGCCCGCCTCTGGTCTTGAAACTTCTCCAATGATTGTGAATTCTTTAAACAACAAACAGTTGGATGTCTGTGTTGTGTACAGGCCTTTATTTGTTTTTGAACTCTGATTGAATTAATGATGATTAAATAATCCGTTTTTCTGTTCTTTAGCCAATGACAACAAGGTGAGGATGATCAGCTGTGGGGCAGACAAGAGCATCTATTTCCACACTGCACACAAGGTAACATCCGAACCAGATTCAGTCCGTCAATTCCAACCTTTCATCAAACATGTTGTGGATTATCAATAAACATACATGACTGTACAATAACGTTATATACTGCTTGCTAAATATGAAGCTGAAGGCAGGAGATAATTAGCTTATTAAAAAGACGAGAAACAGGGAGTAGCTAGCCTGGCTCTGTCCAAAGTTACAGCAAGACATCTATTTACAAGCAACTCTAAAAAACACTAATTAACAGTATTCTTTTAAATAACCAATAATTACATGACAAAAAGTTACAAAACTAGTTCTAGAATAGATATATGATTAAACCACAATTATATGCTTCACCAAAAAGTTTACACAAACAGTTCTCACAATTCTTTCTGGCCATAAAGACACCACGAGTAGCTAAATTCCTCCGATTAAGGACACGCTGTGCAGCACCACAATCGATTTAACAATCTGTTTGTGAATACGATTCTGCAGCTTGAACCACAGGAGCATTTGAACTGCAAATTGTATAACTAAATTCAAAATAAAGGAGGCCTTGTGCTTCATTCCGTTCTCTTGGATTGCTTCTGGGTTAGTGGGGCAGTTTTGTGCTCAATCAGAGCTGCATAAGTTACAACATTCTTCTGAAACTTTAGACATGATTCCGCCACCACTATGACTCACAACATTACATTTTGTGGAGCACAATAAACAATGGCTTGTTAGACTTGAGTAAAACTTCTCCTCAGCCGCCAGACTTTCATGGAGTGGTCGTTTCAAAAACTTGTTGTGACAGGTTTGTGTTCCGACAGCAGAAATGAGCATCTTCTGTGCTGTCTTTTTATCATGCGCTACGTTTCCAAGGACACTAAATCAATTGTAATTGCCTTCTTTTCTGACAATTATGATGCACAAACCCAGATTTTTTTGTGGTCTGAATTTCAAAAATGATTTGACTTATTGTAACTCAAATTCGGACTTTGCCAAGCATATTTATTCCACCAAACGTTAACGCAGGCAACTACTTTTCTTCTTATATTTTATGTAAGCTACAGCTAATCATTGTTTTAAATTTGCATAGTTTTTTTTCTTTGTTTTTATTGTATTTTTAAGTTCCTTTTTTTATTTTTTATCTTGCTCTGTGAAACACTTCGGGATGCTTTGTTTTATGAAAGGTGCTACACAAATAAAGCTGAGGTAAATTAAGTTAGTACCTTTCTGTCTTTGCACAGACCTGATGGTGTTTCTTTTTGTTTCCCAGTCTGACAGAGGAACAGAGTTCCGGCGCTCTCACCACTTGGTGAGGAAGACCACGCTGTATGACATGGGTGTTGACGCCACCTGCAAGTATACTGCTGTTGCCTGTCAGGACCGCTGCATCAGGTGAGTGTGTGGTCATGCGAGTGTGTTTTTAAAGCTCTACGAGGTTAAAGAAGCTAATTCCTTCAAATAAATTGCAGGATTTTTAACATCAGCAGTGGCAAACAGAAGAAAATCTACAAAGGATCATTGAGTGAAGATGGCAGTCTGCTCCGGGTAAGATTTCCCTCCACTCTCAGTACTCCAGAAGCCATTTCCTTTCTATAAATACAGTTCATGAACCACAGAACTATTTTTGTATTTGGTGCTGCAGGTTCAGATCGATCCTTCGGGTCAATATGTGGCCACCAGCTGCTCCGATAAAAACATCAGTATCTTTGACTTCTACACCGGGGAGTGTGTCGCCACAATGTTTGGACACTCTGGTAACAGAACCGAAACCCCCACCTCACATCATGTTTATGTAGCCAGACTGAGCTGTGGATAAATTACCCTTTTATTGCAGCGGGGGAACGTTACCAGGGAACATAATAGAAATAACAAGCCATATTTTTGTGTTACAGAAATTGTCACTGGGATGAAGTTTACCAATGACTGCAAGCATTTGATTTCTGTATCAGGAGACAGGTGAGAAACATACAGTCTATGATGTGTGGTCACAATTTGGGAAGTGTAGCAGAGAAAGTCCAGCATCAAAATATCAAGAATTCACACTGATTCACACGTAACCCTATATATTTAACATCAGACTGATAGAAATACTCTTGAATTCAAACAGGAACCTTTTTTAAGTAATTAAGAAGAAAACCTGAATGGCGGCAGCACCCAAATTGAGATGATCTTCAGCCTCCACAGCTAGAGGAAATGACTGTGGAAATGTGTTTGCAGACAGTTTCCTCAATAGCCGAGCTGAAATGAAATCTTGAATATTTAATGCTTGAATGCTTTTATCTCCCAGCTGTATCTTTGTCTGGCGACTGGCTCCAGAACTGACAATCACCATGAGGCAGAGGCTTTGCCAGCTCCAACAAAATCCAAACACACCACCCTGCAATTCCTCCAATCTCAGGTGACCACGCACGATTTCCAGCCGCTAATTGTTTGCATTCATTTCATGGGCCCAGTGACGATAATAAAGAACCCAGCTGGCGGAAATGTATTCACTTCACATGTATTGATGCACTAATACGCACACAATACTCATCATTTGGACTGGTTCACTGTGTTGTTTCAGGCGGGAGGTGTATAGTGCTCCTACTCTGGGTGGTCTGTCCTCTGACAGCGACCGCGAGTACGAGGAGGACAGAGCAGAGAACGACGACGCCAACGACCCCGAAGACAACACAACCAATACTTCCTCTGACAGCAGCCATGGAGAGGAGGACACAGGTATACATCATTAACACGAGAGTACAAACATAGTACTGACTGCTTCTTTACATGAACAGATGTACGGGCTAGTAGAGGAACATCCTCTAGCAGCCACGTTCATGACCATCTGCCCTGCTGCCCTGACGTCTCTGCTTGATCTGAAAAACTATTTAAACTGACACATTTACATCCTCTAATCATGTTCACGCTTTTAATGAACATCGTGCTCTTTCATACAACAGGGTGCTCTGATGAAGGACAGGATTGGGAGCTGACAAAGGTGAGTAGTTATCAGACTGTTTTCGTTTTTAATGACATAACCTTTTGAAAGACTAGTGTTTTACTCAAGCGGCAACCAACAGTGACGTCACCCATTGAAGCCTTGAGCTCGGGTTTTGGAGTGACCATATTTGGGTGAGCTGGGGGGAAGCGAGCGGGGAATCTGACATCATCTCATTGGAAACCTGCCGATACTACGTCCTGCCCACCAATAGCTGTAACCTGTCCGCACCATAGGCCTGTCAATCAAACAGACCCCCCCTTCCCACCTCCCCCCAAACAGAGTTTTTTTAAGATTATTTTCTAATTAATGACGGGATTATTTTCAGATGGAATGCCAAAAAACTGATAAGAAGGAGGGACTCTAGCAAGCAAAACTGAGATAACTTTTTTTTTTTTTTAAAGAATTTTTTATTGACTTAGACTTTTATGAGAGAAGTTGAATAGGAGTCTATGGAGCCGGAGGCTTTTTGGAGCCACCTTCCAGTGGCACCTGGCGGTATTGCAGCACTTCTGCATCTGCCTTATTTTTAAGACCCGGAGGCTACATCCACTTTTATATGCAGTCAAT
The DNA here is from genome assembly GCF_029030835.1 of Brachyistius frenatus. Taxonomy (NCBI): domain Eukaryota; kingdom Metazoa; phylum Chordata; class Actinopteri; family Embiotocidae; genus Brachyistius; species Brachyistius frenatus. The sequence goes on from NW_027210752.1 coordinate 883,516, forward strand.
GGTTTTACATAATCATAACAATCCTATTATTTTTGAATTTTTTTGTTCCCCTGACATAAAATAGATGATTTAAAGAGCAGGAAATCAGTTTCACAGAAATAAGCAACTCAGAAACGGTCAATATTTGTATATACTGGAACTCATATCTTCATATATAGCTTAAGTTCATATCCTTCCTTTCCAGCATGGAGTCGTCAGCCAGGTCGTTCCTGACTCCACTAAGCGTCCTCGAAGGCGTTGGTCTCATCGTATGGGCTCCCTGGAGCAGATGGTTAAATCCATGCTGGACCTGAGGCAACTGGAGACCTTTGCCCCCAAGAAAAAACCCAATTGCCCCCCTCACGACAGAGAGAGGTGGAACGCGTCCAGTCTCCAGGAGCCCACGGTATGCAGGATTGTATGTACAAGAGAGAGATTGATGTAGATTTGTGTGTGTGTGTATTTGCACTGCTAAGTCACCAACGCTCCTTTTTTCAACAGCAGCAATTGGAGGAGAGCTCCAGGAGGTATCGGCCCTGGCCACACGCTGACTGGCTGTCCTCCCACTCGTCCAAGGGCACGAAGGGGACGGATGGAGTTGTACTCTACCCTGAGGAAAATGAGGACAACACAAGTCCACTGGGCAGGTAAATCCTTGCCTGTAGTCCACACGCTCTCAGCCAAGTCATTACCACTGAAAAAGAACAAAAGAGATTTTCTATTCTTGGTTAAGTAATTCTCTCTCTCCCTCTCTCTCTCTTTCTGCCCCCTGCACCTCATTGCTTCTACATCTCTTGTTTCCATACATCAGCGATTACATGGTGAAGGAGCAACACTGCAGGATGCAAGGGCGAAGGATCCGCAGTGAGAGCCAGGACAGCCGCAGCCCGGACAGTGCTTGCTCTCTGGGCTACGACAGCAGGGAGTCCAGCCCGGATCGCATCCTGGATGGTGAGGTCTCAGTCTGATGACACAGAACGAAAAACATTAATGACAGAGGAATAAATTCAGGGGGATGCACAGAGGAAGATGATATGAGAAATAACATTTTTGAAAGGAAAGCACAAAGGAACAAAAAAATGAAGATTTTTTTTCACTTTTGTGTGAACAATTTGAACATTTCTCACATTAGCTCTCGGCAGTGATACTCACAGAACAGCGACAAGATTCTACCTTTTCTGAACAAACAAAAACTAACACCTCAAAATAATTTCAGGAATTTTATCCATTTATCCATTTAAAAGGCTAAAATCCTTCAAACTTTCACCACATCTTGGCTTTAAGTTGGGGTTACTCACAGGTAGTGCAACAAGCAGAGGGAGCTTAAATGTAAAGAGACTAATGTCACATTTCTGTGCTCCATTTCAATATTTTTATGTCTACATTTCTGTTTCAAATTACATTTCTTCTCAAAGTGTGTCAAGTGCAGGATTTAAAATTAAAAGCTAGAATGCCCATGAAAGCCGTGATATCTTTTCGACGTAAATCAGAGCAGATACCTGCAGAGAGGGATTTGAGCACACAGAGGAGGAGGATTTTATTTCAGTTTCAGACCTGATAGAAATATGTCAGATAATACTACCACATAAGCCCCAGTGTTCTGGCTGGTCATTTGTTCAGGATTACCTGGTATCTACCTGCTGTAATGCAGTAGATTTACCAAGGTCAAGTTTGGAAAGGTGTTTTTTCACGCTTGTGCCTCAGCTGCACCTCTCCCTCGCTGTGCTTTCAGATTCTGCAGATGTGGATTCTCTGAGTCAGGACAGCTCTGACGAGGAGAATGAAGAGAAGGAGGAAGAGGAGGAGCGGGCGGTAGCAGGGACGAGTATGGACGAGGCCCTGAGGACAGTGACTGCCGCCTTCGACCACAGTCAAGAGGACTTCCTCAAGCAGAACTTTGAGACACTGGCGGAGAGCTGCAGCACAGGTGGGACAGGAAAAACACTCACACGTAAAGAAACTGTACATTTCTTGATGAAAGCTGGATGAGATGATTAATACCACAATAATGTCTGTACTTTAAGGGCCAGGCTAACTTTTAAGTGTCTTCAAAGTCTCCTGTGTGTAGCTTATTGTGTGTTCATTAGCAGCTGGGAAGCAGGAAAGTTCCAAAATCAACTGAATGCCTCTCAAACTGGGAATTTCCCACTCGGAAAGTCTGAGGTTTTTGAGAGCTTCGAGAAGTCGGTCTGAAGTCACTCGACATGGAAACGTTTGTAGTGAAAGATAGAGCAGAATCCCTCGGGTTTGCCATGTTGCCTTTTTGTTGTTGTCATGTGAACCCTTTCAACTGGAAAAGTCTGAACTTTCCCACTTCCCAGCTGCCTGAGCGCACCATTAAAATTCTACTGACAGATATAAGACCTATCAAGGATCGATCTATCATTTAATTCTTTGCTAAATATTAGATAAAAGCCCTCAGTGCAGCCTCTGCCTGTTAACTATTTCTTTAAATGACCTCACATGCAGGTTCAGACACAGACAGATATTGATTGATGATCTGGATCTGATTTGTCTCTTTGTTTGTTTGGTTTTTCTTGCCGTCCATCCACAGCTGAGCAGAGCAGAGTCCCGAGGCTCAGCATGTCTTCCCGCTTCCTTGCCAGAGGACATAATAACAGGTATTGCTGACCAAATTCAGACCAAATGTGGACTCACAGCTCTAATTACAAACCCATGTGGACTCTCACACGCTGCTCTGCTAAACCATCTGCGACCCTTCCTGATGCGGCAATGCTGTCAGTTTAAAATTACGTTGTTAGCTCTTTTTGGGTAATTTTGTATGTGTGAGGAGATTTTTTTTTTTTTTTTTTTTATCCTTGGAAGCAGAACTTTTGGTTTCGGTTTTCACAATGAATGTGCATTTAATTGTAAAACACTGCATATAGTTTGATATATACAGGAATTATATGCTGATAGTTAAAAGAGAAGATTCATTCCACTGTCACGTCTGTATGCTAATTATAAAGCCACGTCAAACTGCTCAATGCAAAGGTCACAAAATGCACCTGCCAGCACCTCTAAAGCTCTTTACCTAACATGATGTGTCAGCCGTAAGCAGTATAAAACACCCTGTTTACACTCCAGCAAAGTGGCTGCTGGATGAGGGTTCATATTCAACCTACAAACCTAAAAGTAGTATCAGTCTTCTCTTCTAACTCATAGCATATTATCCCCTTTGAATGCATTAAAAGGGAATAAATGTGTATTTTACTTATCTGCTTCTCTAATGATGTCTCTCGGTGCAGATCGCTGCCTCTGTTTGTCAAAGTGAATGAAAAGGAACAAGGCAGCCTCTTTTCTAAGCCCCCGGTGTCAAAAGTACGGCCCTTGATGGGAGATGGAGAGAGCGGAAACGCAGATGATAAGATCCCGGTGTCGCCTGGCAGGACCGAGGGGCAAAAGTAAGAGGGAAACACAGACTGAGGAGTGAATGGGGTTTTATTTTTAGACAAGTGCTGCTTTGGCAGTTTTGGATCAACGAATAATGAATACAAAAGTTAAAAAAAGAAACAAAAGTACTCTGTTTGAATAAATAAATGATGATAAAACATGAATATATCTTCAAGGAAAGGATACAGTTCAAAACATTTTAGGACAAACAGGGTTTTGCTGATGTCACACAAGGCTATGAGTCATTTCTGTTTACAACCTGGACACTTTTTGAAACTAGTGCTTTTAATTGTGGATTGTTAAAATGGGTGCAGATAAGCAAAAGCAGTCACAAGCTAAACCTAAAAAATAAAACTCCATTAGAGTTATTTTTTTCATGCCATTTTGCTCCAAACTGTGGTTTGTGTACCCCTGGCTTAACAATTAAACTGTTCCAAGTCCCAAATAAAAATCGTCATTTCAGCTGCCACTGAATGTCCTTACGTTGCTGTTTTTTTTTTTTATAGCCTTTCTGAGGCTACTGCATGGTTAAATGGGTATTTGCATTGGGAAGTGGTACTTGGAAATTTATTGTGGTTGGGAACCTCTGTCGTAGTTTACCCAAACACAAAACGATCACGAAGGCCTGAGTCAACACAAGTGAGATTTTACTTTAGCTTGTTTTTGCCATTTTTGTGACTGTGACTGTAATGTGTGAAGCGATATCAAAGCTGCTCTGTTGCATCTCAGCAGGGCTCCAGAGAGAGACAGTCCTCCTACGCTTAGACCCCCGAAGAGGAAGACTTCAAGGTCCCACCTCTGGAGGTTTTCCAACCCTCCAACCAAAGCTTCACCGCTGCTGGACACAACGTTGTGTTTACACAAATCACACTCAGCCCAGAACTTAGGCACAGATTGTACGGTTCATCATCATTTAGTTCATTTAATACTTCCAGTTTATGTGTGCTGTAATTTCTGTAATATTTAAATCTGACTTTTTGATGAATTATATTAATTCCATTATTGTGGTCCAGTTAATCTCCCTTAAGAGTGTATTTAAACATAATTAGCATCGCCTACACTGCATTTTCTTTGAAAGATACCAAATTAATAAGTGTATTTTCCCTTATGTGACTAGAAGTAATTGCTTTGAAGTCATCAAAATTAATTCATAACAATTTGGAATGCATAATTGAATGCACTTCTATTTTCTTCTAACAAATCATAGTAATCTCATCATTATCTTCCTCTCTCCAGCTCCTGACTTCCCCGTGCCCTCTAGTGACCGATGGGCGCTGCACAGCAGACCTCAGCACCTTTCCCTGGATCATGACACTCCCAGACCTTCTTTCCACTTTTCCTCACCCTCCTCTGGGTCGCCACAGTCTCCCCAATCGCCCCAATCGCCCCTGCCATGGGAGAGCCCCAAACTCAAGCCCCAGCACTCCTACATGAAACCCACTGCCAGCTCCAAGGCCAAAAGCAGCCGGTCCTCCTCTCTAGTTGACAGCATCCCGATGGGCACCCCGCCTCGCTCCCCCTACTTCTCCAAGAGCAGGAGGTCATCAGAGGAGCTGGAGCTGGAGCTAGAGCTGGAGACTCCCCTGCTCGTCTCGTCTCCAGTCACCACTTTCCCTTCCCATGCCTCACCAACATCGTCCCTCTTGTCATGTCCTCTGTCAAACAGTCCCTCCCCAAATCCTCCTCATCTTACAACAACAGTTTCCCCGACTCCTTTTGCTCACAACGTCCTGCCCTCTCGCATCCCGCTCCCGAAGCAGCCTCTGAGCCCTCGACGCAGCATCTGCCTGGAGGGGACGCTGAGCTCCAGTTGGCCCGGGGGCGCATCGAGGGCCTCTAGTCCTGTAATAGATGCTGGATGTGATGTTACACCTACTCTCAGAATTAAACAAGGTTACACAGCCAGCCAGCCCTATACTGAAGATGTGTCACACACAGCTTAGGAACTGAACTGTTAAATACATGTGCTGTTTTGTGTTTGTCTTGTTGTTTTCAGTGCGAGGCAGGCGTACGTCTTCAAGCTTGGACACTTTGTTGCCATGTTCCCTCCTTTTGAGGCAGAAAAGGGAATCAGTTTCTGAAAGGTAAAATTTGTCATCACCTACCAACTTTACAACTACATTTTTTGACAAGTTTCATAACATCACAAGGAAGTATAAACATGTCTTATCCAGAATAATACTTTTTTAATTGCCTTATGTTGTAGATTTAAAGGTAGCACTGTTATTTGTTCATTGTTTCTGTTCCCATCTCTTCATTTCATACATCAGGATGAGTACTACTTGCACTGTAACTGTTCATTTCTGACATTTATTCCCAGTGCCAAGGAGCCAGGTCAGGTGGCCGCAGCTAAAGAGTGCCCTCTGGTGCCTGAACAGGCCCACACATCAAGCCCCCAGCCAGGTGTGGCCTCCCAGAGCTCTTTTATCAGCATGTCTGTCGCTAACGTTCCTCCTCTTCATCGCTGCTCACCTTTTGCCTTTCGGCCTGTCTGTCAGTCTGCTTGTCTGCCTCATGTCCCCCCGTCTGTCTCCTGCTGCCAATACTCTGATTACGAGGGTGAGTCCAAGGATGAAGGAAGAGTAGAAAGTTTTGACTTTTTTTTTTTCTTCAAAGACAGCAATATTATTTAGTGGCTCTGTTTGTCTTTTCGGTCTCTGTGGCTTTAAAGAAGCAGGAGATTCCTTAAACAGCCTTGTTATTCCACATAAACCATTATGATATCAAAATATAAACGGATGATTATCAGATTTGCACATCTCACATTTATGTTATCTCACAAGATACTGTTTATTATTATTATATAAGAGAGAGATTGCAGGTGAATTTGCACACATGAACGCTCCCTCGTTGCTGTCTATTATTTAACATTATGCTATGGCATATAGTACAGCGCTGTACTTAATGGCAGTTTTCCTCATGTTGCTCACTTGCTCAGTAAGTATAGGTAGCTAATAGATTTAAAATGCTGGGGTGAATCTCACAATGGCTTCATCCTTTTTGTCACACTTCTCCTCCCGCTGTTTTGTGCATGATAACCGCTTCTCAAAAGCAACACATTTCATTTCATTTAGAAAACACAAAAAAACATAAATGCCATTAAGTGCTATCTGCTCCACATTTGTACCTACAGTTGTGTTTTGCTGGAGGATATAAACTGTGAAATCATCTTTCTCAGTTTCACAGCTCACACATTTGCTGCTCTCTGTCTTTGTGCAGCAGCCTCCTCATGTTTTTTTTTTTCTACACTTTCTTTTCTCATACCAAGTGCTTTTCTCCTAAATGCTCCTCAACCTTTTGCTCGACGCTTGCTGTGCGCCTACTTCGCTCGATAACAGCGTTTGTTTGTGTGTTTATGCTGTGCTGTATGTGCATGTGTGTGCAAACTCTGATGTGCCACAAGCTGTGCTATACTTGAAAGTCCTTCTCTTTATCGTCCTCATCAGATCATTCGATCACCTTGGACACTTGCAGGCAGGCGGTGACTGACCTTCAGAGCAGTCTGAGGAAAACCGTCATGCTGTACACTACGGTCAGTGAGTGTGTTACAAGAACATGTGAGGGGAATGTAACTACAAGAAGAGAGAAGGGAAAACAGAGCGATGGGGAATAGATACAGTTTAGATATCACATGATTTTTTTTTTGTCAAACTAACAGTCCAATTCAAATTACAATAATATAAGACAGAAAAACAGGAAACCCCTCGCATTTGAGCAACGTCACTGACAGGATTATACCTCATTCTCTGCACAAGAACTGCCCACCCACTGGGAGGTGTCTAGATTCACTCAGGCAAAAATGCAAAATGGATTTACTAACACCAGTGCAGCTGGTTCCTAGGAGGTCAAGAGCTCATGTATGATTTTGGGATGGGTCTTGGTAGAGATCAATTTAGGAAAAAATATCAACTGATGGTGATAAGTACATACCACCTTCCCACCGTCTGCATGTATGGTTTTGAGGTAAAGCCTATTTCAGGTATGCTTTGTCTTTATTGCACTCCTCCAAAACAGCATCTTTTATTAGAAATAAATATAATTTCAAGCAATCGCGTACACCTATTTGTTGTTTCATTCTCAAAAGTTTCAAGGGAACAAGGCATACTGGGAAATGGAAACCGAAAAAAATATATACAGGGGCCAATCCTATTAAGTTACTCTGTAGCAGATTAGTCTACTAAGCAAACAAGTAAGAATGAACAATCATGCATGTTCTTTTGCCCAAAGGTTACTGACAGACATAAAAGTCTGACAAACCATTTGCATCATAACGTCATTGAGTGGATGCCGCCAAAAATTATGATTGGATCTACTGATCACAATTTTAGTTTAAAAAAATGGATGTTAAAGAAAAAAATAATCATAAAACATGTATGCACAGAGCTTACAGCATTACGGAGAAGCTGATATAAAACAAAAAATTACCCGAACAAATATCGTATCATCAAAAAAATATAAATACTTTTCTTTTGACAGATAAAATGAACAATTAGGTAATCCTTTCCAACTAATTAAATCAACAATAATAATAAAAAATCCTCAGTGTTGACCCCTTTCGAGTGTTTTTATATCACATTAGCTCATGTTAATGCTTCAGGAGCACACACGGCAGTTTATCTTCACTTTAATGAACAGATTAAAACACAGACGGACTCTCTGTACTCTGTATCTGACTTCCTGTACTTCTCACTTGCTGCCCGGATGACTTAATGAATGTATATATTTATGTGTTCATTAACAACAGGTACTACAGTGCAGCCAACAGCCGAGTCAAGAACAGCAAGAGATGAGGAGCATCCTGTCAGACACCCTGTTCAGCATTAAGGCTGAGCTGGATACTTTGCCTCACCCGACCTTGCAGTGTGAGGGGCCCCGAGGGGACCAAGGGGCAAAAGGTGAGGGGGACAAGGCCCTGGCTCTGTTGGAGCAGTACGCTGAGCTGCTGCTCAAGTCTGTGGAGAGGAAACTAGATACCAAGACCTGAAGAGATGGACTAATGTTTGCTAGGCTTATACGCTAGGAGGAGCTGCAGACTCAATAGCACTGTGAATTGCACACTTGTTTTGCATAAAGATCTTGGTTGTTGTTTTTTTTTTTTTTTAACTTTGTTGAGTATTATGCACTTAAAAAAGAGTTAGTTAAAAAAAAGTTGCCTTATTTTCCAGTTGCCACAGCTCCTTTTTGTCTATGCTATAATTTTTTTAGACCAAATTTTGTTACTTTAAGCCAGGAATCAATGCTACAAACAGAGACTCTTGAGGGAAAAAGATGATGAAGCCACGGGAAGAGCAGAGGTAGTCAAAAACGAAAGATGTAGCTGACTTACTAGTTACGTTTTTTTTCAAGTTTAAACAGTGTAAATCATCCCACAGCATATGAAGTGAGTGACAGGATAAACAGTATCCTGATCATTTTCTGTTTTTAGAGCCTTTTGTGGGGCTAAACATTTTATTTTGTTATGAAAAAGGGTTTATGCTCTTGGGGAATATGGATTAGCTAATTTTCATGGAGTTTGCATTAAATCAGGATAATAAGATATTTTGTCCTCAACATCTAATTTTATATTCTGGCCAACTGATGACACTCAGTGACTCATAAAGTGTCCAAAATATAAAAACGTTATCCTCTGGGGAACAGGAAGATGTAAATTTCCGTCACTCAATGTTATCTTTAAATTCTCTGACCAAACAGTAAATCTACTGGAAACCATGAATGTTCATACTAATTGTCAGTCTGACCAGTTGTCTCAACCGCTCGTATTACCAGACCCAAATTCACAATGTGAATGTATGGGTCTTGCCTACGCTCCATAGGGAATTGTTTCCAGTCATTGTGTCCTACCTGGCGTGGGCCTCGGATTAATTTTGAAACTACTGGAGGAGCCTTTCACCACTCAGTATTGACCACCATATTCACAGTAACTTCCCCCCCTGCATCAACTACATTTAGAAAAAAAACACTTGACTTCAACGTCACCGTACTATCGACACGGTTACTGATGGTCCGCTCTTCAGAGTGGCTGAGCAAATGTTAATGCAAACAGGTTTTCGAGGTAAGTGTCAGATGAAGGAGCTGGAAAGATGCTGGCTGCTAATATTTAGACTAACTTTATAAGTCATGTAATTCATGTGTGCCATTAGTATCTTCTTATTTGCAAAGTAGCTGTAACTGGTGCAGTTATAAATGCTCAATATAAATCATGTATTTTTGCTAGTTTTCATTCCTAGTGGCCATTTGTGTTAATTTGAATGTTTACTGAGATTTTTCTTCTGTACTGTTGTCATACGAGTTCAACTTGTTGCACTGCTTTTTTAGAAATAAACAGTGAAAATTTTGGACCATATTTCTTCCTGATAATTTTATTTAACAATCACTACAGTTAACAGAAACCTAGTGTTGAGCTTACAGACATGATATAATGTATAATTCTTAGTTAGCAAAGAAAGAATATAGACAAAATTGTACACAATAAATACAGTAGCAGTAGCATCTTCATCCTGAAAAACAAATGCCTGTGTGTGTTAGATTGTTAGTTCTGAGGCAGAGGAAGTAGTTTGAGCTTATTGCAGCAAATTATAAAATGAGCTCAGCTCATGTTTTTCTGAATGTGAAATAACACACTGACACACATACCTCTTCCAGCTTTAAGCATCATGATGAATTCAATTTAAAATTTTGGTTCCTGCATGATGTTGTACATAAATGTGGTGATTATTTGTACATGCCTGTGCAAATTTCTCTGCATATGTATTTTTGCTGCAATTACAACACACTCGGATAAATGCAATCATGTATTCCTCAAGGAAGTGTCTCCACGTTGATGTAGGTGAGGACGACATCATGCAAGATGTTGATTCTGTCGATGCGGTTGAGCTCTCTTACGCGGTGACGGAACTCAAACAGCGGGATGTTGTTCACCGCCACCCTGAACGCCTCAGGAGTGCACAAGATCTTCATCTGGAACAAAACAAACCATTTATTACTTCCATCTAACCTGTGAGCTGTCCTACATCCAGTGCCCAAGTAAAGAGCAAAATACACACATTAATCAAAATGTTATTTTGTAACCGTTCATCTGTGGTGTTTAGTCTTTACCTGGAATTCAAAAATATTCCAAATATACGATTACAATGATGAGCAAAGTAAAAACAGTTTAAAATTACAATAAATTAGAAAATGATCTGCTGTTCCAGGGCTATAATGATTACCCATTGACTAAGGTGATATAATGACATATATTACACATTATTACAGTACCAGATCAGTTAATAGTCAACTGGGAGTTTGTAAGAACATACTGTAGCTGTTACTGATGTGAGTAAACAGACACAGAGACAGGAGTAGCTCTTCAGATTAGTCACCTCTTTGCAGTGCTTGTTAAACATGATTGTTATTGATGTTACTGAGCAACATGAGACCCCCACTGACCTCCAGGAGCCTCCCTGCAGTATAGCAGCTCCCTTATCTAGGACCCGCCTGCACAAACGACTTTCCAACCCTGTCCATCTTTTCCGAACGTTAGCCTGACGTTAACCATGAGAAAGTGACCTAGAGTCAGATAAATGCAGCATGTGTAGCATTTTGAAACAGCACCATGTCATTGTAAAATTATTTGAGACCACAGGCGACAGCTTTGACTGCATTCATCTAATGTTATTAGTTGTAGTTAGTTTTACACATTAGTTGTCATTAGTATTAACATTAAAGTGTTTTTTTTTTTTAAATTTGCTTTAACTTAATGAACATTGACCCTCCATCCATTTTGTGCCGTAAAATATTTGTGCTGTAAAACAGTCCAAATATATGTGGTATTGATTTATTGATGTTATCATGCTACACACAGCATCTTTGCACCTTTTCCCTCAATCCACTACTCCTTGTCTAATTCCTGTATCTGCCACTCACCTCAAAAGGGCTCCCAAGAGCGAAAGGGAAGGGCCCCTTCAGGTCCCTCTCTTCAGGGCCCCAGCGTTCACCAAGTTTGTGGTTACGTACCAACACCTGTTTGCCCCCCTCGCTGAAGCGGGGGTTGATGTGAAAGGCGATGTCGTTGCCTCTCAGAAAGTTCACAGTGAACCTGCAGCAGACCAAAATGATTATATTTTAGAATGCATCCTATTTAAAGAACCTTAATGCCTTTTAACATAATATTTTTGTCCTTCATATTATGGTCAAATATTGATTTGGTGCATATTTTGAATTTACCTAAAATGTAATGATATTAGCTTCAGAAAACAGAATATTAGCAACAGAATAGTTGATAAAGACACTGGGCTCACAGAAATAAGCTTACATTTTAGCATTAGGCTTCACATGGCCCAGGATAGTCAGCATCATTTTGTCATACACCCCTCGGGCCAGGTTCAAGTTGTATGGCACACTCTAAACAGCAAAGAGAGAAGCACTATAAAGCAAACTGACAACAACATTATCAATGTCAGATTCCTTGACTAAGACTCACCATAGGTCCTGATGTGGGTGGGAGCCACTGTGGAGGCATGATTGATGGATTCTGTGCAGGCCATCCTGACTGTCCCGGGTTATAAGGCCAACCAGGGTGGGCAGGCCAGCCCAGGACACTTGGATGGATGCTGGGAGCAGGTGCAGGTGCAGGTGCAGGTGCAGGTGCTGGAAGTGGAGTTGCAGCCGGGACTTGAGCTTGAATTGGAGCCAGTGGCTGGGGAGGCTGGTATTGGGTGCCTGGCCAGCAAGGCCCGCAGGGCTGCATCGGAGCCGGAGGTGGTACCTGAGGTGCAAGTTGAGCTGGAGCTGGGACGATGTTTGTGGTCGGTGCAGGAGTTGGTGTTAAGACTTGAGCGGGGCCTGGAAATGAAATTGGAGCAGGGCCGGACACTGGAGCTGGTTGTGTTCCAGCCCAGCAGGGTGTGTTTGGCTGGCCAGTCCAGCAGGGTGTGTTTGGCTGGCCAGTCCAGCAGGGTGCAGGCTGGGTGGGCTGCGCCGGCCATCCAGGGAACCCGGCTCCAGACGGAGACAGGCCAGGCCAAAGGCCGTTCGCCTGTGGGGAAGAACTAGGCGGGCAGCTGCCACACAGAGCGTCAGAGTGCTGGGACGAAGAAGGAGGAAAAAGGGTGGATGAAGGGAGAGAAGGGTCAGGAGCCAGAAGAGCGATCCGTGGAAGAGAGAGGGTGGACAGGATGGAGGACACCAACTTGCAGTTGCAAACAAGGCCGTTCGCCATAAGCAAAAATGTAAGCATTTGGATTTAGATTTAGATATGTCATTCTTACCAATGCGGAGATCTGAGAATTTGATGAGGTACTTACATCCATGATGCCTGCAGGAAGAAGATTAAGTTTTTCTTCTCATAAACTTTATGAAAACAGATACATTAAAACAGAAGTAAATCTCAGACCGCAATCAACATGAGCTGAAATGTCACTCAAGGGAAGATAACTAAACATAGACAAAAAAAGCTACTCTTTAACAAAGGGTATAAAAAGAGAGTATAAAAGATGAAAGAGTATAAAATTGTAGTTTATTTCTTTGTATTCAGAACATACATGCAGTCCCACTGAGCCTTGACGAGCATCAGAACTAGTTCACTGGGTGTCCACCAGAGGACTCTACAGCTTTTCAGCATGTCAGAGTGCCGCACTAGAACGACTCCTTAGACACTGATAACTAAACCATTGAATGTACTAATTGACTGATGACCAAAACAGAAAACTTCCTGAGTCAGGCAGAAACAATAACGGCACATTGATTCCAGGTTATATGTGCACTTAAAGAGGAATGTGCAATCACAATGAATCTTTGGTGTCCATGCTCGACCACTAATATATAGCTGTCCTTGTGAATGGAGGTTCCATTATTAAGTAATTAACTGGACTTGCTATGTGCTTCTTAATGTTTGCTATCATTAAGAAATACAGCCAAACAGTGATAATTATCATTTCTTATTTACAGTTGTAGTATAGGTGCTTTACTAAAGTAATATTAGTCAATTGGATATTAACGCATAAGTTCTAACTGTATAGAGTATATTCATCATTTAACGTAGTAAAGGAGTTTTCAATTGCCTTGATTTTGACTGTTATACTTTTAATACTGTACTCATCTCCACTAATATTACTAATCACTAGCAATCAAACTGATAAGCAACACAACAAAATGAATTATATTCTTATATTTAGATTCAGTTTATGATCTATCTGTCATGTGCACGGTCACACTGTGCACTCTTCACATTCACAAGGTTATCTCAGGATTCAGACAGGGACCTGGTACTTTTAAATGCAAAGAATAATTTTGGAGTTTGATCCATTAAAATATAAATAATTTTGTAGAAGATGCTAAAGATGCAATAGTAAGAGGAGGCATTACCTTTTCTTGTCTTTACTTCTCAGATGCACACAGGAGTAGGCAGCAGGCTGTGGCGTAGTTCAGGTCAATAAATCGGCTTGTAGCCAAACACAAAGAAGCACTCTTTTATAAGGCCAAAATCCTCTACCCATTTGGCCCCTCCTCACTTTATCACTCCACTGTCAGAATAATGCCACTCCCTATGTGAGCTATATGTTACCGATCTTTTAAGAAGAGCATCTTCACTTTGTCCATGTCATCATTTTAATTTCAACAAGTGACTGAATTATTGGATCTCCCATGTTGTTAATTCAAGTTATGATAAGTAAAAATAAGTAAACTGCAGAGACAGAGAAAGTCAGTGTGCAAAACTATAAAGTAATATCAAAGAAATGTAACTTTGCAAGCATGTCCTGCTTGTTTTAAAGTTTCAAAACAGTGAAATTAGGAGTTTATGAAAAATGTTGTGTCCAGCAGATGATGGTCACTTTATTTACCTAAACTGGGCCCGGTGACAGCACAATGACTCGTCTCTGTGCTGATGTGTTTCATTTGTCTGTTGAGCAGTCATGGGACTGTGTAACACTCAGGCCATATCTGTCTTGGCCACACAGAGTAACACAATTACTGCAGAGAGACAAATAATTCAGGACTTAAAGCTGTTTCCTCTACGTCCAAATGATTCAGCCATTAGCAGCTGAAAAGTCAAGCATTACAGCTTGGTTCGCCTCAAGGTTAAATCACGGAGTTGAGTTTAGTTCTCAGTGGCTGAGTTCTTACTTCTGATTTCATATTTTTCTCTGGAACATTTCTGAGTTAGTTCACAGTGGTATCTGACTGCCTGCCCAACATGTTAAAATATTGATTCTGGTATTTTTGATGAACAAAAAAATACCTCATGGGTCAAACTCAAAACCCAATAAGTCCCCACATAATCATCCAATAAATCTCCAGGGCAACAGCATCATAACAAGCCACACTTACACACATGGATTCACCCATGTGCAATGATTGAGCTCACAACATTATTAGATTAACCCTCATCTGAGCTGAAAAATTTCAGAAATGGCAGAACCTCTTAGAATGCAAAGACTTAATCCTCCGAGAATTCAACACCCAACATTTATCCTACTGGCCCTGTAATTTTAAACTCTTTCTAGTAACATAGAGGGAAAATCAGCTTTTATGAGATGCATAATGCACACAGATCACGTTAGCTTTCACATCAAGGTTGAGCCTTTTCTCTCAGGTAAAGAGCCATCTGTACGGTATTTCGTCTTCAAGTACAACTTAGTGCTACAGCATATAAAGGCAGTTGATAGAAAACGTTTTGGCAAAGTATCACCTGACCTTTCTTGTTCTCAGTCCAGCATCAGTTTACTTTATTTCTCACAAAGTGCTTTTTCAGTACACTACATTTCTCAGCGCCTGTAATTAACTCCTTTAAAAATAGACAGTTTGCAGGTTATTGCATCATAACCCGTCACAGTATATTGATTCCAATGATACAAGTAAAAATCAGTTATTTTTATTTACTGACTACTTACACACTTCAGCAAACAGTTATATTTGTATCGTGCCTTTTAACACTACTCAGATATGCTACTAGAGGACCATTTTCAGAAATGTTCACAATTACTACAGAATCATTTTCCTTTTTTGTGCTGCTGTTGTTACAAATTTAACAAATATTATACAAATGCTGTGAAATTTTAACTACTTTCGTTTAGAATATTGTCGGACACAACCTAAATGCAAAAACTCGCTGGGCAATTAGCATATGCAATGGCTAATTCTGTATCATATTGTGTTATGTCATCATATACAATACAAAGACAAGTGTGCACTCACACATTCATGCTCATTAATTCTTCATGAGTGTATGAAAGCACCCTTTGGCCGGACCCCAGGAGCCCAGCTGTGGCTCTCAATGCCACACATTAAGTAAGTAAAGGGTGCGGCCACGTTGGACATTTTGGGAAGAGGAAGCCTCTGGCACTGTATGTGTTTGAATGTGTTTGAATGTGTGTGTGTGTGTGTGTGTGTGTGTGTGTGTGTGTGTGTGTGTGTGTGTGTGTGTGTGTGTGTGTGTGTGTGTGTGTGTGTGTGTGTGTGTGTGTGTGTGTGTGTGTGTGTGTGTGTGTGTGGGTGTGGGTATGGGTGTGTGGGTGTGTGGGTGTGTGGCAGCACTAGAATTTGTTAAAATGAGCATCTGTGCTGATTAAATCCTAATGTCTCATCATCTCCTGTAAGCCATTACAAGGAAAATTGTGTAGCTCTTTTGTTTGTTTTAAATTGATTTTTAATTGTTTCCAGAATTAGATCACAAACAGATGAATGTCTGTCATTTGCCCATGCACAACGGGACTTGTTGTATTACGGGACACAGTGAGCAATGCGGAAAATGTAACAGCAGATTATATAGTTGTCAGTGCATTGATTAAATGGATATTTATCCCTCCATGAAATAAGGCTGACATAGCACTCTTGACATTTAAAGCAGCACATAATTTTTGTTGAGTACAACTATACAGCAGCAACACACTGTCATTATGAATCAACAGATAATGATTACAAATCTGAAGTTTTGCTCAACTGCAGAGTTTTAGTACAGTAGCTTTTGGTTCATTGTTTTGATTGTAAAGCCCACAATTGATCTGTTTTGTCATTTTGAAGCCTCGAGTTCGGCATTTTGTACTGTTGCCATCTTGGTTATTTGGTGCAAGGATTGACCAGAACTGACTGGACACGTGAGCATGGATCTGACTCGATAGGACTTGAGAACCAGGGGACACTACAGCCGCCTACCTTCACAGGAAACTTGACAGCATCCCAGGTATGTTGATCAAACCAAACATGCCTCCCAACATACCTCTCTTTGAGGCCTAATATCTAATTAATTCTGGAATTATTTTCAGAAGGACCACCAGAACATTGATCAGAGGGAGTAAAATTAGCTCATGACACTAATGATTTGTGGAAAAAATGTTTTGTAATGCTCCATGTTTAGTTCTGACTCTGGGAACAGAAAGTAGACCCGTCCCAGACGACCTGAGGGGTCGGGATGGTTCATAAGGTCGCAGCAGATCACAAATGTATTTTGGCCCTAAACCATTCAGTGCTTTATAGACCAACAGCAGGATTTTAAAGTGGATTCTTTGTTGGACAGGAAGCCAACGTAAAGACCTCAGAAGTGGAGTGATGTGATCCAGTTTCTTGGTCTTAGTGAGGACTCGAGCTGCAGCGTTCTGAATCAGCCACAACTGTCTGATTGACTTTTTACAGAGACCTTTGAACACACCGTTACAGTAGTCGAGTCTCCTGAAGATGAATGTGTTTTTCCAAATCCTGTTGAGACATAAATCCTCTAATCCTTGATATATTCTTCAGGTGATAGTAGGCTGATTTTGTAATTGTCTTAATGTTGCTGTTCAGATTGAGGTCTGAATCCATAACTACACCTAGATTTCTGGTTCGGTTTGTGTTATTTAACATCAGTGATTGAAGGTGAGCTCTGACTTTGAATCGTTCTTCCTTGACACCAAAAACAATTACTTTTGTTTTATCTTTGTTTAATTGAAGAAAATTCTGGCACATCCAGTTGTTGATTTGTTCAATGGATTTACCCAACCCTTGTATGGGATTATAGTCCCCTGGTGATATAGTTATGTAGATTTGTGTGTCGTCTGCATAATTATGATAGCACACTTTGTTGTTTTCCATAATCTGAGCTAGTGGAAGCATGTAGATGTTGAACAGAAGAGGCCCCAGAATTGAACCTTGGGGATCACAACATGTCATTTTAGTCCGCTCTGATGTGTAATTAGCTACAGACACAAAGTGTTCTTGGTCCTTCAAGTAGGATTCAAACCAATTTAGTGCTGTGCCGGCGAGTCCCACCCAGTTTTCTAGTCTGTCTTGTATATGTCATGGTCGACCATGTCGAATGCAGCACTGAGATCCAGTAATACTAAGACTGAAATTCTACCACTGTCTGTGTTTAAGTGTATGTCGTTGAAAGCCTTAACAAGAGCAGTTTCAGTACTGTGGTGCTGTCGAAACCCTGACTGGAAGACATCAAAACAGTTGTTTAGCCAAGAAGTTGTTCAGCTGTTGAAAAACAGCTCTTTCAATTATTTTACTTCGAAATGGGAGGTTTGATGTTGGCCTTTAATTTTTCATGATTGCGATGTCTATATTGGCCTTCTTTAATTGTGGTTTAATAACTACAGTTTTTAGGGCCTGTGGGAAGACATTTGAGAGAAGGGATGTGTTTACAATTTGTAAAAGACCAGTGGTCACACAGACTTCCAGTATCCTCTGGTTGGTGTGGAGGCACTGACTGCTTGCTAATTTTCTGAATTCTTTGAAAAAATACTTGATTGCAAAATCAGCAGCTACTGACACGGGAGGGTTTGTTAGCCTTTCGACAGTAGCAAAATAAGGCATGTGTATTATCATTGTTCTTGGTAATGATGTCAGAGAAGAAGGACTGCTTTGCATTTCTCAGTTCCAGATCATAACTGCGAAGTCTCTCTTTATAGATGTAACAGTGAACCTGGAGATTTGTTTTTTGCCACCAGCGTTCAGTTTTTCAACACTGTCTTTTCTCTATGGTTGATGTAACATGTTGATGATGGGCAAAGTCATGTAATCATGTAGTAGATAGACACAGGTGTGTAGCCTCACCTTTTTTGGAATGTGGGAGCTTCCAAACTCTTGCTGCGTTCAGATGGAACTCGTGAGCTCCTGGTTACAATATGGTAAATCGTGTGCACCGCATGTTTTAGCGTTCAAGTGGTTAAGTCATAAAAACATGGACGGCTGACCATTTAGCAAGCTAACAGAGGGGATAATGTAATGCAGGAAATGCAAAGGCACAGAAGGAAAAGATGGGGTCGTTGGGAAGATCAGCCTTTTGTCAGAGGAAGGCTAATATCTAAGTTATAAAAAACAAACTCTACATAAATAAAATTACAATATCTTAACATCCAATGAAAAAGGAACTTCCATGTCCTCTTTCATGTCCATAAAGGTCACAACTCGTGAACTTGAGGCTTATAGAAAAGTTGTATTTGTATTTCATGAGAGACGTTAAATGGGAGTCTGTGGAGCCGGAAACTTGTTGGAGTCACACCCTGGTCGCTGTGAGTGGTATTGCAGCTTAAAGAAGAAATTTCCCCTCAGGGATTAATAAAGTGTATAAAATCAAAAATCAAAAAAATTAAAGGACCCCTTTTCGGCCCAAAAAGCTAAATCCATTTTTATACAGCCTACCATCGATGTTCTGACCACAAAAACAGGATAATATACACTTACACAATTAGGTGTCATGAAACATTTGGCTTTATTCTAAATACTAAGTACTAACATAACAAAGGAACTACATTTTGCAATTTACAACTCCAGCAAGAAAGAGGTGTCAAGGGATAAACTAAAGGTATGTGCATTAAGAAACCACCATGGCTTTTAGCATTGGTCACAACGGTTTCATACGAGCTTTTCAAGGTATGTAGCTGTTTTCAGCTTGTTTTGCTGCTCCCAAGTGGTCAAGATGGTTTAAAATTAGACCTCACAGTTAACAGCGCCTTTCACAGGCTAAGCATACATACTATCACCGTACTGGAGAAAAGTCTGTTTCTGCTTTCAAAGCACCAGGTCAGCCACAACAAGCTTCGATGTGGCAATGAAACGGTGTCTCAAGGACACTTTAGCAGTGTGGTTGAAGAGGTTGTCTCCTACACTTACTCACTACCTGCTGCTCTGTTGCACTTATGCAATACACTCCACACTGGAAGATCATAAATCAAGGCCTCACCTCTCATGAGCCAGCAATGCATACTATTTACCACCAAATTGCTTCATCAACTTGCTGTATTGACAAAAATGTTCAGTTGACAAAGTTGGCCCACATTGTCATATTTCCCTGGCTTTGACTACCACAAAACAAAGCTTCCTGTGAGGATTGTAGGGAATTGCTTTGCTTGGGCTGCATATTGTCAGCCGAGAAACAATCCAGAACATTTGGTTTGTGGTTAGTCTCCTGTTTGGCCTATCAAGAGCCTGAACTGGCAACTCCTCGTTCCCTCAAGCCCTTCTATGTATGTATCAAGTCTGTGACTGGGGAATAATGTGATAAAGAGTTACTTAATAAAACTCAATTTGAAGTTGAGAGCAAACTACAGTGCTTCATTTAAGTGGATGTTTACCATGTGGTCATGACATGTGCTGTTCGATGGGAGTAATGATGTCATTTACAAGAGATTTCCTTTTGTAGTTTCAACCAATGAGGGAGCTGTTTAAAAAGGAGGAAACCATGAGGCATGCTGCTGTTAGGCAGAAGAGAGCATTCTGGCAGCAGCAGGTTTTCCAAAGCAACGACGGTGGCATTAGTCTCTGATAAGCACTGGGCCTCGTTCCAACTCTTGTAAGCTGCAAACGCCTTGCCTCCTTTTACATTTTCCCGACTCTTCACCACTTTTTTCCTCTTAAATGTACAATAACTGGAGGATTGGAGTATAAGAGACACCTCTACATTTGCATGCAGTCAAAAGAGTGGTTTTCCATGAGATAGCGTTTTTTCAAATAACCTGTAGCAGCTCTTACCCAGAGTCTAAGATGGTTTTGTGCCCTCAAAGAGTGAGTGAACAGGAGAGATAATATCAAAGAGAGTATGTAAGAGGGAGGTGCTTTCAAATACAGTGATATTGCTACAGTTGCCATGGGGACAGTAGCACATTTTATTGGGGACCTGAGTGTGTTTATGTGTGTACTTCTGGAAGTTTATGTTATCATAATCATATCTGTGCTACTATGAGATCAGTATAATATCACAAAGGCTGACGTTACTCACTCAGCGATGCTGTGGCTTGCGTTTCAGTCATAACCAACAGCCATGCTCTGAGGTAACCTGTGCACTCCCACAATCCACCACTAGAGGGGGGTGTCAAATTCTCACAGAGGAGGTTGTAGTCATGTGGTAAGTAAATCCTTGTTCCATGAAACACCATAATGCATGATGTGATGAGGCCAAAAGCAGCACTGCAATCAATAAAAGGGATGATCCACCAAAAATGGTTTTAATAACGAGAAAAGACTTTGCACATGAAGGGTTGAGAGGTGTCTGTAAGATTTCTGCATTTTCCTTAAAACTGTGGTCAGGATTAAACGGTTAAAGTTTTCATGGGGTCAAAACATAAGTATAACTCTTTAAACCATTTCTAAAGCATAATTCACTTCAACAGTCTTGTTATTATCCAAATATGGCAAATGTCACTGCCTCCATAAAGAGCTTTCACCCTCCCCAAATACAAACTAAAAACTTTTCATAATCACATTTGAATATTGTTTGCTGACACTTCAAAGCAGTTGAGATTTTTTAGGTTTGGAATATCCAACTAATATTCTTGACAATCTATAATTCATATATAACAGGATTTAAAGCTTGCCATAGAAAAAAACATCATTGCCCCACACGGCTATATGAGAAGGATAGATGTGGCTGTCCTTAAAGCCCATAATAAGTGTTGCTTAGCCTGGAATAGTCCTGAGCTGAAGGGGTGTTCCCACTGCTGAGAGTCTGGGCTCACATTTCCGAAGGGGATTTATGGGTGGTAGAGAGGCTGGGAGACAGAGCAGGCGAGGACAGTATCATCACAAGAGGACAAATCACTGGGGCAGAGAAAGAGCTAATATAAAGGAGGCGTGTGTCCGTTTTCAAAGTGCATGTCTAGTTTTGACATATGTAGCACATATGTGCAGTGAGAGAGTCCTATACAGACTGTGGTGAGCTTTGAATTCTTCACTTGCATGACCAGCTGGTAAAAAAAAAAGCAAGTCATGCAGTGGTGAGATTTATTTGGTTGATGAGCCTGAGAAAAGATGGAGAAAAATCACACTGCCTCTGATCCCAGTGATTAACAACAACATAAAAAGCTGGACCTTGGCATAATAATGAATACTTTTGGCCTCCTCTCTTATTCTCTTCCTCAGCTAAATAGTACAGCTCAGACACAGGACATCCTGCAGCCAATTCTTGCCCCAGGGCCCCCTAACAGGTCAATTCAGCCATATATACATACAAATGATGTAAATCATGATGCAGAAGCTGCACTTATTTCAACCATTTTACTTTTAGCGGTTTTCCATTCATCCATTAGGCCTACCTCTATTTATTCTAGCCATTTATCTAACTTCCATTAATCAAACGTTCAATTGTTTATCCATTGCTTTTAAGAATTTCAATTATACTACTTTTAGGTTTGTTTGTTTGTAGCACCACTAATTATTCCTACTACATTTCTACAATCGGCTACTTATAACTTTTCCAACCGTTTGTCCATTATTTCAAGTTGACTATTTCTCCTATTCATCTATTGCTTTAAACTAACTACTCCAACGAGGCTCATTATGCAACTGCAGCTACTTTGAGCTATTTCAAACATTTATCATTATAGTAAGCTTACTATTTCACCCGTTTATTCATTACCTTAAGCTAAATATTCCCAACTATTTATCCATCACTTTAACATTGCATTTAATGATCAGCTTCAAACATTTATATTAGCCTGCTGTTTCAACCATTTATGCATTATTTCAAGCTCAACCGCTATATATTCTTTTGATTTGTTTATTTATTTATTTATTTTTTTTACACTGCTTTCTTGCTGCTCTTCACGCACCTCCTTTAAAGCGTCAACTAGTTCCGTAACGGGGAATGAAAGAAACAGGACAATCGTGAGGTAAAAAAAAAGTACTTCTTGTAAATAAACGCATGTGCGGATGGAGGTGAGTTACGGTAGGTTGACGTGACTGAAAGTTGTCGCTGCTCTGCTGCACAGGTGCTCTCCTTATCCAGAGCGCTCTCCGCCCTCTCCGCCGCCACGAACTGCGCTCATTCGCTCTCCTCAACAGCCCGGATGTAGCGCACAGGACCGCACAGTCTTCCACTTAGATGATAATAACATGGCGCTGGCAGACACATAACGGTGCCCACCGCGGTGATAATACCCACAATAACAGGCCACAATAAGCGACGGGACATGTGAGCTCTTCGACCCCCGACACAAGCAGGTAGGTGCGGAGCATTTGATTCGAAAGAGACGCTTTGACGGTGCGATTCGGTGGGAAATGTGGCTGCAGCTTCTTGCAGGGGAGGCAGGAAAAAAAAAAAAAAAAAAAAAAGCCGCTTTCGGAAAGGCGAAATGCTCTGCTAAAGGTTTAGTTTGTGTCTCTTTTTTTGTCTGTGCGTTGGTTTAAAACCCTCACACGGAAACGGCAGTGCCGTTCGGGGCAGGTTCGCGTCGCCGCTTGCATGCACCCGTGCAGAAACAAATCTGTCATTTTCTAGTACATGTGTTGTCATGGCTGTCAGGCTCTCCGCGCATCGACCGCTGTCCTTGGTATTGAACTGGGTGGGCATCACACCGAAGCATGTTGCAAACAGATTGCGAAGGCCCCGTGTGTGCCTGCTTTCTGTTATTGTTGCTCAAACGAGGAGGAATTGTTTCTAATGGTTGGAGGTCGAAGGAAAGAAAAATAAAATCCCTGTAATGTATCTCCAGCCTTACAGGGGCTCAGTGTGTGTGTGTGTGTGTGTGTGTGTGTGCTGCTCAATGGTGAGTTCACAGCCTTGATGGGACTTTAAGCTCTCACGTTGTCTTTATATTTTTTGCAGTAATAGCATCCCTTTAAAAAAAAAAAAAAAAAAAAAAAATTATATCTACATTCCCTCTACTCTATGGCAGTGATGATGACAGTGCAAGACATTTATTTGCGCTGCCGGTGTTTTTCCTCCTGCAGCCAGTCAGTGTTTGCTCGGGCTAATGTAGGCCAGGTGAGGGCAGGAACAGATGGCTTGCTTTCAAGTTCAGTGTGGCTTTCGGATTAGAACGTGTAGACGAAAATTAAAAGTGGTGGCTTGGCCCTTCTGAGCTGGGGTTCCCCTCCTAAGCTCATAATCGCCCTCACAACACTCTATTAATAGAGATAATCATAACATGTTGGTCAAAAACTTTAACACCTTCAGGAGGCCTGTGTTTTGTCCTACAACATGGGACACCCGAGTGGTGGTGGTTCCGAGAGTCCAGTGGATGCAGCTGGTGGATTTGTTTGCCTTAGCAGGGATGCACATTATAAAAGTGTCCAGCTATGACCATCAGTCAATGATCATTCTCATGTAAACAACTTGAGCTTGAAGCAGCTAGGTGATTAATGGATTACCTGATCAACCTGCAACTATTCTGATCATCAATTTGAATCATTTTTCAAGTTAAAATGTCAAACATGAGCTAGTTTTTGCTACTCAGGGGAAGGGATATGCTGTTTTCATTTCCCTTATGTGATAGTAACTGAATGTCTTTGGATTTTGGACATAGCAAGACATTCGAGAGCGTCATCATGTGCTTCAGGAAACCTTGATGGGCATATTTTATTATTTCTTTTCCTATATTTTACAGACAAACACATTTGATTGTAGTCTGGGTGATCACATCTGGAGTTGTTTTTCAACATTTGGCATTTATTCAGCACTGAATCAATTAAGGGAGCAGATTAGTCGTTAGGGTTGGCCTTCACTTAACATATGTGGCATTTTGTCTGCATGGACAGTGGAAGGAATCATTAGTTTCAGCACTACTAACAGGTATAAAGGTACTTTATAGCTGCAGTATTTTAATAGAAACAGTAACATTTGTAATCATTGTTTTAACATAAAATTTATGATGTTATATTAAGAATAAATGCTAATATATCATTAAACTCTATTTTGCAGGAATCTATGGCAAAACCAACCACTAAACCACTGCACTATAGTCTTGTAGTAATGATGTAGTGGTGATTTCCCTTTGATAAAGATCACAAATTAAAAGGGCACACTGGTACTTTTCACTGGGGGAAAGTGATATTAAAAACAATAATGGTAGAAATTGATGCAACAAGATGCTAATATGTTGACTTTAATTGGTCAAGCTCCCAAAGCAGTGGCTCCTACAATTCCCATGGTGGGTCTTGATAGCAGCTTCCCTGCATGTTTTAATTCCCACACCCCCAGTTTTATGTTTTTTCACAGGCTTTCCGTTTGAAATGTGTCTCCACAGTCAAGCTATAATAACCTTGATGGCATCATTATATATTCAAACTTGACAAAACTCCTCTAGAGCCAAAATAGAAATGTAATCTCTGCGAGTACCCAGATCTTTGCGTAAAATTGCTAGAGCGCTCTTTTAAATATCACATTTTCCAGTCCTCTTGTCCGAATCACACGTCAAGGTGAGATTAAGGGTGCTCTTCTATTTCTCCTTTTCGAGATGACGGGGTGTGTTATTTTATAATCGGAAGACACTTGGAAGCTGAGTCAGTGTGTTGGTCTGTGCATGCTTGCTTGCACACTCCCTGGTTATCCACTCTGTAATGTATTCAGCAGCGAGCACAACAGCTTTACATAATGATCAAAGCTTGAGGGATGCCAGAGCATGGCTTCAGCCTGCAGTAATAATAATAATAACCTTTGAAGTTATCACAACCTCATTCCCCTCATATTCTGCCTCTTGCTTTGTGTTTCTCATTCTCATTCTCTAGCTCTCTCTCTCTCTCACACACACACACACACACACACACACGCATGCACGCACACACACACTTGTACGGACCCACTAGAAAGTCCTCTCCTGTTTAATGTTTCTGGATACGGGGTGAGCACTTATAAAGAGGATAGCGATAATGAACACATGACTAACTATTTTCGTCCCTATGGCACTAGACTACTGCTCTTGCTGCCTATAAGGAGGCAGCCTGCGTTGTTCGCACATAATTCACAATTACGTAAGAGTACAAGGGAGTCGTACATTGAATAATGTAGCCAGAAGGAGACAATCTCGTGCTCCTTTGCTGTGCACACTGAAGTATGTCCTCGCTGTTGGTGCTGTTTCCTCAACCTTCAAGACTGACCTCCTGTGCCACTAGCCAGCATCTCTGTCTCTCTACCTCTGTCGTTGTCTCTGTGGTTAAATAGTGCTCCAAATGCATGGGAGGGAAGGTGTTATCTGTAATTGAAGAGTCTGATTGAGCCCTCTGTTTACATGGGAACCTCTTGACAGACTCACTGGCCATTTTAACAAAGTGTCTGGCAGATTTGTGCTGGTCGATTTTGCTAATCAAGAAGCGGGAGTCAGGAAGCATGCAGACAAGGTTTGGAGAGAGAGGAGAGGAGGGATGAGGAGACAAAAAGTGAGACGTACATACAGAGGACGGAGGAGGAAGCCAGAATAGATGTGACAAAAGAAGAACAGAGGCAGACAAGAGCGAGAAAATGGAAAAGTGGGGCAGGTGACCGTAGGTGGTGTAACAGGAAGTGGGGATGACAGGGAAACGGAGATTGGTAAATTATTGGAATTAAAAGGGATCGAGGGTGAGGAATAAAAATGAGGACAAAGAAAAAGGGGAGAAAAAGAGGCTCAGAAGGCCAGAGACTCGCAGACAGAGTAGAGGAAGGGGTGAATATATCTATAGAAGGAATACCTGCCTATCTGTCTGTGTAGGGGGTCATGGTTTTTCCCCATCCTGTCACTTCTGTTAATTTCAGCGGCAACAGAGCAGTCTGTCTGAATGCCAGACTCATCTTCAGGTGTCAGCAGTTTTGTCCCAGGTTATTGCATTTTGCTGTTTTAGTCCCATGATTAAAAAAAAAAAAAAAAAAAAAAAAGCTTCCCTGATGTTTTCTGCATGGCTTGGTATGTCAGTAATAAAACAAGGTGTGTGTGTGTGTGTGTGTGTGTGTGTGTGTGTGTGTGTGTGTGTGTGTGTGTGTGTGTGTGTGTGTGTGTGTGTGTGTGTGTGTGTGTGTGTGTGTGAGAGAGAGTGTGTGTGAGTGAGTGAGTGTGTGAGTGTGTGTGTGGGAATACAGAGGGAGAGATTGAGCATATGTAAGTGGCATTATGACAGAGGAGGAGGAGATGAACGAAAGCAATTGGGAGAGATGGAGGAAGAACGTGTGTGAATATGGGCCACAAGTTTGTGTCTTTTCAGGGATTGAGAATTGAATACTTCCACTATACAACATGTTACATGCCACATTATGAAAATAAATGGTATAGGTACTGTGTCATTATAATGTGACCAGTAAATGTACATTGTGGTAAATTGCAATTAAACTGTACAAATCACAGTGGACATGCTCACCATGGATCTAAGATGTTACCGTGACTGTCATTAAGCTCTCATTTCTGTCTTTTCTCCGCCTGAAAACACACAGTAAACGCGCGCGCGCACACACACACACACACACACACACACACACACACACACACACACACACACACACACACACACACACACACACACACACACACACACACACACACACACACACACACACAGAAAGATTTAACCTAGATACTCCCATAGCGTCACAATCAGTAGAAGGAACACAGTCCGCCATAACCTACATCCTCCACAGTGTCCTCTGTCTAACTTGTACGTCTCTGCGCTCAATGAGGCTGTCCTACTTCTCTCCCCATTGGTCTCTTGTCCAAAGCTGGAAAGGCCTGACTGGCACTCTGCTGGAAGTGTGTGTGTGTGTGTGTGTGTGTGTGTGTGTGTGTGTGTGTGTGTGTGTGTGTGTGTGTGTGTGTGTGTGTGTGTGTGTGTGTGTGTGTGTGTGTGTGTGTGTGTGTGTGTGTGTGTGTGTGTGTGTGTGTGTGTGTTTTGGTCATGGGGCTAAGGCATCAAAGGGCACTGATGAAGAGGCCTAGCAAAGCCTGAATACCCGGCGATGCCCTCAGGCGGCTGACTGCTGCATCTGCCTTCACTGCTGCCCAACACAGCACTGGCCCTTGCAGCTCTGTCACCCAGCCTCCAGGCTGAGGGAGTTATTTCTATGGAAGTGTGTGTGTGGTGAATACTTGTTTGTGAAGCGATAACATGCCTCAGCTTCCCTGTATGTTGGCAAAAAGGTGGTTGATTCTGTGTTCTGTGTGGTTCTAGTTGTGCAATAGATGCCTAAATCTGTTGTGTGTTTACAACATTGTCTGTGTTTGTGTACAAGTAAACTGCTGTTGTGACCAGTTGGAGCCTAATTCCAGTTTAATCGCTATTAAAGTGATACCTATTTAAAATGGGTGGCCTTGGAAAGCCTGTTGCTCCGTCTGCAGCCTTCCCCCAAAGCACTTTTTGAGCTCCAGGACCATGAAGGAGCAAAGTTCTCCTCATTAAAAACAAAACCAGTCAGCCATTCGTTTCATATTACAAAAGGCCAATTCTGCTCTTTTTTGGATCGTGCATAAAGGAATAAAGAGGCAGACTAGGACTACATGTAGCTCCATGTAGTACAACATTTTTTTAAGATTATCATCTGTGATATGGTGCAGTGGTTAGCATTGTCGCCTCACAGCAAAAAGGTTCCGGGTTCGAATCCGGTCCTGGGCCTTTCTGTGCGGAGTTTGCATGTTCTCCCTGTGCTTGCGTGGGTTCTCTCCGGGTTCTCCGGCTTCCTCCCATCATCCAAAAACATGCACCTCAGGTCAGGTTACCTGGCGCCGCTTTTAAAAAAATAAAATATATATATATATGGTGGCATGTAAACTTTTAAAGCTCTTTATGTGACATGTTATGTCTTCTATTTTAATTTGTGTGAAAGCAGAAGTGTAAAAATGATCAGTTGTGCTTCTACATGTGACAATTTATTAGCCACACAGGGACTTCCTGCGACTTCCTGAAATCTTGTCATCACCATGCCGTTGCCAGGCAACCAGCAAAGACTCAGGAGTGGTATCGATATCTTCATTTAACTCTGAGAAAGAAAGCGAATAAGCACATTTCCCCCTGATTCCCAAACTCCTCCTTTAAGGACTTGGTTAAGGAAATCAAATTATTCTGAAATGAGGTTTTTAAGACACTGTATAAAACTTTAGTCGACACAAAAGCTTCAATCCGAGGCCTACCTTGTTATATCTCTAATGCGCAACTTAATTTTGACTTAATCTTCTCTTCTTCTTTTTTTTTTTTCTTTGAGGTTAATCTTTTAAGTGTAATCCTCACACAGACCTGGCTTTTATTGCAGTTTAAAAAGCAGTTTCGCGGTGTTTTTACAAGTCCTGCTAAAAGCTCAAAGTTGCAACTGTCGCGAACACAACTCATAACCTGAAGCAGCAGCAGTTATCCACAGCTAAATGCTGTTGGCAGTCTTTTGCACGCTTTGTCTCGAAGATCTCTCTCTATAATTACTTACTTCTTTTGCTACTCCTGGCAGTTTTTCTTTTCTACCTCTCTTGAATACTGCAGACTTGCAGATGAGACTTCCACCCAGCGTGTCGACAGTGCTGTAGCACCTCGTCTTGTCAGAATTGTAAAATAAGAAGGCTCATTTTTTATGGCCACATGCAGCTGACTGACGGTGACTTTGCGATCATTTGTGAGACTGCAGCTTGTAATGTATTTATCACTTTGGCTTTGTTAACAGACATGTTCTTTGGTGTATTTTACGATGTTTGTGTGTGTTTGATGTATTTACGCAATGCAGTGGTGAATGTAGAAGAGTGATGTGGGGTAAATTACTCTATAGAGATCATGAATACTTCTGTATGTAGGCTACTTCAGGAAGAATGAATTATGTCTCATTTGTTGAAACTCACCTCTGGGCGTATTCTTGTGGGGTATATTGAGGGGGCATGACCACCATGCAGGAGGGGAGACTTTGACTTTGAAATGCAAGTGCAACTGTAGACACGTTCATCTGATTTCGTCCTACTCAGTGATCACAGAGGAAGCAGGAAGGAAGGGAAGAAGCAGCAAAGGGAAGAAAGTGAGTAAAGTATCCTGAAGGGATCGTCTGAGTCGCTCGATACTCTCCATCATGTTGCCAGTCGGTATACACTGTAGCTTTCATAACGGTTGTCGGCGAGCCCGCGCTGTTTTGTTCTGTGATTTGAGATCAGTCAGGTGGAATTTCATCAAAGCAGACTTGAATAAGGACATTCATTACGGCTCAGCTTGATTCATTACCAACGCCCAGCTCTCCCACACCCCCATGGGGAGACTTCAAAGGGAACTGAGAGGGTGAAGATGCAGGCTGCTATCGCACTGAGGCTTGGATCATAGCATCCTCCTCACATCCGCACTGTATCCACCATCTGGGAGGTAATTATGAGACAACGTGCAACAGTGGCTCGATATGACTATTGTGTATTTGAAGCAACTTAATCCGACCTTTGAACCTTTAGTTTTTTTCATGTTTTCAGCTGACATGTTCTAAAACAAGAATCTTGGAAGTGCTCTTAAATATGAACTTGATGTCGTGCTAAAAGACTGAAGCTAAAACCAGTTGATGTTACATATGGAAGACATCAGAAAGAAACAGCACTGTTCTTGCACTGCAGTGGAAAGAGAGTAAGTCCTACCATTGAATATACCATGAAGAAATGCAGTGTGAGAATGTTATTTCTTTCTAATATAACCTGGTATGGCTGCCTAGTTTAAATACTTTTAACCTGACAAGAGAAAAGACGCAGGCTATGGGAGAAAGGAGTAACACGAGTTTTGCAAACATAGCATTATCTCGGACACCAACTTTTTCTGCAACAGTGTGAATCAGTTATTTGTGATTTATGAGCAGGGCAGCGCTGCTAACGTTAGTCTAAACTCCCACAGCGTTCAGGACATTGGACAAATACACAGTGGACGTGCCACTTGTGCTAACCGTGATGGTTAAAAAGGATGGAAGACTGCGAGTGTTAATGTCTGATTTAAATAAACATCACACCATAGTCAATCAAGGCCATTACTGAGACCAGACAGTGACATAGTATTGTTATTCCAGTCTGTGCTCAGAGTCCCATTTGTCTTGACCAAATGAGTGAAATCCATTCAATCAGTATTACAGAAGACAAATGGCATCCTGTTATTAAGCTAATTATACAGAATAGATTACTTTCTGATTGGACATCGTCAGTTGACAATGATTTATATGAGGCAAGACAATCTAATCTGTCCCAACATTTGGTTTGTGACGCTCTAAAAATTGACTCCATTCAGCTCCCGAAGTCAATTTTGCAATCAAGATTCCTGCCATGCTTTTTAGTCGACACAGTGTTCACATGTCAGATCGTGTGGCAGTGAACACGCAAACCGACACGTTTTCATGCAAAACTGAGTCGAAGCCGTGTTAATATTGATATCCTGGGTGGCGGACGTTATGTCTTTAGTTGATTGCCTGCACCTCTCCTCTCACCATCTACTCTTCACTCGTCTTTTGACGGCGGAGAATGTTGTTTCTCATCCCTCGTCAGTCAAACACAGCGATCTGGGCCTAAATTTAGCTCTGCTCGGATACTTGACCATCACATAGATTAGCATCTGTGATGTGATGTCTTAACATGGCCTTCGGCTGGGAGCCCAACACAACTTCAGGCATAAAAAAAACTCCCTCATTAGACTCTCATGTCATCATTTGTGTGTGTGTGTGTGTGTGTGTGTGTGTGTGTGTGTGTGTGTGTGTGTGTGTGTGTGTGTGTGTGTGTGTGTGTGTGTGTGCGTGTGCGTACGACTGAATACATATGCACTCACATGGTTACTCGCATAACCACACACACAGACACACGAGAACACACACAAGGCAGGCGGCTAATGACGTAGCGTAAGACAGAGCACACAGATGCACTAGCTGAATAGATTAAAGCAATCGTCCAACGACACAGCTGTGCTCTCTTTGATGCCTGGGCATGAAACTGCAGGAAATGACATCAAAAGAGGGATGCAGAGACTTAGCTGATATTAAAAAAAAAAAAAAAAGAGATCCACTCTGACGTGGATGGCATGTTAACGCTGTGTACCAGAGCAGCTGCAGGTTAGCGCTCCTCCAGTGCGTCTATTAGGTTGATTGATACACTTCTCTATTTGTGGAGCACTTGTAACCCTATGAGATGACGTGAACTCTTTCATGTTATGTAATTAGTGGCCAACTATTCACAATCAAACTATTATCCACTAATTATACCACATGTTTGCATCCGATGCCTTTCCGAAGCAAGACTGTGCAGCGGTTTTATTCTCACGCATTCGGCCTAACTTTCTACTCTGTGGTTGGGTTAAATGGAGCTCCCTGTTAGTATAAGAAGGAGGGGCAAAATATGCAGCATATAGGCTTTTTAGCAGTTATGTACTCAATGGGGGTTTGTTGTGTTGTGTGTGGTTTTTTTTTTTTGGGGGGGGGGGGTGTTCCCGGAGGAGCTTCAGGAGCAGCAGCCGTGCATGGTTCTGATCGTAGAGCATTCACAACCCCTGCCAGTGTAGCTCTAATTAAGGCAGGCACGAGCTTATTTTAAACCCCCGGTGTGTTTAAGAAGACAACTCCCGGAGTCAGTCAATGCAGGAAGAAGAAGAAGAAGAAGAGGAAGAGGAGGAAGCCGCATGCTGCTGAAATATAAATGGGCTGCACATCGTTGTTTTACTGCAACAGCGCTAACAAAATGGTGGACCCCTCGGACGGCAACAGTTGAGTCCAGATTAGTTAACAAAGCGATCACATAGTCATAGAGGGATGACTTAATTTGGGTGGTTTGGCCACTTGGTTTCGTCACCCATGCGTTTACGCTCCACATGACATGTACAGTGGTCAGTCGCCTTCATTATCTGCTAAAGATAGCGTGACCTCCTTCACCTAAAAAGTCAACAGCAGAAAGTAGGTCCTTCACCTCTTTCAGCCCTGCAAGCAGCTGTCTCATCTCTTTTGTATTGCTCCAGGAAAAAGGCAGCACTCCTGATTGTGCCGTTATGCAGAATGCTACAATGCATTATGAATTATTTGGCTTTGTTTTCCCCCTGTCGTTCTATTATCCTTCTAGCTAAGCCTCTTCATTTCCTCTGCCTCGGACGACTGTGCCACTGTGCATTTCCCTCCCTGTAATTTATCCATCTGCAGAAATGGATCATGCGTGAGTGTGTGTGTGTGTGTGTGTGTGTGTGTGTGTGTGTGTGTGTGTGTGTGTGTGCTGAGTAATAGGAAACGTTGTGTTAAAGGGTGATGATTACTCCGGCTCTTGTGGTTTACAAGCAGACAAGGTAATGATGGCTGCTACTTTCTCAGCTATCTTCCAGTCAATCCTCCTGAAGTGAGTTAGTGTGTGTGTGTGTGTGTGTGTGTGTGTGTGTGTGTGTGTGTGTGTGTGTGTGTGTGTGTGTGTGTGTGTGTGTGTGTCTTGGTGTGTATTTCTGTGCTGAGTAGTAGGAAATGGATCTAAAAGCTTGGGGGTATTGCTTCACATCTTCATGAGCAGCGTTGTTTTATGAATGACAGTGAGACACAAGGTCTGTTTAGTAGCTGGTCTGGAGAGTTGAATCTTCTTACTTCAAATCAGTGACAGAAATTACAAAAGTCGCTTGTTGATTTTAGCAGCTGTTGCTACCTGGTTGATCATGTGAGTGCTGGCCTTGAACTGGTTAAAACATTGTCTCTGGCTGTGTTTTAAATGTCACTGGATTCGTCTACATTAACGTAACCTGTAACTTCATGAACTATGATAGTTGTTAATGATATCTTCCTTGGCCTTGGAAATAACATTTTGGTTTATGTAGGTAGGAACCAATTCAGTTCTTACATTTACACTCTTGTATTTGTAGTTATTGAAAAGGAAATGACTCTACTCCCATTGAAACACTTTAAATTCATTCAGACGATCACTTTTACTACAGCCCCAGTGCACAATATCTCAGATTATGAAGAAATCCAAAGATTGACCCGACTGATTAAGGATTTTAAAGGTCCAGTGTGTAGGATTTAGGGGAAGCTTTTGACAGACATATAATATACTATTCATAATTATGTCTTGATTCGTGTAAAATCACCTGAAACTAAGAATTATTATTTTTGTTCCGTTAGAATGAGCCCTTTATATCTACAAAGGGAGCAGGTCCTCCTCCACGGAGCCCACCATCTTGCACCTCCATGTTTCTACGGTAGCTCAGAAAGGACAAATCAAACTATGACTCTAGAGAGGGACTTGCACGTTCATCGCGGCCAGTGTAGGTTCTTGCTTGCTACTTGATTACAATTGAAGGAGATGCAATCTGCAACCTCACTGCTAGATGCCACTAAATCCTACACTGCTCCTTTAAGGATTTTTTTCTCAAATAAAGTTGGGTAAGCATGTAATCTGACATCACACGGTATACATGTCATACTTCAAGCGGTCTCAATAGTTTGTGATATCTTCTGATGGCTTGATATTGACATGAAAAACCCCTACATTGCTTCTAGCAATCTTTTTTGACAGACTGTCCTTGAAAAAAATAGACATGCACGATGGCTGCTACATCTCATCTTGTCAATCATTGGCTTTGTCCGTAGATCTGTGTGAAGCATTTGCAGTTGTGCTTCAATGTATTTATAGCCTTTAAATTGAGCTATGGGATGAGCATATTCATTTGTGATCCTGAATCCCGTTTATGTAAAACATGCAATGGTATTTACATTTCAGTCGGATGTAAAAGAAACTCCACAGCAAAATTTTTGAATCAAACTATTCTTCTATTTGGCTGAATGGATGAGATGGAGACAATTTGTGGAAAGAGAAAGAAAAACCAAAGGACAATAAGCTCAGTTTAATTGTGTGATGTTTGAATCTACTAACACACCCAGTCTCACGTGAGTTTCTGATTGTAACAGGCTGTGACTGTATTATCAGCTCCTACTCCTTTTTCTCCCCAGAATACTGTGATTAAAGTAAGGGTAGTTAGACATAAATAGATCCTAAGCAAACAGAGAAATCTAGAAAAACCTTGTATTTTTACAGTTCAGATTTAGAGCAGCTACGGGACACCTTTCCTACACAAAATTATTAATTTACAGCATTTAAAATATCTGCTCCACATCATTTTGCAGTTCTCTGGTGTTGACTTAAATGTATCCCTCATTTAGCTTTTTGTTTTTAGTTGATTTTATCTATGATACAACTTCTTGGCTTGTGATCCTTTAATACAAAAATGCTTACTTGCAAACAATAATAAAGCAATGAGCAAAAAGGTTTTAAGAATTAGCAAAAGTTTGTGTAGAAGAATTTTGTTCTTTCTTTTCTGCACCTGGTAGACATCTTATGACCCATTTGATTCATCTTACTGCCCCTCAGGTGCCCTGCCACAGACGCTCGCTGGAATCCGGTCACAAAGCAGCTGAAGGGTGCTACTGGGAGGAATCAGTGGTTATATGGGGCGTGCATATCTGTGGCTTTTCCACGGATCTTAGGCCTGGGAACAAACAAACAAACAAACAAACAAACAAACAAACAAACAAACACACACACACACACACACACACACACACACACACACACACACACACACACACACACACACACACACACACACTCACTCACTCACTCACTCACACACACACACACACACACACACACACACACACACACACACACACACACACACACACACACACACACACACACACACACACACACACACACACACACACACACACACATTTACGAACACACTCGCACAGTGACACACGGCAGTCCTAATCCGGGCCCGTTATCAGCCAGCATCAGTGTGTGAAGTCATGTGGACTGGTATGAGTCTGCGGCTGAGCCTCAAACGCTGCGCAGCCGAGATCCGCTGATGAGAGCATCTCCACTGGACGCATGTCATCCTTTCACACCCTGACCCACCACTGCCTGGCGGCCCACATTATCTGCAAAGCTGTTTGGTGGGGAAAGAAGACGGGCTATATTTAGCATTTTATGTAGTCAAAAGCCTCCGTAGTCAGGAGACCAGTGAAAAGTCAGATGCAGTCAGAATTGTCAACTTTTGCGGCATCACTCTGCTACAGTACGACTCCTATGTTGTTTCCTAAAACAAAAATCACATATGCCACATACTGTATGTTTTACTTTCCACAATAGACATTTCGTTTGGTGCGCTAGAGACTCTTGAAAGAGAGCAGATTTTTGTTGATCCTCAAATGTTTGTTTCAGCTGCTTTGAGCTTCATTTTATTGAAGTAAACAAGGAATCAGGCCTGTGTATCCCTGTGGTGATGTATCATTTTGATGTCTATGGAGCGGTCGAGTTTGCCCCACACTGTTCTTCAGCTGCATCACTTCAGTCTTTCAGTTTGTCTTTGTTTTTAATTGTTTAGCATGAAACATAATAGATTAAATTTAATTATTTGTCTCTGTCATGATTGCCCCGTTTGTTCGGTTTTCTGGAAGAGGACTCGCGTTGTGTTCAATGTAGAGTTGTCACTTCAGGATTTTGACCACTAGCCTCTGTATATATTATAGGTTTACTTCATCAGCCACAATTTCATCCAAATACATTTCAGTTTTGGTGTTTATGTGGCCCAATAATGTGTCCACCTGTTCCAGTACAAGGAAAAATGCCTCCACAATGTGAAAGTGCATTAGCAGAAAATTCAAGAGACAAACGAGCTGTGGTTCTTTTAGAGAAAAGCAAGGCTGCTGAAATGAAAAGTGAATATTTCAAAGACAAAAGTAAAGTAAACATCTCCGAGATGAAAGGAGACTGTGGAGTGACACAGATGTGACTTATTGAGTGTTGCTGAATCGGGGGGGAGTGGTGCTCGTTTTTGGACTGGTTGAGTTTTATTGTTAGTTGTAGCCTGTATTGATTGACTACTGTATATTGTTTTTGGGCCAGTGCCTAAATTGAATTGCCACTTGTTGGATCAATAGAGCTGATACTTTTAAGTACTGACTGTTGTTTGTCACTGTCGGTGCCTTATGTCTTCTACACAGCATTTATGCAGTGCAGATATTTCAGACAGTTTTATATTGCCAAACTGAACGTACATTCTGAATCTCAACATTTTATTTGCACAATGCCAGTACTGTAGAAGCATCTTGCAGAATCCAATACCATTTTGATACATTACAGTTTAGTGTGGTTGCAGATAGAGCCTGTGGGGGGCCATGGTTCCTAACAAACTGCAACCAGCGAGCATTAACTTTCTGTCCATAAATGGCACTGGACCTTGTTTTTACATGGTTCTAGGAGCTAGTTTCCTCCCTTGCGGTAGTCGGTGAGATGTAGGTCAATGTTTTTAGGGTGCTGAGCAATGATTGTTGCCCTACAACAGCTGCTGTGGCATAAAAATGTGTGAGGGAGCATGTGGATAACTGGTCTGACTAAGTGTAACAACCTTCAATCAGGTCAGGTGTACACTAAATCCTTCTAAAACAGCAAATTTGGACTCTTTTTATGGCCAAATGCTTGACTCAGATATTTTGCTGTCCTCCACACAATACTCTTTGTTTGCTCTGTAAATTAAATCAGGTCCTGCAGCACTAATCATACCTTCTAATAGAAATGTTTTACAAGCTTTACCTTTTTGCTTGCTCATTATTTGCTAGCGGGCACTCAACTGCGGTACATCTTACTTATAAGCTAACTATGCTCTCTCTTTTAGTCAGTAAACATGCAAAATGTTTTTCATTAATTTAAAAAGTGACTTAATTATTTAAAAAAACAGACACAAAAATAAAGCAAGCCAAACAGGCCCGGGTCATATTCAATCTGTATTTTTGGCAAAGTGAATGAACAGCTGATAGGAAGCTTTTTCCAATGGTTGTACTTCTGTGTAGTCTGACTACCATTGCTCATGGGCAGAACCTGATATTGCGCTGCTCAGTGATTTTGTAGCTGCTTCTTGCCTCTGAAATAAAATCCCTGTTGGAGAATTGCATTTTGCACCGCCTCTCCCGCTGTCACCTAATGACATGCAGAAAGTGCTTGATTGAAACCAGATAGAGGCGTCTCCTATACATTACCGTGCTCTCAACGGGATAGAAGCAACCTCTTCCTTTCAACCCTGGTAAGACGGTGGTAATGTAGGTCAACAGGTATGCGCTTCCATTTACCATCTGCAGCTAAAGGCAAGTGGGGTGGAAGAGAAGCTAGTGGGTTGTAAGCATCATACCGAGTGAATGGATTGTAGAGGGGGAGGAGAGAGGAAATGCTGCAAAGTGATTGGTGCACAGACTGTAGTGGTGGCCTAATCAAAGTTTTATAAGTATCACTATTCTGTTTGTAGATTAGACCTATCTTTCCTCTCCCATGTGTGGACTAATGGTGGAGCTGCGAGTCATACTGGGCTGTGTTGTCGAGATAACTCCCTGTATTGTGCGGTTGTGTTGTTTGTCTTTCCAGTACAATTAACCAGCCATACAATTAACCGACATTGCTTTTAATTTAGAGAGCAAGAAACCAATTAATCTATGAAATTCAAGGCTGAGCAGCAATCTTGATAGGTTTGTTTATGTTGCTTTGGGAGCAGTTCTGCTGTGATGCAGAGATGTGTTTTCTCTGGTCTTCTTGTTGAAGTAAATTTAGTGTTTTAATTTAGGATACCAGTGTTTCCCCAAGGCAGATGGTCTGAGGGGGGCGGGTTGCCCTCGACCAGCACAATGAGACAATTTTGATTCATCTTTGCTGACAGAAAATAAATACACCTGGCTTTACGAAACTGATACTGGCATGGTTCGGTATCCATCCATCCATTATCTGTACCCGCTTTATCCTGAACGGGGGAGGGCTGGAGCCTATCCCAGCTCACTTTGGGCAAAGGCAGGGTTCACCCTGGACAGGTCACCAGTCCATCACAGGGCCAACACTTATAGACAGGCGGAAACAAAGACCATTCACGCTCTCATTCACACCTTTGGGCAATTTGTAGGACCACCAATTAACCTGAGGTGCATGTTTTTTGGATGGTGGGAGGAAGCCGGAGTACCCGGAGAGAACCCATGCAGGCACAAGAAGAACATGCAAACTCCACACAGAAAGGCACAGGCCCAGATTTGAACCCGGAACCTTTTCGCTGTGAGGCGACCATGCTAACCACTGCAACACTGTGCCGCCCGCATGGTGAGGTATGAAATATAAAATCGTAGTAATCGCAGTTACTGAATGTAACTCCAGTTCTATGAGTATGAGCTTATTTTGTTTCTTTCAGTGGGGGCGGGGGCTTCCTTTGGGGTAGCTGCCCGCCCCCCCAAGACAATGTTAGGGGCAACACTGGGTACAATTGACTTACCCGTAATTTGTAAATTATTTTATTTGTCAAATGTTTTACATCTTTGGCTTTTAGCAGTTCAGCCAGTTAGATGCAACACTCGGATATGCTAGCCATTGATTCAAAATCAAAATCCTCTTCTCTCATCTTTTCCTTTCTCTCCATAAGTGCCTGCTCGCATGACCTTTTGCTCATTTAAAAGAGGCCACCCTTGTGCCTCTCCACTGCATGTGTGTGGTTTTCTGAGGATTAATAGTCGTACTAGAAGTGGCTCAAAGCGCCGGTGTAAACGGATCCTCTTCTGTTACGGTGAGAATCCCAGGCAGCATCATCTGTCATTGCTGACGATTTCCTCGGTGTCCTCGGCTGAAATGTGAGGGACTGATATGCTCTCAGAGCCATGTCATCCAGCTCATAAACAGCAGGCCCTGCCACAGCCTTTAGTGGCGTGACCCCTGATATAGCAATCTCACACACACACACACACACACACACACACACACACACACACACACACACACACACACACACACACACACACACACACACACACACACACACACACACACACACACACACACACACACACACACACACACACACACCCTTTCCTGCTTCTTCACGGGTCTTAGACAGAAAAGCTCTCAGATTGCTGTCAAATGACTGGATTGCTTATCAATTGACCATTTGCTAAACCCCTTCCCTGAAAAGCAATTTTCTGATCATAGCTTACTTACTGTAACGATTGCAGGCCTGTCAAGCTTTGGATTTCCTCCCAAAAATATTAAAGTAGTGCGTTTAGTTGCTCCAACTTCAAACTTTCTGTCCACCTAACCAGCCTACTATCTATGTAGGGTTACCTCTAAGACCAGGAACATTTAGCTAAGTAAATACGTAACCTGTTCACCCGTTCATGAAAGCACATCCACTGTGTAGAATTTCCTCACTGCCCGGAAGCTGTTTCTGGATGCATCCATATCAGTGTACTGTAATTAGCAGCTCTGTGAGTTTACATTCCAGCAGCCCGAGCCAAACTTGTTATCTGAGATAGTGCTGAAGTCAGTGCTTTATCTTCATCATACAGTAAAAGCCATTTCTTTTTATTATATTAAAACCTAGGGTTTGAAATATGAGTGATAAATCATACATCTGACATCTACCTTGCTTGTGCAAGAAAGCTAAGCAGCTAAACAGGCTTATGTTAAATGAAATAACAGTGCCATTTAACATTTTGTTATTCTTGTACATATACTAGTTCCTCATGAATTTGTTAAGAAGACTTTTCGCATTGAATGTGCAGATTTAATCTCAGTTTAGAAGTGTAGAATTATTTATGTTGCCATTAAGTGCGTATTTAAGATCCCATTAAAGTGTTCGTGTTTTAAGACAAGTCAGCTTGAAACATCAAAAAGTCGGTATGAAAAGGCTGTTTCAAACAGTGCATGAAGCTCAGCTTCATTATCTAACTAATGCTGATAAAATCTGCTAGTAACAGTTGTCATACACAGCTGAAAAAAGTCAACCACTGCTGGATGAAAATAAGAGGCTTGCTTTGGTATTCTTCTGTCTCAATGTAAGGACAAAAAAATTAATATCCACCGTTTCTAAAATTGAAGAATTTTCAGTTGTATACAGGGGTGTAGTGCTATTTGTACATTGCACATGTAATTCATGCATGCACTGTTAAGTTGTGGCTGATTTCTAAGGTTGTGTAACCACTGTTTACATACAATAGCCGATAGTGTACCCTACAAATTTTCATCCCTTTTGATTTAATCAAGTCAACAATATCAGGCTCTTTTCAATGGTTCTAAAATACTCAAAAACATGTTATTGTCTGATTTCAATCAACATGTGTGTATGTTTCGCAATAAAAGCCTTTTTAAGAAATTAAGTTTATCTCTACTAAAACCCAGAGGGCTTTTATTTTGAAACAGACACAGGAAGTGTTGAGTTTGTATTAAAGTGTAGTGCAGTAACTTTAAAAGAGCAAACGGTAGCAGATCAAAACGAGACATGGAGTTGTCATGAATCAATCAATACGTCTTTAATGTCAACAGGAGAACTTTCACCATTCCATTTGTTTTTATTGGCTCTCTTCTGTGACAAATTTTAGAGACGATTGGATCTTCAAGCACTTGAAAAATGTAAATACATTTCAACTGGATCAAGAGAACTATAAACATTTTATTTCCTCCTCGGAAAAAAAAGTGTCTGAGCATTATTCCTTCTCTGGCAGCGCATTGCGGTAGATCTGACAGTGTTTAATGTGCCGTGCAAAAACAAGAAAGCTTGTCAGGTGTGGAAACATTAAGTAATGGGCGTGTAGCATCTAGAATGTACACAAAAGGCTGATCTGTTCTTGTTCGTTCTGTAAATATCTTGGCCTCTGCTGTAAAACCTATATACCCACTCTCTTATCCACACACTTACATAAGGGAAAGATGATGGCTCGTCCACTTTAACACACACTTTTTTCCAGCAGTTTTTAATTGGCTAACATTCATACACACAACATGTCTGCCCAGTCAAAGGCTGCCTGGCCATGCAGCGACTGGCTTCACAAATCCTTAACCTACATCTTTTACATCTCAGCCTTAACCATTTTCCCAGAACACCAGGAGGGAAGGCTTCTTGCCAAGCTTTCAATAATAAACGATTAAGTTGAGGGTTTAATGTGCCTGTGCAGATAATGGGTTGGAAAGAAGGGGGCTTTCAAAGAACAGAGGGCTTTTAGCCCAAGAAACCTCAAGCAGGAAATACACGGGTTTTAATGGTCAGGAGCTGTTCAAAGACATCTGGTATCGATGGTTAATGACTTATTTCACATGAGAATCGTCAGCGATAATTTACAGAATTCTTTTAATGTAGTTAATTACATTTCTTTGAGTTAGCATGTTATAGTAGAACATCTAATAAATCGAAAAGAAGCATTATTTAACATTCGATTCATGTCTTTTCAACATTATATGCCAGTATATCAATGAAAGTCATTGATCATTTTGTGTCATCTACAGTAAAACGATCAATGCATGACAATTTATGCATTTTAAGTTCAGACAATGGAATGTATTCAGAGAGATAAATGAATCAATAAAAACGTGTCTCTTTCTCCAAACTGACAAATCAGCCACAATTTCAGTTAGATTATCTTGGATGAACCAACACTCAGACTATCCAAACACATATTTGACTATTGCATTGTCTTTTTTTTTTCTAGATTTTCTTAATGACATGATGAGCCAACAATCTTTTTTCTGTGGCTCTAGGGCTTTGAAGAAACAACAAACTGTCACATAGGGGGATGATGTCCAATGAAGTCTTCTTCTTTGGTGGTGCAGGTTCTTTTCAGCAATGTCTTGACCCAGATCATGAGATCCTTGGATGCCTGAAGGGTTGGGGTTAAATTTGGAGGACAGCAGCTGGTGACACTTAGTTAAGCAAAGGACTTAATTCCAGCAGTTCCAATGAAATGACCAAGAGATTGAGGTTTCCAGTCATTCCACAGCGGTGAGTGCTCCAGTTGACTTGTGACTCTTCACACCCTTGCGGATGCTCTTTGATTCTGGTATCCGACTGTTGAACTCGAGAGTGTAGCTTGCTGTAGTTTATAGCGCCAAACAGCTTTTGAATACTTGATAAGAATGTGCACCGGAGCAAATAGCAATGAAACCTAACAGAGAACGCTGGATGCTTTTGCAGTGTGAATAAATATAGTGCAGGGTGGTAGTAGGGGAAGTTCTATCACTGTTTACACATAAATAAATAAAAAACCACTAAGCTCTTATTGAAAAGAGAATACAGTTGTATTGCTTCATCAGAAGCTGTTTCATTGTAAACACACTATAATCACATCCTATTTTCTTTAACTTCATTTAGAGAGTCTTAACTGTTCCAACATTACTCTTCCACTACAGCTTTGGCATCAATAGCAGACTATCACTCAAATCCACATAGACACACACACACACACACACACACACACACACACACACACACACACACACACACACACACACACACACACACACACACACACACACACACACACACACACACACACACACACACACACACACACACACACAACCAGATGCGAACATAAACAAATAGTCACAGAGTGCCCTGCAGTGTTGCCAGTCATTCTCTTTATGTCTGACTGCTTCTCATTGAAATGGCAAGTCTTTGAAAAGACTGCTCTCAGTTTTGAAAAAAGAGACATTTGTCTCTTCAGTCTGGATGTGGATGCTGTCTGCATACAGATGTTAGCCCTGGGGCACTGAAACTAATACCATATGGCAGAGCCTTCTTTGCACGTGCTTTATAGTGTTGATTGCAGGACTGAAAAATGGTTATTCCTTCATGCT
The DNA here is from genome assembly GCF_029030835.1 of Brachyistius frenatus. Taxonomy (NCBI): domain Eukaryota; kingdom Metazoa; phylum Chordata; class Actinopteri; family Embiotocidae; genus Brachyistius; species Brachyistius frenatus. The sequence goes on from NW_027210752.1 coordinate 926,607, forward strand.
TTATCAGCATCCCCGTTATATTGTTCAGATGAGGAGCAACGCTTTATGTACCTTTGCTCGTCGGTTGAGGCATCCGATATTACGGACTTCCAGTGACTTTTTTTGGGGTACATTTTAGGTCACTGTGGTGCTTCTTTGTTCTCTTGTGTCATTGTGTTATCATTCCACATCTCAAAGTCCTACAATTTTTTTCTCAATGAATGCGCTGGAGAGCTGCATTTTTCCTACCAGGAGCTGAGTTGCAGGAAAACAATGTGTCAATGGAGAATTGAAACACTTCGTCTTTCTCTAATAGAGGTCTGTACCTGTCTTTTGTATCAGTAAAGTGTTGGATGTTGAAAACATGGTTGGTAGTATGTAAATTCAAATTAGTTTTGAGGTATTTATAACCTCAGAAAAATGCAGTGCTCCATCAAGTCTCATGTTATAGGATAGTGGAGTAAAAGTTAAGCAAGGGGAGACCACCAGGATTTGTGTGAGTCAGAAGTCATTGAAACAATTTCCAGCCGTATCGTTGTTTGCACAGTCTATGGCTACGAAATGAAACATATTATTTTTCTTAAAATGCATCTGCTCTCTACACCAGAGGTTTTCAAACTGTGAGGTGAACCTTCCTGGGGATGTGGCACAGGAAATCAGGAGGCAGGGCGCAAAGGGACTGAGTGTGCCAATGTTCTGCAAACAACAGGAAGTTAGTTATTGTAGTTCGGCCTTATGAATGTATTAAAGGAGCAGTCTGTAGAATGTAGTGGCATGTAGTTTGTCCCTTCTAGGCTACTGTGGAAACATGGTGGTGGAACATGGTGGGGTCCATGCAAAGGGACGTGCTCCTTATGGAGATATAAAGAGTTCATTCTAAGGTAACGAAAATATAATTCTTAGTTTCAGGTGATTATACACCAATGAAAAGAAAATTCTGAGTACTACATTCCATTTTTGCCAGTAGAGCCGCGTAAATCTAACACATTTACAGGTATCTATTGGCTTCTAATCTTTAAGTACTGGATACCAGACTCAAAAATGGCACCCGGTCACTTCAATGAAACCTGCTCACCTTTCTATCTTCTAGGTTTGCCTCTGCATTGTGCAGTCCACTCCACATGTGCATTAGTGTTTCCCCCACTCTGCCCATAGACTTCATAAAACTACAAGTATGAAAACCTCCATGGATAAAAAAAAAACAGTACAGCCATGGACACACACACACACACACACACACACACACACACACACACACACACACACACACACACACACACACACACACACACACACACACACACACACACACACACACACACACACACACACATTATCTCTGATGTCCATCGTTAATCCGCAATGGCAAATTAACTAGTATTATTGTACTAAAAACATTTTTGGTCCATTTAACTGCACAGTTAAAAGAATTAAAACAAAACTGATCATTTGACTGATGACTGATATCGACGCATGGATTCAAAATCGAATTATATATTTGTCTGAGAGTTAGATGAAGTATCACATTATCAGGGGGATTTGCTTTGTGGAAGTTGAGAGGGCTGACATCCAAACGTGAGGTTGTTGACTTGTAAATATACCTGTGGTCATGAACTTAATGCCTTAACGAAACAATAAGACCGAAGTGCGATGATGACTGGTCTTAGTGGAGGAGTTAGAAGCTTCTAAGGGTAAAAGCGTTGCTCCTTCACACTAAAAAGAGTCTCCTGGATTGTCTCATGTTATTTCAAGCTCTACTAACTGGAAGCAGACCTGAGAGCAGACCCAGTATATGCTGGAGGGGTAACGTATCCCATCTAGCCTGGAAAAGCCTAAGGGGGAGATGGAGGATGTGGCTGGGGGAAAGGATCTACTAATCTACTAAGTGTGCAGCAGAGGACCTCGACCAGAATAAGTAGTGGAAAATGGATAGCTTGCTTGCCCAGTCCCCAATGAACAAAATCCTTGTCTCTCAAATGGCATGTAAAAGCAGCAGCCTCCTCTGTCATTGCTCGGTTCTTCACGAAGGCAGAAATACTAAAATACTCTATTTTCCGGTGAGATTTCATCCTCGATTCACATAAATGTCATTGAATAGAAGAGACACGATCAGAGACTTCGTTTTAGGTCACCCTCTGCTTTAATGTGCTTTAAAAGTCGGGACACACAGCTGCGCACACACACACACACACACACACACGCACACGGTCACACGTGTGCACACACTCTCTCTCAGACAGGGACACACACTCTTCTGTCCTCAGGACTGCAAAGATCTCATTTAGATAACTCTCCTGATCTCTCAGTACCTCCCAGAGTCACCCTTCCCTGCTATATTCATCCATTATGTTACCACATGGGGAGATAACAACTTTAGCTGATCCTTCTCCTCGATAGTGAAAGATCAGTGAGCGACTTGAAGACACTGTCTGAACTGAATATCTCCCTTGCACAAATTCTCCATCTTTTGCAGTGATTTAGATGGTTACACTGCCAAAGAATGACAGCCTGTACTACAATACTTTGCAGGAATTATCATATATCTCACTAACAAGCATTTGTCTCGTGACAGTTATGATGTAGCCTCCCATTAGTCGTGAGGAAGACGCTCTTAAAGTGTGGGGTACTTAGCATAGCCAAACCAGCTTCAGCTGCCATAATTCTAGTCATATTTTCCTCTATTTAGTCTGCAGCTCCCCACCTCCTCGGCACTTCCATGACTCGGCTGCATTTGTGTTTGTGTTTGGCAGAGAGCTGAAGGTGGCATGTGTGTGTTTATGTCCAGTAGGGGTGTGTGGAGGGGTGTGTCTCCATCTTCCAACCATCAAACACTTTCTCTCATCTCGTAATGCTAAAGGAGTTTAGTGCACCGAAGGCTGATAGAAAATCTCCATAAGTTACTGCAGCGCATCATAAGCAACCTATAGCTGCATATCTGTTTCTATGTCATTCATTTATCATGAGGTGCAAACTAGAAAAGGGGCATATCAAGCAAAAAAGTATTCAATATTTGTCTGGAACTAGTCGACTACTATTTGAAGGTATGTTTGCTTTACCTGCAATGTTTGCAATACACCTACATTTTTTGGGTTATTTTTTTGAGGCAGTTCCACAAATAACTATTTGACATTTGTTTAGTCTTTGCATTTCTGCCGTTTGTAGCGTAGCATCTACTCTTTCAGCATCATACATGTTTTACTGAAGCCTAGTAACGTGTTCTTCTCCTTTTGTTAACCAAACTTGATCAAGTTTCTTATGACTAACATGAGATTTTTTTTTTTTTTTTTTTTACATAAGATTCTTCTTTTCTAAAGAGAGAAACATGTGCATTGTTCCAAAATGTCCAGGTGCTTCAGAAGAAACACACATTTGCAGTCAATTTGTGCTGATAAGGAAATTTCTTGTCTTAAAGTAGGTCACTTTAAAACCATCAGACATGTAGCAACCAGGTGGAAGTTCGTCACACTGAGTGTGTTTCTAGTTTGACACTGAGTGTTTCAGTGTTGCAGTATAAGATGACCTGCACACCCACGTAGACCAACTTTCTGTGGCAACTGCACAGGTGAGCTGAGGTCTAACATGAGCCTTATCGTCAGCATTGTAGAAGATAAACTAGGATTTTTTTTTCCAGCCCTTGGCTTTACCTTTAGAACCGACCGTCATCTGATGAATCGGCTTCGATCGGTTAGAAAGACGGTTCTACTTTTTCTCGAGGATTGACAGTGTCAGATAAGACTGCAAAAAGTTTTCACTCCTTTAGCCTATGTTTAATTACATGACTATTTACAACATTTCTACTTGTGCCAGTACCTTCCAAAAGTGTCATTTCCTACCTTCCCTCACTAACTCTCCCTCTCCTCTCTGAAGGAAAACTACTTTACAATGTGATCCTGACAGCCTCGCACTGCTTCTGTGTAAGTGTGTTCGCCCTCAGCACAGGGCCTGTCGGTGGCTGCCACCGCTGAATGTCCCCTTAGCGTGGGCAAATGGCCAAACTCTGTCACAGCTGCTGACTGGACCAGCTGTTTCTTTCTCTTTCTTCCATCTTATCTCCTCCGTCACACTATCTGTCTTCCTCTCGGTGACCGGCCTTGTGAAAGAGGCAGCGATAGGGCGCCTGGTGGTGCAGCTCTTGACACCCCCGTTGATATCCACACATGCTGGTCTGAATGGGAGACAGCTTTTTTTGTTGTTTGTGTGCAGGTGTTTGTGTTTGACAGGGCAGCCGGGACACAAACAGTGTCCTGTGGGTTGTGGGAACACATCGGACACTTGCGCTCTTGTTTTGTGTGCTTCTATTGACAGCCACATTAGTGGGAGGAGGACAGTGAAGGTCAGAGGGTGCACTGTTTGGGATGCGGCCAGTCAAACCCAGTTAGACAAACAATAAAAGTGAAATGGGATGGGTCCAGGCTTAAGCTGTCTGGCCATGCCTCGGCTCGGGCTGCTGGCGTAGGCACTTTTTTGTGTCCTGTGCATCTCACATTGGGAGTTAACAGAGCATGCAGGCAGGGTAGCAGTAGTAGTAGTAGCAGCTCGCTGGGGACTGCAGAGGATCCTGGATCTGACCTGATTTGTCAATTTGATGACTTCACAGAAGTGTTGTTCCTTCAGGGAATCATCGGCACACAATTCGAGCGCTGTTTCATGTTTTGTTAAAAGAAAATTGAGGTGCATAATGGATTTATCAGGAGTGCAATTTGACATCAAAGCGCAACATCTGAGGAGGCTCTAATTGTCTGGGACTGTCTCACCATGGCTTACCCAGAGCACTTTGATTGGATGAAAGAAACCGTCAGTTTGTTTCCAGGTAAGAGCAGTGATTCAGTTTGAGCATGGGTTGAATTAAGAATTTATATTTGTCATCGGAGCTCAGATTTCACTTGCTGGAGCTTCCCGATCATCCAAAGTCTTTAAACATAATTTGAATTAGGGATGTTACAAACTTCTCAGCATGTTGGGAACAGTGCAAATGATGAAAATCCTCTTCATTAGCTGAAGTTGTTTACTGCTCTACAAATACTTCTACGGGGAATGGAAGGTGAAAATGCATGTCGGGTGTAAACAGTTTTTGAGCCAATTAAATCATCTGAAGGAACGAGGTCTAGAGAGAACAAGGGAATGCAAATGGTGGAGAATTGAACTGCAGACGACAGAGCAGGGCAGGACAAAAGAGGCGAGGAGAAACGGGGGGAGCGAAGACATTGTTGATGAGGACGCACAGACAAATTCCGTCTCACTTTGTGCAGTTTCTGTCACTCAAACCAAGTAAAGCTGCACAGAGAGAAGTATAATACCTTGAACAAACATGGCTTACCAGCCTTCGGTCTTTTACTCTGAAACATTCGACCTTTTAATTAAATTAGGAATTCCTCCTCTTCCCTGTAGCAGCAAATGAAGGAGAGAGCATTGCTCCTCCCTCGACTTGTTTATCAGAAGGAATTTGTGTCCTTTTCGTGTTGCATTTTAAATTATGTATGAAATGTATTTGCATATTTGTGCATGAGCAAATGCTATGCATTTCTATACCAAATTACGCCTCTAAATTACAATCTAAGGGTATACAAAATGAATGCGGTGTGTGGAGAACACATGAACACGCCACGCTGCTACGGAGCGTTAGCATGCACTTTGGGAACCAAAAATAGACGCCGCATATATACAAGACACGGTCAGCACAAACAGCAAAACGCACACGTGCAGAGGCCCGGCTTCACTGCAGTGTGTGTGCGTGTCCGTTGAGGTGTTGTTGTACAGAAGGGGAAATGCCTGTGGAGGCTCAGATGGTGACAGATGGTTTAGAGACAAATCAGCCTGGGAGTCAGGATCTTTGCCCTGGGACCAGTAGCCCCTTTAAATATGTTTGTGTTAGTGTATTGTTATATATAGTGTCTGTGTGTAGTGTGCACAGTGTGGTTATTTTTCAAGTTAGAGTAAATTTATATATTTGCATGAGTCCACGCGTGGCTGACCATCTCTCTGTGTTGTGTGTAAAATGTTATGTAATGCTTCTTGTAATTGTACGCTGAATATGACGGAAACATCAAAATGTATTGCTCTCATATAAAAGGGTACGTATTCATGTCGCACAACAGCATGCATTTTTAGTTATTTAAGCTTCACTCAGCAGCACAGGCCTTAGAGCTGTGATTTATGACTGAATACATACAACACACTCACAGTTGTTTCGATAGCGTGTGCTGGCCTCCTTTAGCTGCCCCATGCCAAACTGTGATGACGTGCCTTTCCACTGCAGCGTCCGCCTCAACTGTGCAGGAACAAGAGACAAATCTCAGTTTTTAAAGTCTCTGTGTTAAACTCTCAGTAGCTTTGCTGCTTCTACCTGACTGTGTGTGTGTGTGTGTACATTCAGATATGGGCCTTATTTTACTGTTTACTGATCATTTTCAACCATATAGGAGCTGTTGTGTTAGTCTGAAGATATACATGCTTTTGAACCACACATTGGCGTTGACAACTGTTTGCATTGTGAACGTTATTTCGCACATATTTCCCTCTGTACTCCGCGTGTTACTGGAGGACTCCACCAGAAGACACACCAGTGAAACAAGTATATCAGAACATCCGGATTTGCTGATGTGAACAATAAACATGTTGACAATCAAGGGTTCACTACATTGCTGATTTGGGATCACACTGGGATAAAACACGCCATCGACAGCATTTTCTGGGGTGCATTGACGTAACAGTCTTAGACTTGTTTCCATAGTTTTGTACGTCGCTGACCCTGTTACATCTCCATGCTGCCACTACAACGACCTTACCGGCCATGTGTATATTGCATCTTCTGCACGCGTTGCCAGGTACGCGAGGTAGCCGTAACCACATGCGTGGTTTAAAGCATGTCAAGTATATCTCCGGCCTAACTACTGCTTCTTTACACTGAAAGTTTTCCACTGGCAAACAGGCAGGATGCTTTTATTGTGAAGAAGTTACAGGAGTACAAGGAGCTTCATTGGAGTTTCAGGTGAACTACTTTACCTTTTTGTGCAGTGCAATGGAAAACCACTCGAGTGATTGTGGCTGTTCACGGCACACACAGTCACAGCTCACCCCCTTGAATGATGCGGTTTCAAATCTCTAATCTCTGCTGTATATTACCGGGCGCAATTTCTCATCGGAGTGACATTGTTACTCTTTGGTAGAATAACCTTGCAGGCATTAGTCTGAAACTTCACAAAGTGCTTTACAATCGGCCCATAAATTAAAGCTCAAGAGGTGCTTATGTGGCAGCCAGGAGAAGTTGTGCATTAAGTAGTTCCTCTGGCCTCTGCATTGAGGTAATTCCCAGTCTAAAGTACATGTCAGTCCAAACCTGTTCCGACTCTTGTGAGAGGGTAGCTGGTAAAAGCTCTGCAGGAAAATGTTTGGGCTCTGCAAGTGCATAAAAATGTGTCTCCATCTGCTATCTTACATGCATTCAGTGGTGTGTGTGTGTGTGTGTGTGTGCGTGCGCGCGCATGTGTTGTTGTGTCTCTCCGCAGTTGAGCCTGGCCTAGACGATTTAAGCCCCACTAGCCTTTAATAATCTCATTCCGAGAAGTACCATGTAGGTCAGGGGTTTCCATCTTCACTATAGCTTCTTGTCAGGTCCTCTTTCACTTAGTTTTTCTTTTCTCGATATTGATGCGACAAAAAATTATTGATTTTTGCTGCTGGGAATATTTTAGGCTTAGGCTTTATGATACAGGTGAGCTGACCAACACGGAGGAAGCTGTATGCTCTATCTGCAAAGTCCTCTTCAAGTGCAGCATCTGAATGAAAATTCTCCCCAGCGGGAACTTTTTGATGTCATTCAAAATGCATGTGATTGGTTGATGACTTTATTTGCAGTGTGAAAGCTCAGAAAAATTACCTCCTTCCCAAAAAATAAAGCGGCAACTTTTTGCATTGCAATTTTTGCATTCTGTGTAAAGTACTCATGAGAAAAACAACTGTACCATAACATTTACAGCTTGTTATTTCATACACTTTCACTCGTGTTTTGGGTTTTGTAACGGTTGGCTTGGTTGGAGAGCAGCTACAAAATCCTTCAAACTTACACCAGGCTTACAGATCACACGCATGCACACACAGACAGACACAGTCTGATCATCTCTTCCACTACACGTCAAATCTGTGTCTTAGTTGGATGTGGTATTATGGGATGTGTTTTTGTTTTTGCTTGTACATTGCTCTAAGGTAACAGGGGCCTCAGCTACTGCATAGGTCAGCTGATGATTCAGAGCAAGACTGTGATCAAGCCCTGTTTAGTCACTGTGTTTTACTGTGGTGGCTGCAGAAGGCAACTTTGTCGAAGACTCTTCCCCTCCCAGGAGCGCCTTTTCAGCGTCGTCCCCGATGTTGACTCGATCGACTTTATTCCGTGAAAGTCATTTCTAATCAGCACAATGTCTCCATGTCAGTATTTCATTGCGGAGAAGCCACTTTGCGTACGTGTTCTAAAAATAGTAACAAGGTCAGAAACCTTGGGTCGATTCGCAGAGGTTTAAGTGGACATCAGCCAAAAGGAGGAAAAGGGCTGCTGACATGTCCGCCTTGCATAAGAGATTTGTGGCTCAGCACAAAATGGGAACGATGAGGGTTGAGAACTGTTGGGCGTTTGTCAGGGGATACCTGGGGAGACTATGGAAGTTGTGTGTTCTCGTGAATCGGACCATGTGATGGACCAGGAGAAAGACAAAGAGCAATCTTATCTGTCCTGCCACTCTGATACGTTCCCACCAGTTAAACATGCTGTTCACAGGAAAGACTCACATGATAGTTGCATAAAGAAATCTCTATGTGCTCTATTTGTCCCTCCAGGACTATAATGTGATGTTCCGCTGTTGATGCAACCTGCACTTTGATGCGATTTTCTTATGACTCATACGTGACTCAGTTTTAGAGCTAAATTTTATCCTTCAATATTTTTTGCAAACTTGCATTCTTATCAGATTTTACTAGAATTTTTTTTTTATAGAATTTTACTCAAATCTTATTTTCCTTTATACTAAAATGTGGCGTACTTTTACTCCTCACTGGCACAGTACTTTGATCCAAGGCTTGCAGTGAATGCCATATAGAAAGAAGAGTTGTGTAAACATGCCTGTGGGACGAGGTTTCTATCTATTACTTAACACCTTTTTGATCCCGTATTGAGTTTTCTAAAGGCAACCGTGCACAGCATGATAATCTGTTGTGCTGGGATTGTGCTGCGCTGTATGCATCACAAAGGCCCGAAGGCTTCCGTCTTCGGTCCACAACGCTTTACGTTATCGTCTTATTCCTCTTTTCTCCTCCGTCTGTTCCTTTTTAGATCTCTCCTCCACCTCCTGTCCACGCTGCCCTTTTCTGCTCTCGTGATCTGCCCTCGTCAAACAACCACCTCCTCTCGCTCTGTCCCATCAATCTATCTCTCCATCTTTCCTGTTTGTGGACACTAATTTGGTCTGCCTGGCTCTCCTACCGGGCAGCAAAGGAAATGATAAAGATTTCCTTGATTACATTTTTGTCTGTTTAAAGAGACATTTAGAAACAGACTCTTTGATGATTTCTGTCATTGCATCTGCTGAAGAGACACTGCCAAGTCAAATTAGTTAGTCACTTTCACAACGAGAACTGATTTAGTGTCGTGCTATGCATATTCAATTAGTACCTTTTATTAAGTGGCCTTACTGATTGTAATATGTCATTCAAAAACTGAATCTTTCACTAATCCTTCACATGTTGAAGCAGTGTCTACTCGGCACTGATTATAGCGATAATGTAAGGAATGAATTACCCAGCTACAGTTTCACACATCATCATGCTTGGCTACTTGGGTTGCTAATTAGAGCAGTGACTTAGCATAATTTTGAAAGGCAGAGTCATATCATTAACTAACCAAATGATCTTGGAGTGTCAGGTTTAGAGAAACATCTGTTCAGGACTGAAGCATCTCTGTAGGAGCTAAAGGTTTAAGCATTAGTGTGAGTGGCTCTGGTTTGAGAAGTTTTATTCTCCAGCAACTCCAGCCAAACTTTAACCATTGCACATCGTTAACTTCCCTTTTTTATCTGCTGCAGCATAAATATCTGCCCCGTAAATCGGATGTCCTGTGTTCTCCTTTGAGAAATTATCAGAATGTGGAAGTGTTTTGCTTTCATGATGATGCCATCCCCTAGTTTAGCTTCAAATTGAAAGAATACCATGTCAGAATCTGTCTACAGACACCTTGCACTGAGAGCCACAGACTTCAAACATCAAGCCACATGAGGAATAAAGAGCATTGTCATTGTCAGTTTGCAAGCTAATTATCTGCTCAGCTGCATCACTTTAAATAGCATGTAAACATACCTGCAAATGTAACTTTGCTCCAGTTTGATGCGGGTGATATTCCCCTCTCCTCCACAGTGCTACTAGCAATGCCCTGTTTAGTCCTGAAACACACTACAGTACAAGTTTGTTTGCTTAGTCTCTTGCTCCTGATAGTCTACCACCGGCTCACTGGCAGCCTGCCACTTCTAGCCAATCAAACACAAGGTGTTTCTCAGTCTCAAGGGTGCCTCCTTGGGAGTCTGCATTTCTAGGATGCTACGTCATCAAATCCTGCAAAGGACCTTTAATGGGTCTTGGATCCTTTATAATTCTACCAAAAAAAATGCACCATGTGAATCCTCGGGATCCTTATAGTACCCACAATCCTATGTGGCGGGACCTAGAATGTAATTCTCGGCCTGTTTGCATTTTGACATTAAAACAAAGAAGACCTGGACCCTTACTAGAATAGCAGGGGCACCAGGGGCCCTTTTAAGATAATCGAGACATTAACATCCTCAAGTGGTTTTTATTAATTCCTTCCAATGTGTTTGCTCAACTGAAGGTTTGTTGTTTGTTTTGTGCATAATGCACATGTCTAATACATGTATGCAAATAAAGGAATGAGTGGTATGGACTGGCACAGCAATCATTATCTGTGCAAAAGCCAAAACAGAAAGGAGAGAGAGAGAAAATAAGAAGGGGCAGGGTGGCGAAGGTGGGCGAGAGCCGGGGGGGGGGGGCAACGCTGTTTTTCTTGAGGACAATGCCTCCTAAAGTATTATGACACAAAAGACTCCATTCACAGCCACACCAACAACATTATGACATTTTGTTCCGATGACTGGACACAAGGCATACACCCAAACCACCACTATCAGTTTGGGTTTCCCAAACTGCTCCTAAAACACAGACAAGAGCTTCCATGGATGATATGCCTCTAACAGTAGCTGCTTACTCTATCAAAGATATTAAAAAAAAAAAATCCACGGTCCTAACGTGCCATCGTTTTCCTTGTTTTCCTCTTCGCTTCAGTGCATTAGCTATTTTTTTTCTCCCTGATGTTTACATTACATAACCAAAGTGGACACTTGCTTTTTTTTTTTTTTTTTTTTTGCATGTTTGGAAATTTTTGCTTGTTCTTTCCTTGTTTGTATCCTGCAGGAGCATTATAAGGCCGAGGCTATCATAGCACAAAGCAGCAGAGCATGTAACAGCCCAGCACAACACAAAACGCCTCCAAACATGCAGTTTAAAACCGAAGGGACGCTTCAACCCAGCCATGTCGAGTAGACACCATATACTGACGTGGTTACAACCGTGGTGAATATTTATTTAGTCATCACTCTAATTAGTGCTTGCTTTTAAATGTCACGCAGTTTGCTGATGTATACAACACTTTTATAAATGTTCCCTACCATATAGTAAACCACCGTGAGCCATCTGTAAGGCTCATTAATGGATAGAAATGTTTGAGACCTGTTTGGTCAGATATTAAAAGATCTGGAGGCATTCTAAATGAAATGAAGTGTTGTGCACTCCACATCTCTACCAATATTTCTTATTTTTTTTACATGTGATAAACAAGGTTTATGGATATAAGTTGAAAAAAGGGTGAACAAATTTTAGTCATTGTTATATTTATAAACTTGATCTGTAGCATTTTCCAATGTTAGTCAAAGTGTTTACAGCATGAAATGGCCTCTATGTGGTTCAATCTAGAATCAAAACACCTAGAAATGAGTTGAAGAAATACAGCTAATACAGACTTTTGGATGAAGAAATGACATAAACTATAATAAGGTTTATGCATGACAAGTTTTTACTTAACAACAGAGGGGCACCGCTAAAGACGTGTAAACAGTACATGCAATTTAATAGTCACAACGTTAATATGTATTTGCTCAAGTGTATAAAATAAAACCTTTGATGCATGCCTTCACTCGTGTTGTATTTTCAAAGGGAAAAACGCACATATATGATAATGTTGGGACGCAAACTAGATTAATTGCACATTCATCCACTCAACCTGATGTAGTGTCTCACCTGTCATATGCAATTAGATATGAATTAATGCGTTTGAGGTCACAGTGCTAAACTGATTGAAAAACAAAATTGTTAAATCTCTGAAAGGCGATGACTTGCACGTTCCTTCAAAGCAAAATTTGATTTAACCTTTAGTCCTCATAGCAGACAATGTGCATTTAATGTATTTATGTGTACATGTATTTTCTTAAAGTCAATCAATCAATGCTGCAGCTGAATATTAATCTGCCCTTATCTCCTTTGGGTTGCCAGGTTTGCCAGGGTTTTCCAGCATGTTTGGGAAGAAGAAGAAACGGCTGGAGATCTCAGCTCCGTCTAACTTTGAGCACCGGGTCCACACGGGCTTCGACCCACGGGAGCAGAAGTTCACCGGGCTGCCACAGCAATGGCAGAGCCTCCTGGCGGACACTGCCAACCGTCCCAAGCCCATGGTGGACCCCTCCTACATTACCCCCATTCAGCTGGCACCAATGAAGGTATAGAGAGGGAATGAAAAGAGGGCATCAGATCTGAGCACTGGGGACAGAACATTATCATTTCCAGTCTATTGCTCACCTCACCTGTCTTGCATCTTTCTCCTGTTCATCACCCCCCCCCCCACCCTGTCTTTATGAACTGAGCAATCCTTTATTTCTTCTCACCACTGTCCAAATCTTTTCCTTTTATTTTTCTGTCTTTGCATTCTCACTCTCTGCAGGTGTCTGTCATTTCACTATTTTTGTCTCGGGCAAAGGCAAAAGAGAAAGTTCTTCATACCATCTGGCCACTTTACACTATTCAAATGTCCCTATTATGTCTGAAATTGTAGTCAAAGTCTTGTACACTATATTACTTTAAATCTGCATTAAGCAATTTTGTGACAAGTAACACTGAATGACTCCCTCGTAGTGCCAACCTTACTGACAGTTAAAGAAGAACTTTACAACTTTTAATTGCTGAAATAACACAGAAATATTGCCTTCGTATGCAATAAAATAAACCTGTGCTCAGTTAAAAATAGTCAGGGTTACTCTGCTAAAGTCTCACTTAGTCTGTTACCATGTGGCCAGAAGCATTTGGTAGTTAATAGTCATAAATTGTGTAGCCGACTGAATATTTCCATCTTCTTACTTACTTGGCTGTTGTTACATTACATTTTATTGTTTTGTGTTTCAATGGTTTATAAAGAAAAGTAAAACAGACAATAAGTGACATCCACTGTACCTCACTGGGAATGTTTTTTTGGGAATCAAACACCGGTTATCTGAAGTTATTATTACTACTTTAACAGCCAGTTTAGTTCTCTGAGGCTTCCAGCTGCTTTTTAATACATGACTTTTGTTCTGCATCTGAAACCCACCATTAAAACAGTAACTCAAACCCCTGCTAACTATTAACGTGAAAGAGCTGAGAGGTATAAAGTTGCCGATCAAGCTGCTGAGATGTTTGTGTCATTTTGGACGAGTGGCAATAAAATAATACAGTCAGCTGTCGTGTGTTTGCTGGTATAATTAACGAACGATTGAAGGCAAAAAAGCCGAAAAATAATCTTGTAAATAAGCAACCAGATTTTTCTGAGCAGCTGAGACCAAACCAGAGGCCAGTAAATATGACTTATATGTTTATGGCAGATATATCATGTTCTTCTTTTGCCAAACATGAGTGTCATGTGGGTTAAGTGTGTACTTCAGATGTGAGCAGGTAAATGTTGGCTGACATGTTTGACACCAACACCTCTGGTCTTTGCTATTGGAGTCTATCTACCTGCTTGTCCAAAATTGCTTGATGTAGCTTTGAAGAGTTCATCTGATTCAACTTTTTCCATTAAATGATGTCAGAGTTATCAGAAACCTTATTGCACACTGATGTTTCTTCTTTATTCGGCTGTGAGATTTCTCCTTACCCCCCATGTGAATGTGATTGTGTGTCTCCTCTTCTCTCTGAGTGTCTCCTCTGATGTGTTGTTGTTCATTGGTTCTTCCTAACATGTCACATTGACACGTTTGATCAACTGAAAAAGGGCTGTTGTTAATAATAGCCACTTAAACACCTCAACATTTGATAAATTGCTCTTTAATATTTCTGCGCACCTTTCTCTGGGTTGTAGCAGAAAATATGATTGATTTTCTTATATTGAGGGCCTTTTTCCTGAATACTGTAGTATGTATTCGGCCTAAAAGGATCTTTACAGGGTCCCTGCATAAAATGTGGCATCCATTCGTTTTCAATGTACTGTCTGTGGTCCCATTAAAGTGCATGTGTGACCCAAACTTGCAGTACAACACCTGCTTACACCACTTCTGTTGACACTCCCCCAAGAAACGTGTCAATTTTTCACACATTTTTTACACTGAAAGTGCATAAATGACACTGCAGCTATTGGTTGCATTTGAGTACATCTCAAACAGTTTGACTACATGCACTATTAGTCTCGGAGGAACCACTTCCAGTTCCTGCTGACAGCAAATCAGACAAATCAGACAAAGTTCTGTCACAGAGAACAGCAATATGCCACAGGAGATATCTCTGAAGAGGGGGAAACAAGAAAATAATTCTCTTGCTCTCTTCACAGATATCTCCCAAGAAAGTCCGGTCATCCGAAACGCCGTTGCCCAAAGTATGACTTCCTCTTCCCTTCTGTTTTTAAACCCCCCCCACCCCCTTTTTTCTTTTTTCTTTTAATGGTCGCTCTCACACAGTCACAACTCCGCTGTTTTGTTTCCACATCTTCTCCTCCGCTGCCTGCTGCCATGCATTCAGGTGGAGGTGGTGTGTCAGCAGGAACAGGGAGAAACACAGAATGACTCCACACATGACATAACTACATTGCTCTGCCAAGCCTTTTCTTAGACCTCATCTTCACTCTGCTTTTGTATCATTCGCATGAGCTTCCCTAGAAAAGATCAGATCAACCGCAGTAGCATGTTCCCCTTGTCCCCCCCCCCACCCTCCTTGCTATGGAGCGACATTGATAATGATGATAATCATAATGATGTTAATGATGATGATGGTGATGATGATGGGTGCTGAGATATGAAGTGCATGTTGCCATGACAGCTGATTCCGCTCTGCTGGAGGCCACTGCTGTGTAAAAAATAGGTCACAAAGGGTTTGCATGTGTTAGAAGAACCCTTCGACCCAGGTCTTGATCCGACTCAAACCTCCCTTCTCCTCTCCTCTCCTCTCCTCTCCTCTCCTCTCCTCTCCTCTCCTCTCCTCTCCTGTTAGTTAGGTTGAAGCCTGTTTTTACTGTAGAATTCTGATATTTTTACATGTTCATCTTGAAGTGTGCATTCAGTTTTTTCCAGCTGTTTTGGTGCACATTAAAAAGATACAAAGTCCTGGCTTTAATTAATAGGCCTCACCAGGACATGCCCAAATCGGCCTCATCTTGTTATAGCCTAATATAAAAAGGTGGTGGATAGGAGGTGATATAATAACTGTCTTGCTCCTAAACATATATGTATTCAGACAGCATTGTTAACCTAGAACTGACCAAATGGCTCAAAGGTTATTTGAAATGGAAAACCAGTCACACAGAAGTGATTCATGAAATACTCTTTGAAATACAAGATAATCTGTAAAGGTGGGAAATGAGCAACACATACACTGAAAAACAGACATATATAATGATGTCTGGACTGGATTAAAGTCACTGGTCTTCATATGTGGTATTAAAATCAAAATCGCATCTGAATCTGTCTCTAGCTGAAGTCTTTTAGACATGAAAAAACATGGAACGTAGTTCGATGTAACTCAGAAGTCAGGGGCACTACACTCCCTTATCAAATCGAACGGATTTTGCATAACGCTCACTGGCAGTGTACATGCAAAGAATACAAACGAACACATTTGTGTGTAAGTCTTGTGTGAATGTGCTAGTTTGAAGGAGGCAATGAAGGAGGCACTGTTGTTTTACACAGAGTTTATGACTCAGATTTTGTTGTAGATTTTTTGGTATTTAGTTTTTGTTTCATATTCTTCAAATGGTAATTAATCAGTCCACTGACAATATGTGTGTATTTTCATGCATTTGTTGGTTATGCTTGCGAGCATAGGTGTATGTGCTTGTATTACACATTTTGTGGGTACAAAAAGCAACTTCTCATAACATTAGCCCTTCAATTTTAGAGTGAAGACTTGGTTTCAGGTGTCGGTAAGAGTTAGCGTTTGGCTAATAGTTGTAATGGCTAATTTTAGGGGGATTCAATCGGTGTCCTTTAGAGGTGATGGAAACATGACTGTGTGTGTGTGTGTGTGTGTGTGTGTGTGTGTGTGTGTGTGTGTGTGTGTGTGTGTGTGTGTGTGTGTGTGTGTGTGTGTGTGTGTGTGTGACTCCCACGGTGGGCTGGGTTATTTATAGTGTCTCACCCATGGCCTGATATCCTTCCCCATTGGTTGGCCTAACACTTGATTGACATAAGGCTTCCTCTGCTTGGCAGACTCCTCCAGCTCTTGTCTGCTATGTGTGTGTGTGTGTGTGTGTGTGTGTGTGTGTGTGTGTGTGTGTGTGTGTGTGTGTGTGTGTGTGTGTGTGTGTGTGTGTGTGTGTGTGTGTGTGTGTGTGTGTGTGTGTGTTTATGCTCACACCAGGTAGGCCTGGACGTAGTGCTGTCCTGTCTGGCTGACCTCCAGTGCTGTCCAGCAAACAGCACAGAAGGATGGAGTGCAGTAAAAAGTCAACATGGCTGACTTTGTCAACTTGTGTGTGTGTGTGTGTGTGTGTGTGTGTGTGTGTGTGTGTGTGCGCGTGTTAGCCTGTCTTTGGGTGTGTTTGTGTACATATTTGTGTATGATTGTGTGCGTGTTAAGCAGTTAGAGAGGTCGTCATTCTGAAATAACTACTACTTCTGCCCTCTGGCTTGTGCGCTCATCGTTTATTCACAAGGCTTATAGCCTTGTTGTCAGACTGCTCGTCTCAGCTGAGCATTAGTATTGCTTAAAGCTTTGGCTCTCATCTCCATTCTCTCCCCCTACTCCTCCATGCCCGCCACCCTCCCCCTCCCCTCCCCTCCAACAGCCCCTAGCACACATGCTAATCCCGAAGTATAGGCTAACACTGTGCCCTAACAGCATTTCCATGTTTTAAACATTGTGCTCGTAAAGCTCCTGCAGTCTGAGAATTGTACAGTGTGTGCTGGCGTTTGAGTAAGTGCACTGTAACTACCTCTGAGAGGAACATCTTCATTGTTGTGTTGCGTTTCTTGTTTGGATGTGTACAGTACAAGTGTACACATGTGCGTGTGTGTGTGTGTGTGTGTGTGTGTGTGTGTGTGTGTGTGTGTGTGTGTGTGTGTGTGTGTGTGTGTGTGTGGGTGGGTGTGTCATGCGACGCCACATGCGTGTTAATGTGTTGCATTCATGAGCACTAGCAGGGGCAGTGCCGTGGCTATCATCAATGTCAGGCTCGTGTTGCTCCTTGACTTTGACACCCTCAAATTGCGGACCCCCATGGAGCCGATAGGGTAATTTAGGGTGTGTGTATGCACTTGTAGATTTATGTGTTTGTGCATGTTAGGGTGGCTTGTTTGTGTGCACGGGTCTGTTAACGCTATCTCCTTGTTCCTATTTGCTCATGTTTCCTCAGCCGTGGGCCAATATTAGATGTCTTGGTGTAAATGAGAAACAGAATGACCTGTGTAGAAAAGGTGGCGCGTGTCAAAGCAGAGAAGTTTAGTCTGAGCAGATTCTTCTGTTAGCCGTTGTGTTTCGACCGCATTTCCTCTTATCGTATTGTGCTGAAGTAAGTTCTTTACGTTTTCACTGTTTCATCATTACTGAATCATTACATCTTCTAAAAAAAATTTCCCCTCGGGGATTAATAAAGTAAATACCTACCTACCTTACTGCAATTGCAACAAATGCAACTCACTATCACCATCCTCCTTCGTGTTTTGAGACGCTACAAATTATATATAGCTACAAAAAAAAGCCTGAAAAGCCAGCAGTTAAATGGAAGTAATTAGAGTTGCTGCTGTGGAGATACACCAACTCGTCCAGTTCAAATCATCTCGTCGTGAATCTTTTGTCAAAACGAGGCCTTCAACGACTTTAGTTTTCAGGAGGCCGCCTTCTTACTCTGCATGTGGAGCTTTTAGAAGGTCCAGACAACTTGCAATGTGTGAAACAGAAGAGTAAGAGCTATTTTCTAGTGGGGATGGGCATTTCAAATTACTCAAACCGTAAACTTGGGCGCAACAAACACCATCAGACTTCGAAAACCCTCCTTTTGACAAATCTGCAGAGAAGTATGTTTTTAGCTGTCATCGTTGTGATGAAGGTCATTGTTTGCGCTGCATGTCTAACATCAAACTTACTTCGTCTTGTGACAAATCTAGTTATTGATAGATTGGACTTTCTGCGCAGTGCTTTTTTGTTTAATGGCAAAAAGATTTTAAGTGCATTACCGCCACCCTCTGGTGGTAGTAATGAATTATATATATGTATATATTTATTTATTTTTTAAGACTATTCATGACCCATCACTAATCTTTACATCTTTTACACAACTGATCAGGTGACAGAGGACAGGATAGTCCCTCAGAGTCGAAGCCTATCCAACAGAAACAAAGTAATACTGTTTCATGGGTACAGACATGGGAGTATTGCCAAAGTAGTTAAAGCTAAATATCACCAAAACAGTGTGCCGCAAAAACACGAAAAAGAGTACTATTCTCCTCTATTTCAGTGAATGCAATTTAAGTGGGGTACTTTGTTTTGATCACCGGGGTTATCAGACGAGCCTCGAGGCTTCAGCATCAGCAAGCCGGAGAGAAAATAAAAGAAATAAGGATGAAGAAGACTGAACCATCATGATTCCCGAGATCAACTTGGATCTTATTCCTCTTAATTCTGAAGTATTCATGTTTCGCGATGGTTGGATATCTCGTTAACACCCCGCTCATCTTCAAATAACATGTTCCTGTCCTGGACCAAGCTCAAATCAAATGTATCTCCTGATATATGAATATCCTCTAATTATTTATTGTGTCTCTTAACAGCAAACACAGCAGAGTGCTTTCTGCTTACTTTCTAAAAATAAAATGAACATTACAGTATGTGTTATTTTCACTTTAAGGTAGTTCATTTTTAACCTGAATTATGAGTAGTCTGACACTTATAGTGTAGTCTCATATCAATTTACCTCTCACGCCATGTGGGTGGGAAGTTAATGTGGTTGTGTTTTAATGGCTTGGGTTGATCCACAGGTTTTCCACAGATTAATCAGATAAGAGCAGAGATGAATGGAGACGTTTGAAGGCATGCAGAAGCTACTGAATCAGTGAGGGAGCTTTGTAGTTGCTTTAAGTGTTTTATCTATTTTGGTTTTATCGTGAGGGAAGCACATGCAGATGGATTTTTCCTGTAATGAAGACTTGCAGGTCAAATCCAATCAAATTCAGATATATCAATCCTCAATAAGCAGTGTATTCAAGGAGGTATTATACAATGGGGATACAATTTACATTCCCCTCAGCCTGTTTCATCATCCTCTCTTTATATTTCCCAAAAAGACTTGTTACACCCTCCAGAGTCCATGCCTAAACTCCTTGCATTTCAGCTGAGGGTTACATATACTGTAGGTAGTGTGGGCGGAGAGAACTCTGCTGATATTTTAGGTAGCTGAACATCGAGCCGCTGTCAAACCCATTATAGCTGCACTGAAAATATATCAACCTTGCATCACATCAGAACATATGCAACTAATGCACCCACATTTTGAGGTAAATTGTGGATGTTATTTCACAGTGTGAATTAGTTTGGTTGATATGTTACTTAAGAGAATCTTTATATTTTGAGGATGGGTATTTGGAGCGGGTCAGACAGAAACAAGGCTGTCACAGTGTGTGTGTGAAGTCGAGACAAAGGACTGACTGGCACAGTCAACAGCACGTGACAACGGGTACGGCACCCAGGGTGATATCTGGTACTACTGTAAATGTCAGTGGGTCAGTGATAGCAGAGCGCACCCACTTTCCCCCACTAGCTTGTTGGCAGGTGACAGTTGGGGGTGGAGTGTGGGGTTGGGGGGGGGGGGGGGGGATGAAACTCGATCATTAAGTCTTTCTGGAGTCAGTCGCAGATTCATACTTGCAGTGAATCCGAGCTGGATGCAGCTGCAGCCGGGCAGAACGACTTATCATGGCGGGGGGGCGAGGAGATCTCAGGACCGGACTGAGAAGGAGGAATGAGGGGTCGGGGGAGCAGGGCAAGCTGAGGCAGGTGGCGGGAACGATGAAGACCGAGGAGGCGCCGGCATTTAATAAACCCCAGGCCCAGACGATTCATAAACAGTTACAGGTGGGCCGTTCGACTCTTTCCGCTTGTGTCGAGCCAAGACTGCATGCTGGTATGCTGGCTATGCAGATTTGTTTGTGCAACAAGTCTCAGTGTCCACTGCCAGCACTTCCAGGCAAACATATCAGACTAAACAGTGATGGTGCAGGTACGATTTTATCTGCTCCGTCATATTTTGCTTACATCAGATGTTTAAATCGTCACGTATTTAACTGTTTAAACCCCATGTGCCTTATTTATATGGCATTTTAACACTGAACTTTGACATTCAATGAATTATAGTTGAACAGGTTGTTTTCTCATGTTTCTCGAGAGACTGCAGATTTGTGCCCCGAGCACTGTGTGGCTGTTGTTTTTATAGCTTTGCTGGGTTTGCTGTATGTATACATATAGACCCAGAGCTCGGAGAGATAGTGTTTCTAATTTAACAGTGTCACCCAGTCCTTGCTCCAGGGGTAGAAATGCAAACCTGTTTCTTTATTGAAAAGGGAAGTGGGCTATTACAGTTCTGACATGTGCACGCAGAGAGCGGCTAATTTGAGAGAGCATTTAATTGCAGCATGTATTAATGATATTGGGTGAGCTCCAAGGCAGTAGACTGTCCAGACTCAGAATGAATGAGGTCTAGACGAGTGCTTAGATGTGGATCTAGTCCAGAATCTCTTAACATGTCCCCTCACTGCCAGTCGATCAGTCTTTTTTTTTTTTGCATAAAGATTTAAAATGAACATGAAATGTGGCATTTGTCTGTGATGATATTTTTACAAACATCTCCTCTGCACAGATTCACACATGCGCGACAATATTTCTCTGCTCCAGATCTGCCAAACTGCATTTATGCTCTAGATTTCTTTGCACAATGACTGTGGCACTCATTCAACTTCTTAATAGCCAGAAAAGAAAGTTAGATGTTGTGATCAATATGCATTTAATTTCAAGTTTGATTTGATTTTGACTCGGTATGTATTACACTGCATTTTCCATTGATCTCGGATTAAATTGGCCAAAGCAGAAATAGACTTGAAGGAAAATAACTCCTGATTGATGTGTGTCTGTGCAGGCATGCACCCTCACACAGATACAGAGAGCATCTGTCTTTCTTGGCACTGAGCTGAAGTGGATGGCATTGATTTAGACCTCTCTCATTCCTTCCTCCACTCTGCTCCTCCTCCTCCTTCTCCTCCTCCTCCTCCTCCTCTGCTGCTTTCTCACTTTGTCTTCTTGCTCGGCTGCCATTCACAGTCACACACTGCAAATCACCTCTCACGGAGGCTTCAGAGCCACAGTTGGCGGGAGAATTTTGGCTTTCAGCAGCATGCGCTCTACTTTGCCAGGTCAGCTCAAAATGTCCTGGCTAACAACCATCCTTCAGTGTCTGAATGTGGGTTTTTTGGAAGGACATTTAGGCTGTGAATTTTTAACAGGGAAGCATTGTTGCAGGAATTGTTTTTTTTATTTGAGATGACTGGAGTGACATACTTTAAAATCTACAAGTTTGTAGATTAAATTGCTTCCCAATGTCTTGATAACAAAGTGACCTTTTAAATTACTAATCTTCTTGAACACAACATTATTTGCATTGCTTCTCAATCAGCATGTGCTACTTTACGCTTGGTGCGAGGTAATTTAATGGCTGGACCTGTAGTATCCTCGTGTGGCCAGATAGCAAACTACAACTCAGTTAAAATGCACTTCCTGCTCCATTGTGGAAGATTATTGAATGGGAATAATTTTTTGATCCATCTATCAGCTTTATAGAGGCAGCTTAGAGAGAGCATCAGTTTTATTATTTCATAAGTCTCCTATTATTTTACTATTATTTGATCCATTTTGATGTACCAGACCAGACTAAATACTGTCCTTACAGAAACCAAAAATCACTAACAGACGCAGTAACAGATGATTTTCTAAATTTTTTTTAATGCATCACAGGTTAAATCAATTTTTTAATTTTTTTTGTATGATTAGTTAGGTTTAAATACAACAAGTTCCAAAATAGATTTTAATCTTAAAGGAATGTGCCAGAAGTAGTAGAAATATTAGCCAACGTTTTATCAGTTTATTAATTTAGATGTTGCTGCAAAACCTCTGCCGTTTTCATTCCTTTCGTATTCAGTATCAGTTAGAGAAGGGTAAAAGTAACAAGTGGAATACAAATAAGGGTAGAAAGAACAACATGAGAGCAGTTTAATGAGAACAAAGGGGAGTAAAAACTGTGTGTTGAATGAGGGTGGTAGGGGCGGTGATGTGTTGTAGGAGCCTATAACTGTCTGATGGAGCTCAGATTAATGAGCGCTGGTGTGTAATTAATCTATAGCAGGCAGCTGTCCGTTTATCTGTCTCTGAGTTGACAAGAAGATAACTGTGAGACATCAAATTGATCTCCTCCTCCTCCTCTGCTTGCGCTCTGCCTCCCTTCCTCTCTCCTCCTTCAGATCAGAAAGTTTCTCAGACAGTTACAGACTCACTTGGAAACTCTTTGAGAAGTATGGCCACACCAAAAATAATTTAGATCACAGAAATGATCACACTGGCAAAGGCAGTTTATTGATTCTACTTTTCTTCTTAATGTATTTTCTAGAAGTGTTTTCTGGCTGTTTCTGAATCAGCCTAAATCTGTCAATGCTTGAGGGATGGATAAAAAGAAGGGTGTCCAGGCTTTACTGTGCTAATATGCTTAAGGCCTGGGGATTTGCTCTGACTGTATGTTTGTATTTCATTATGCCTCCACCATTAATCCATTTTGCTGGAAATCCTTCCTGACTCCATGCATTGCGCCGTGTATGTGACTCAGGGATCCTGGAGCATTTTTCCGGCTAAGGTGAAAGGTGACTGGGTCAAACTGGTCCGACCCTCTGGCTATAGGGAGCTGTGGGGGTAGGGAGCGTAATGTCAGTGGAGGAAAATATGGCCACCAATACTCACCAGGGGCTGCACATTTTGCCTTCAGCAGCATAATGCACATAAACATACACTATTCTCTATACAAGTGACACGTGCACGTATATTAATCCCTGTGAACACCACAACAGGCGTTTTATGTAGGCACACAAATATACATTATTATATTAATATATACAAATAATGCCTTGTATCTGTTCCTCCTTTTTGAGTTCTATAAGTAGTTAAAACATATGCTGATTTAGCATTTCCAGACTCTTTAATTTGAATAGTTTTTGAGGCCACAAGAGGTAAAACTAGGTAGTATTTCAGAAAGAGATTTAATCAGAGAAAAGTCTGTAAAATCAGCTTTATCTTTCAATTTATTTTATATAAGTTATCGGTTTTTTTTTTTCTTTTGTCTCTCACTCTTATAATTATTTGGTAATTCTTTGGGTTTATCTCATGACAGTTAAGACATTAAGTTCCTACCTAAATCTTCCAAAGAGTTTCAGCTCCTAAATCATTGTGAAATAAGCTCTAGAGGTCATTTAAGTCAGTTTGTGACGACAAGCAGAGGTAACTGCTACAGTCTCTGTTTTAAAAATGTATAATGATAATTAGATAAAATATGCAAGTTCTTTCCCAGTAACCATACCCTTAAATATGAAACTAATTGTAGATATGTAACCTTAACATTAAAGCATTTAAGGAAATGTTTCAATTTTATTGCAGGTTCTCTTTGGCAAAAAAAACCAAAACTAGTTCTTATTTTATGACACAAGAGGCCGCTGTTGTAGTATTATTATTATTATTATTATCTCGACACTGCTTGAAGTTATATTTGGTTCAGAGGTGCCCAGGTTTTTTGCTGAAGAGCCAAAAATGTATCTGGATTGAGAGCCGCAGCACAAAAATACATGCTTATGTTATGTGAAATTACATTTCATTAAAATGTGATCTATTTGACTGAAAATTTACATTTTAAATCTTAAATAACACATCATAATAATTAAAGCAATACTCTTGTATCTGTGATTGTAGTATTATTGTTTTGCAAGTGTGTTTTGACAGTGTCGCTACCTCGATCTCTGATCTTGACTGGCAGCACAAAGTCAGTGACTTAAGACACACTAACAAGCACATGAACATCAGCAGGGGAGAGAGAGAGAATGCCATAATTCTTCGTACTCTAATAGGAAAATTTAACAACACTATTCTCTACATTGCCATAAAACTCGGATTATTCACTTTTTAGCTGCTCAAAATTTACAGATTGTAGTTATAGGATTTTAAAGCATTTAGGAATAACGATAATAAGATTGTAGTTGTCAAATGCTGTGGTGGGCCACAACAATGAAGGTGTGGGCCAAACTTGGCCCGCAGGCCCCAAATTGGGCTTCTCTCATCTACCTTCTTTATACAAAGCTTCTCAATCTCTTTAATTTTTGAATCACAGGAAGAAGTGTAGGCCCATTCATGGCAAATTTTTTTTTTTCCCCATTTTTTTTTTTTTTTTTTAATAAACATAGCAGCCCTGTTGAACCACTGCATGATTTAATAACACTGAACACTTGTGATCTTTATTCCTTGTATTAAATGTTTTGTCATAGGCTTCTTTATTTCTCTTGCCTTTATCATATGTTTTGCATACAGACACGCCCACATGCACACACACAGGCGCATATTTGCTTTAAGACATTGGAATCGGCTTTAGCGGAATCATTTTTTACTCAGCATTGATTATCATGTATTGTATGATGGTTTCCATTTATTTAATGAAACCCTCAGTTTGTCCTCAGCAGGATGAGATGATAGTTATTAACTACTGTAATTAATAGGCAGCAGGATGGCCTGAGGAAACAGGTCAGCTCATAGCCTATTAATCATGGAAATGCTCCAAAATCTGCTACTTGAATAATCCTGTTCATATTTGCTGAAACCTAAACTGTAGTTCAGCTAATAACGTGTCAAGAACTCAATGATACCACTCGGTGAAATCTTCCACTGAATATTACAGGTGGGTCAACCTGTCAGCCTGCATACCGATCTGAGGTCGTGTTCGACGGGGCTTTCAGGTCAGGATTAGTCAGTCTAATTAATAACTGAGATACAAGATATGTGCCGCTGGGAATCTTATTACCAGAAGCCTCACTGTACTTTGTCCCTTTATCAGTGAAATTACCATCCACGTCATTTTTATTCACGGCTGTGTAATTCACAATTAATGTGCTGCTTCAGATGGAAAATACTGAGTCAGACCAGCAGAGAGCAGCAAACACACAAAATACTGCTGCTGCCACTGGGAAACTTCTCAGTCCCTTGATAGCAACAACTTCTTGTTATTCATTCAGGCACAACAGGTTTAGGGATGATCTTTTGGATTAAGCCTAAAAGATTGTTTAACTCAACAGTTTTTGCAACAGTAAACTTTTTTCAGTTTACTGTCATTTTATGTAAAAGAGCTGATATATAAGACTAAACTAATCTGATTGAAGAGGATTCTTCCAGTTTAACAGTTCAAATCAACTGCTCCTGTAACCGAAGCAGTTGTTGACTTAGTGCACAATGCAAAACGTAATTTTATATACAATTCAACATAACATTTGTGTGGAGTCTCCCATTTCTTATTCAGCCTTGAGCAACACTGCAGTGCTGCTGAAATGACCTTAAAAATGGTTTTAACTTCAATCCTTCCATCAAAAAAACTACACTTTTTTTGATTGTACTATTAAAAAAAAAAAAATTTTAACCAGAGTTTTCATAAAATGTGGAGTTGGTTGGAGTGGGTATCTTGAATATTCAGGTCACAATTTACTGACAAATTTTACATTTTAAAGTTCCCTGTACTATTATATCCTTTATTATGATATCATATATTATATCCATATTAATAAGTAGTTTGTGTTTGTTCAAAATATAATAGTTAGACAAGATTCTTTACATAAAAATATTCTATGGATTAAGGAATGTCCTAATATATGTATCCTTAATGTTTTAAAATATTTTGTATTGTATTATGCTGAATAGTGTTGTGATGTATAAACTAAGTAACTTTCATGTCTTTCAGCTTCTCCGCGTTGTGTAAAAAGACTCTTTTATTAATAGACACTTAGAAAGAAAGCATTAATAGCCTTTTAGTTTTAGTAGCTTGTTGCTTTTTACTATTTTCAGCCAGCAGAGGGAGCTGGAGGATAAGAACATCCTAACCTAAGTATTTACCTGAACTGATTATCTATTTTAAATCCCTGTTATGTCGACTGAATTCATGCACTGTTCTTAAAGATAAGAGCTTTTGTCTTGTATAATGTTGTCAACATAAATAAAGACCCTGATATGTACATTTTTCTGTTATCACTGTGAACAATGGGTGCTTGATTTTATACAAAAAATATCCCCTCTCTGTTTATGCATCAGCTGTTGTAGTCACTTTATTTCATCATTCATTTAATCAGTGCTGTAGGTCGTTCGGTTCTTCTCGAGACACGCTAAGGAGAGTCGTGAGTAGTCTCTTTATCTGCCGTCTCAAGGGCTCTCTGATATTATCTTTCTCAGACAGCAGTGAATAAGCTTCTGTTCACAAATTGGTCACTGATGCAGAGGGATACTGCACTTCAGGAGCAGCAGCGGCGGTAGTAGTAGAAGTGTGTGCTCGCCGTGTGTGTGTGTGTGTGTGTGTGTGTGTATGTATATATATACATAGTATGTATAAATACTCACGCGTGCTTGTTCTCTGCAGTGTGAGTCGTGACAGATTCACAGAGTAAAGATGGTGCCGGGGATTTAACACACGAAGATGGAGGGAGAGAGGGAGAGTGTAGAGATGTGGATGGAAGGATGGTATCTGTTGTACTAATGTTCACTCTTTCTACTTAAAAATATCTCTACATGTCAGCAAACATCCAAGTGGAAAAAAAAAAAAAAAAAAAAAAATTCTATGTGGTGACGCTGTGGCAGGACTGGGAGTTGGAGTGGGTGTGCTGAGTGGGCGACGTTCTGCCGTGTTTGTGTGTTTTTGTGGAGCGGTGGGGGTGATGAGCTTACATGAGGATATTCACGCACTGAAATGTAGCTGCTGAACTTTGATGGACTGAAGCCTGCAACATTTCAGTGAGGTTTATAATCCAACAGACGTTTAAAAATACAAACATATGCACATTCAAATTTTTTTTCGCAGGGTAACTATTTTCTATTGCTTATAGATTAATCAATGAGGAAAGTATCTTTTAGTTGCAGTCCCCCACTCTGTCTTCATTGGAGAAAATGCACATAGGCACATGACCAACCAGCACCCATCCGTGACCTCACCCATTGGTTTGTGAGGTGCCGCTTTAAAGCCTCAAGTTAGGCAGTTTGGCCGTCGCCACCTTGTGTTTTTTTTAGAGCCTGAAGTGACCATATTTGGACGAACCGGGGAGGAGTGAGGGATTGATTTGACTCGATCGTACTGGGAACCTGCGAAAAATTGCCCAGCCCACCTATAGCGGAAACCTGACTGCACCTCAAGCTTGTCAATCAAACCAGACACGCCCCCAGCCATAGCTTTTTTTTTTAAGGGCCTAATATCTAATTAATGATGGAATTATTTTCAGATGGACCACCCTAACACTGATCAGAAAGAGTACATTTAATGAAAAACACCATATTGACTTGCAGAAGGAATTAATGACTTTGTATTTCATGAGAGAACTTGAATGGGCATCTATGGAGCAAACAGGCATTTTGGAGCCAACCCTTGTGGCCTTTGGTGGTATTGCACTTTAAGCCACTTTGTATTGACCTTACTTTTCTGAGTCCACTTTTATGTATAGTTGTATGCGTACAACATGACATCATGATGAACTAACTGGCTGACTTCTAACTCGCCAACAAGGTGACTCAGTAATCCAGAGTAGAAACCTTGATCAATGTGGGAATTTTGGGTCTGATACCAATATTAGGAAGTAACAGAAAAATTCCAGTATCGATATATTAACCGCAGGGTATTTTACGGATTAAGAATAAACGTTTTTGTCCAAAATGGCACCATTTAGTTTGTTTAAGTATATAAATGATCAGACTTATCAACTCTTAGTGGAGGCATTTTTAAGCTACAATGTAGGAAAATTCCCCTAAATCCTGTGGCTGGTTATACAGCAGTTTTAGACTCAAATTCAAATGGTAACAGAAGAGGAGTCAGAGGAACAGAGCCTCTCCTCCTCCTCCTCCTCCTCCTCCAGCCCTTCAGTTGTCCCAGGACCCTGCTGGCTATTGAAGCGCAGCCTCCAAACCAGGGTTCTAGCTAGGAGTCACGGGAAGGGCAAGCTCATTAATTATCTCTCTCTCTTCCTCCCTCCATCCGCCCATCACACCCTCCTTTCATTACCAGCAAGGTTAATCCCTCCTTATCTCCCAATGAGCCTCATTTTTTACGGCTCTCTTTCTACGACACTCCCTCGCTCACCCCTTCCCCATCTTCCCTTTCTGTGATTCCTCTTTCTTCACAGCTGCTTCTCAGTTTCTTCTGCTTTTTTGTTAAATTTCCCAGCATCTCGACTGGTTTGTTTTTGGCCACTCCTCCTGCACATACTTTGCATTTCCTCTGCTTCTCTCCCATCTTCTAATTTCCACTTTTCCTCCTCTCAGCCTGTTCTACTGTATCTTTTTTTGTATTCAGCTTCTTCTCCTTTTCTTTCCCTATTCTTTTTCTCCTTTCCTTTTATTTCCTTTCCTCTGCCGTCCTCGCTTTTCTTCTCTTCTCTTCCTGTGCCTACCTTGAACAGGCCATGGTGAGTTGAGAGCGTAGATCTATTACAGCTTATCACTAAGGGACAGGCCAACGCCGCACGCTAGTGAAATATGGCTGCTGTCACAGCCGCCGCCGAACATGACCCGTGCACAAGGCTCACAGAGCTTTAAAGGGGGGAGGGGGGAGGCAGAAACGACAGTACGGTGTTACGGGAGCCAGTATCAGCCCCCTAATTCAAATTAATGGGAAGATTTCCAGGCTTGATGCCGACCATTTGACAGTGATTTGGCACACAATTAACCTTGTCTCCCTCACCCCTCTGCACACTCGTCACACCCTCGGTTTCATTCGCCGCCTCGTTCTCTCTGACTCTCTCGATCCCCTGTACCTGTCACGCTCTTTGACACAGTCTTATTGATTATGAACCAAATGGAGATGATGATGTTTTATCAGATAACTGACACTCCCTACTGTTGTATGCCAATTGAATTAGTTCTGAATCACCAACATCCACGCAGCATAACGTGATGTGACTCTGCCTTATGTTTTGGTTTCGCGCACAGTTTACAAATTCAGAGCACGGTTTGGAGGAAGTGGGAGAATAATTCTGCAATGAGCAGAACCGCAAAAGTAATTATTATATGATGTTATTATTTATCATGCAGCTCACCAACTTGAAAAGCAAACCCATGTGGCTTTATTCATGAGTTTGTCTTCTGATTTAAAAAAAAAAAAAAAAAAAAGTAAATCCAAGTCCGGCCTGTGTACTGCAACATCTGTCCAAAGCAAGATAGATTTCCCCTCATCGACCTGTTTAAAAGACTATCCGTCCTGCAGCCCCAGCCTTGCAGCTAGATTTTTACTCACTGCTTTTATAGGCCATTTCACCTTGGGTTCCAGTTCACGGCGCCAAACAGCCTATAGCTTTCAAACAGAGAACAACCGGAGTGTTAAAGTGGGAGCGGGATGCGGACCAAGTAAGAAAATAGGAGGGAGAGATGAAGTGTGAAAGAATCACCCTCAGTAATAGTAGAGGCCCCTGAAGAGAGCTTTCTTTCAGAATTAAACAACGAGGTACAAGTTAGAAATACAAACAGTCATTGTAGAAGTTTGAATACAAGAAAGAATTGACAGTTACTATGGTAACATGGACAATGTATTCTAACAGCTGCCATTAGCCTGTACTGTATATTATTATTTCAGTAATGACATGGAGCAAGAAGTTGTGTGTTACCTTGTATCATAGAAGGTATGTATTTGCAGGCTAAAATACCTTCAGTTTTTTTTTAATTTTTTTTTTTAAAGATTTCTCTGAAATGGTAAGTTTGCAAAGATTTACAGAAACCAGCAACCCCAGTTAAAATCATCACTGCAAAATGACGAGGCTGGAGTGTATCAAGAAATACTTATATTGCTTTTAATAACTAATAGCCTTGTTTAGCCACAGTCTCATAGATGAATGAGATGAGAAGAAGGCAGTGCGCTTGCAGTGACAGTTTGATCCCTACGCCGGCACAATGTTGCTGAGAGTTGATGATTATCCCAGGTTTTCTGAAGGCTTGCCTCAGCACATGTGACACAGACAAACTACAGTGGAGACAAGTATGACAGTTATGTGACAGACAGCAAGGTGCGAGTGCTGTCAAAGGGTCTCAGAACTTGCTGATGTGACACAGTTGGGTCCAAGACTGGGGTTCAACAAACACTTGAAGAGGTAGAAACGACTGACAGTGATACACGAGCCCCCTTCAGGAAAGCTTTTTTTTTTTGCACGAGGTAGCATTGATAGGTGGGTGGGTGAAGCCTGGTATTCCCACAACCAAATTTACTTTGTGGTTAAATAGGGTCTGGTTAGATGGGTTCTGGTCATGCTTCATTGGGGATTGTTCCAAGTCATCAATAGTCATTAGTGGAGCCTTTAACCCATGGGCACTGACCACCAAATGACGTATGATGTGTGATGAAACTCGCCAAGACTGCAATTCCATGTTGGTGAATGACCATTATCGACTCTTTAAGGTAAATCTAAGGATTCAGGGAGGATTGTTGTTACTTTGGCTTCAATTCCTCAATATTTGCTCGCATTGCTGCAACTGGTCATATCACTACATCTGCATCTACCTGCCTTTTAGTGTGTGTGAGTGGCTGAGCAAACCTGAACACAAACAGGGTTTCCAGACTATATATCTATATATATATATACACCAGCGAAGACTGAAGCTGAGAGCAATAGGTGGGCAGAGCCAGGCTACATTAAAAATGACAGGGACCTAACAACTGAGACCATAAAAACATCACGGTGCAAATACCCTAACCACCTAAAGTATGATGGGCATATTCATGAAGTACACCAAGGATGTTATTCCAGGTGAAGGACAGGAAAATAAGGACGTAAAAGCACAATTTTTTTTTTTTTTTTTTTTTTTTTTAAAAACAGCTGAGATTCAAGACTTTGACCGGATGGATTTGATACCTGAGGTACATAAAGGCTGTAATGCAAGAAAAACACCACTGAGTCAGTCAGATGTAGCTTTGTTTGATCGTCACAAGTAGCTCTCAAATGTATACAGCTCAGCAGCATGTTTCCATCACATATGTTTTCTGTAACGTTGAAGTGGCAGAGAGACCAGTAGATAAAAGGTGTGGGTCTAGTTTTTACCATCGCTCTAATAAACTGGAGATGGTGAGCCTAACTGTCCACACTGCACAAACCACGTACATGCACACGCACCATGCACACTCACAGATTGTAGTTGAAGAAGCACTGCTGTAGCACCAGCTCCCCATGACTCACGACACAGCCATGTAAAGGGCTTAACACAAGGTAGGAGGGGATAAGCGGCACCCCTGATGTTTAAGCTGCCTTTGCTTTGAAGCAGACGTGAGCATGTGTGTTCATTCTCTCTCTCTCTCTCTCTCTCTCTCTCTCTCTCTCTCTCTCTCACTCGTTGTCATGTCTGTGTGTGTGTGTGTGTGCGTGTATAAGTGCATGTCAGTGTGCTCACGAGCAACAAACCAAACTTCACGACTATTATTGCATCCTGATCAGCCCACTGAAAATGAAGCTAATCTGTTGCGAGGGAAATGGGGCAGAAATTAGCACGCTCAATCCCCACCACTGGTTTCCTTTTAGCATCCGAGGTATCCCACCATTTATCTTCATTCATTTTCCAGCCACATCCCATTTCACAACAACTAGTGGTTTTGTAGACCGATGCCTGCCGTTCTTTCAGATGACAAATACCGGCGTTCATTTATTGCAAGTGATGAATAATTTCATACTTGTTACAAAGCCCTGATACACATGAATTGAAATTCCTTCTGGAAAAAGTTTTTAGTGAACTGAAGTTGATTAAAAAGGAATTTCAATTCATCTCATTCAGTTTTCAGCTAGGAATGTTTAAACTGAAATTTGAATGTACTGCAACCCAAAGTATCGGGGCTATCTCCATCAAACTCTCATTCTCCAGACTCTCTTGTATTTTAAGTGTAAATGTGTTTGTTCTTCCCGTAGACCATTGTTCGAGGGAACCGGCCACCCAAAGATGCATCCATTAACGGCCTGCTGGAAGAGTTTGACAACATTTCAGTGTCACGTTCCAACTCCCTGCGTAAAGAGAGCCCACCAGGCCCCCATCAGGCTGGAAGCAGCTCCAAACCCTCGAGCAGTGGTCATCTCGCTGCTCCAGAGGAGAATGGATTTAACCACTACTACTCCCGCTACTCATGTGACTTGGACACTTCCAGCAGGGACTTTTCTCTGGATCCTAGCAAACCAAGCTTCTCCATAGATGGGGACTGGGCAGTTGGGAGGCACTATCGATTCACCAAGCAGAATGGTCACTCGCACCCCATACGCAGCCACTTCTACCCAGACGCCATGCCCCAAAAATCAGACTATGGAAAGCTTCCCCCGGACTACCACACCTACCTGGAGAGTAAAGGGCGCTCAGCTGATGAGGTGGCCTCCACAGTGGGGAGCGGAGTGGGCTCCAGTGGCTACTACCGGGCGTCAGTGGGCGGCTCATCCAGCCAGGACTACCGGGACACTTCAGTAGGCACGCCATCCCGTGCCTCCCTACACAGCGAGCAGATCAACTACCCAGACAGCGAGTGGAGCTATAGCGGCCTGCGGGACGAATACGAAAAGCGACCCAAGAGTTCCTACGTGATCCAGACCAGCCCCACACCGGCTATCAGGCAGCGATCTCGGTCAGGCTCTGGGCTGCAGGAGCCAAATATCCCTTATGCGGCCAGTGGGGCTTTTAAGAACCCCCCACAGGCCCACCCGTACAGCTCCTACACCTACCCTCGCCTCTCCGAGAGTCTTGCTAACTCACAGACCCTAACCAAGGTACTAAAAGACAACACAAAATTGCATTCAAGTAAATCATCTCAGCAAATACATGTGACATGGAACTTGACAGAATTTACGGCACTACAACACTCTACACACCCCTGACACGCCTTAAGAGAACATTAGATGTATCGGCACATTTAGTTCCACCATCCATCTCCCTGCAGTCCCTTTCCAGTCCTCCTCTTTCTCTCTTTTTCTTTCACTGCCTGTTTCTAGTTCTTTCTGATCCTTGACCATATGTTTTTCTCTGGTCTTTCTGCCCGATAGATTATGGGTGCTCCTGACTAAAGATGTCACACACAGAAAAAAACCAAGCAGATTTTGAACATTAGCACTTCAAATTGATGAAAGCTTTTAAAATGAATGATTAAATTCAGAAAACTAAATGCACAATAAATATTAAATTAACTTTTTGATAGTTGGTCAAATTGCCCAACAATATTACTTGATATTAGCATCATGGTTCATACGTTTTAGCTTCCCACTGTATATGAAACAGCTGCACTGTAAATACGCTGTCTGGAGTAGCGTCGTACAGCCTGTGTTGTGCTCCAGTGGAGCAGTGGGAGAGACACCCAGGAGATTCTTCCACACAGAAACTCCACCGACAAGAACAAACAAGCCGTCCATGCATTAGTGTCTGTGTGATGTAACCATATGTTTCCAGTATGTGTTACTTGTAGTGATTATTTGATACCAATATCAGTATTCTGACGAACTGCATTTGCTGCTGTCGAAGATAACAAAATAGGAACAGTAGCAGGGGGCAAAACATGTAACAGCAGGGGTAAGTTAGAGAGTTGTCATTCTATAAGGTATTCATATCATTCTTCAAAGCTATCAGAGCCTCATTAAGCCCATTATACAGCAAGTACCACTATCACAGTCCTCCACCATCCCTCCATCTCACATACTAAGTCCAGCAGCTGAGAGGAAAACAAGGTTTGCTGATGTAGATCCCAGGGTGCCTTGATGAAAAACCATTTAACCTGCATGCCTCAGTAAATAACCATTCGGGGAAAAAAACAGCCACAGAGAATGCAAGAGTAGCAAGAAAGTGATGCGGGAGAAGGTCATTTCTCTTTCATATTGTTGTTATCGCCACTTTCTGAGTTGTTTTGCCTGAGGAGGCACATTTGCTTTTCTGAAAATGTACATTTTATGTCGGGAATGTAAAGACTAAATAGGATGACTTCTCCTTTAGAGGGTGAACATTTTGCCAAATTACATATGAGCAAGTTAAATGAAAGGGGTTGAATTTAAGTACATTCGATCATATACAGCAATTATTTCCTCTTTCAATATAAAAGCTAAAATGTTTAACTATTATCTAATTATTTTGTGTGCATAATATTTACTTCAAATGTGTTTATTTTTTTATTCAAACCCTAAAAAACATTATGCCATAGAATTCAATTCACCCTAATTTTCCTGGTGACGTTTGCAGATTTTGCAGCAATGTTAAAAAAAACAAAAAAAACAAGGAGTCATCTGGCAGCTTAAGAATCACTATTCTTCTTGGCTCATGGACCTTGTAACAAACCCACCCTTCTCTCTCCGTGCTCATTCTCTGCCTTTTCTTCTCTTTCCCTCATTCAGCCCACTCACACCGCTGAAGTAAATCCTTCTTTTTCCCTGCTGTTGTTGGGAGCCGGTGGGGATGTAACAGTAGACAGCATGGAGACTTGGCCACACACACACACACACACACACACACACACACACACACACACACACACACACACACACACACACACACACACACACACACACACACACACACACACACACACACACACACACACACACGCGTGCGCGCGTTTCATTTCTCTCTCTACCTTCTTCTCTCTCGCTCTGTGTTTTGTGACAAGTGCGAGCTCAGTGCCGCAGCTCTCAGTGACAAATTGATGTTGCGGCACTTTCCCTTTCTGCAGCCTTAGCATAAAACTGGCCGAACGATGTTCCACCACAGAATTCAATTTCACAGTTGAGTTAGGTTGTTGATTACCCTGCCAAACTCAGATTAATGCACGTTTAACCAACATGGATCAGGAGACCCTTGGCTGACAGCCAGCGAGCGGAGCTGGCCGACAATAGAGGGGCACGAGACTGGGCCTCCCAGCAGCCCCCACACACACACGCGCACGCACGCACGCACGCACGCACACACACTTGCCTGAGAGTGATTGATTAAAAGAGTTCACACCATGTAATTATACACCTCCCCAACACATCAGGGCTCCTCCTCCTGCCCTGTCTATGTGTGTGTGTGTGTGTGTGTTGTGCGTCTCTTTGTGCAAGTGTAAAGAGACATAGCGATAGGCGCACAGAAAAACAAATAAAAGGGAGAAGGAGAGGTTTTTTTTTATTACACTCTCAGTCTGTTGGGAATTTATTCAAAAAATAATCGTGCAGGTTGAAGATCATGTTTGAGAGATGTGGCGAAGGTCATTTAATTTAGCCTCTGTGGAGTGAAGGCAGCTTCTTCTTCTTTTTTTTCTGTATATTGTGTTTAGTCCACTCTTGAGTATATCGATTTGTAGCCATTACATTGTGGTTTTTTTTTTCTTTTACTTTAGTGGATAGATTTAAATAAGTTAACATGCTTTTTCTTTTATGTGCATGCTGGTGCACTTTCATTCCCCTGCTTGAGTAAAAGTGACAGGCTATATATATTGTACATTACTTTTCTCATGGCTGTCCATTATACTGTACGTAGCTATGCCAATGAAGATTAAATACCTCTGGCTCTTTTCCAACTACTTTCTATTTTGAAGTAGCTGTTGCCATTTTTACACAGCACGACAGGTTCCGCCTTCATAGACTGATATGATGCTGATTATAAAGTTATTGAGTTATGAAATCTCTTTTGAGATTCTCCTCACAGTTTATGTGTATATGTGTAGTGCGTTTGTGTGTGTGTGTGTGTGTGTGTGTGTGTGTGTGTGTGTGTGTGTGTGTGTGTGTGTGTGTGTGTGTGTGTGTGTGTGTGTGTGTGTGTGTACAGCAGGCCCATTATGAGTCATGCCATTAAAGCTGAGTCATACAACTGAGCTTTTAATAGGCCTCTCCGAGTTGAGCGCTACTACATTCCCAGCGTGTGTTGTGCACATGTGTTTGTGTACGATAGTATTCATGTGTACAGTCCAACAGTACTTTAAAAGGAGGCTCAGGTGTTTCTTAAGGAAGAGGTGTGTCCTAGATCTGGATGCTCCCTGGGCTGGTGGTTGATGAATGGAGTAGTCGAGGAGAATTGGAGGGTGGTAAGGATAAAGTATGGTCCCTGTCCTGGGGACTAAATGTTCTCCATTAGGTCTGTCTAAGGATAATGTGCCTGCAGACATAGTGTATGGTCATGCATGGACATTTTGACACTCAACACAATGACATCCCTCAGTAGTCACCATATAGAAGAAAACTGCATTAAAATGTGGAGACCTGCATAACACAAGACTTATGTCTCTGAATATGTTGCCCCAGTGCATGCTGGTAGGATTTTGGCATACCTAAGGGAAATCCTTAAAGCCCAACTGAATTATCAGTTCGTCAGTCAGTCGGTTTATAGGCCAAATTGTAAAATGTTCTGGTCTTGCCTCTGTTTTCACTCTTCCAGGGCGACTATGAGCGTCCATCACGTGATGACAGTCCCCAGGTCACAGGTGGTGACACCTACCCCCGAGGGCCTCTTAAGCTACCTCAGAGCCACACCAAGCCTCCTGGCTACCCTCCAGTGCACCTGCCGTACCCCCCTATCTTTCACCATTACAAACCCTCGCCCTACCATCACCCCCCCTCCCAGCCCAGCCCGCCATACACCCCTCAGGTACAGTATGTTTAAATTGTAGAGATGCTTCAGTCAATTTAGGAAATAGATTGTAGTCTCTATATTTTTCTCTCTCACTTTTGTTTCTATGTGGGTGTTTCTCATCCAGGGGGCCTACTCACAGCCTTCATCACCCTACATCCCCCCAGGGGCTTACCCGCCCCCTTCCTGGGGGTCGAGCTCCGACACCCAACCCTCCAGAGTCTCCCATGAGCAGTTCAGAGCTGCCCTTCAACTGGTCGTCAACCCAGGTGAGGAACGAGGAACTGAAACTAAAATTAATTTTAAAGAATGCCTTACATGGAAATCTCCTCCTTGTGTCTGATGTGTGCTGACTGATGAATAATACTTTCATTGTCATCGCAATGTGAACATGCGGGACAAATAAAATCGCAGCAGACTGCCTGATTAAGAAAAAATATTTTATTTAAACAGACCTGCATTCACACTCAGCATGAGAACATTTGATAGATATTCTGTTTACTTGGTTGAGTATTCATGTGTAGTGTCTTCAATCAGAGCATGTTCCCAAAAATGTATTTATTCCGTGTGATTACGCTATTGAATATTTAAGGTCTATGTCAGCAGAAGCAGAAAGCCATAGGAATTATATAGCTAATATGCACCTCAATATTTGTTTATTTATCCGAATTGATATCGTCATGGCAGTATTAAGCAATGTCATTTGACATCGCACATTTTGCTGATATAACGCAGGCCTGCTCTGGTGTTACATCAAAATATAAAACATGTTTGTGTCTGCCATCAGGCGACCCAAGGGAATACCTGGACAGTTTTATCAAGATCGGCGAAGGCTCCACGGGTATCGTGTGCATCGCCAGCGAGAAACACAGCGGCAAGCAGGTGGCGGTGAAGAAGATGGACCTCAGAAAACAGCAGAGGAGAGAGCTGCTCTTCAATGAGGTGTGAAAGACTGACAAACTTATCAAAAAGAAGCATCATGCCTAGAGATCTACATTTTAACCTGTCCTCTCAGTTTATATGATAATCCAGGTAGTTTTGTAGTTGTGTGTTTTTCACGTGAGGTCTAATGCAGCGGATGTAAAGGAAGATCCTGCTGCCTGATCTAACATTCGTCACAGATTGTTTACAGGTTAAAACGAGCAACAGCAGAAGCTGATTTAAATAGCCTCATTAAACATGCCACTTTATGCCAAATAGATAAAAATAAATATCTGTTGCTTACAAATTAATGAACAAAACACGAGTTAAATTTGCCTCTATTTCCCTGACACATCCATGGTAATTAAACCACTAACACATATTTGCATCTGCATTTATTTACAAAATTTAAGGGCTGCACTGAAAACCCCTTGGCAAGAAATGTATTCATAGCTGTTTATATTCACAGGCTGCTAAGTATTGAAAAATGAGCTACATATCATTTGCACCAAAAAAAAGAAAAGAAAAGAAAATCACATTTGCAGACAAACTGCTTGTATAGCACAAAAATGGGAATGGAGTAAAGGGTGATCCTTGGAATGCATTTTAGCACAGATACTATTTTGCATCTGTGTGTGTGTGTGTGTGTGTGTGTGTGTGTGTGTGTGTGTGTGTGTGTGTGTGTGTGTGTGTGTGTGTGTGTGTGTGTGTGTGTGTGTGTGTGTGTGTTTGTGTGTGTGTGTGAGAGAGAGACAGAGAGAATGTATGCATGTATATAAGCACGTGTTTACAGTGAACATGGATGTGAGGCAGTGGGTGTTCGGTTGAGAACTAATTTGCTTCATGTAATCCTATTAATTTCTGAATGTAATCCTTTTATAGTTAAGCCTCCCGAACATGTTCACATTAGACAAAGGAAAGTTTAATTAATAAGAAAACAAAATAACCTGAGTGCATTTAATAAATTATTGAAGCCGTAACATATTTAACATTACTTCATAAGTAATGTATTAATTATAGCAAATGAGAATAAACTTCATGTTCCCACTGGAACTGTCTAGGTTAATAACTGGAGTTTTATATGATGAGATAATTGGGTGTGTATACTGCAAATATAGACACAAAGTTTACACTGTTTTTCTATAAAGTAAACTGCATTTGTTCCGTATCACATCTGCCATTCTAATAAAAACATGTCAATATAAATAATACACATATCTTTCCATCTCTATCTCTGTGTTTTAGGTGGTGATCATGAGGGACTACCACCATGAAAATGTTGTGGACATGTACAACAGTTACCTAGTGGGGGACGAGTTGTGGGTCGTCATGGAGTTCCTCGAGGGCGGCGCACTCACTGACATCGTGACTCACACCAGGTACCCGATCATCTTTCTCGAATACAGTTTTATAATATAAGAGATGTAAGATAACAAAAAGGCTCCAAGAATGTAGAGAAAGTTACAGAATCTCCAAACCAGAAGTAAAAGACTTCAAGAAAGCTACAAAATAATTGATTTAAAAAAATATATAATGAGAAGTTTTCACATATAAGTTCTGAGGTATAACTGGAAGCCAGAACCCGCTTTGCTTTAAAGTAATTAGAAAAATATTAAATTGATTTCTAAAACAAATCACCAATTAAGCATCACCAGTACTGGTTAAAAAGTTTAACTACTGGTTGGGAGGTAACTTGTATAAAAACAGCTGAGCTTTAGAGGAGGTGGTAGGCAGGGCTGGCACGTTCATGAATCTTTTCGTTGATGATTACTTGTCATGCAAATAACTGCGCGAAAACAATTTAATTGTGTTTTTCTGGTCCATTTATGCCACTATTACAGTATTAGCTGTTGCCAGACTTATGAAGAAGAAGAGATATTTATTGGCTGCGTTTTTTTGGCTTGGTCAATAGATGCTCACCAAAATGCGGTTAGTCAAGCTTTGGAAGTTAAAAACCTCTAGTTAAGCAGTTGGTGGCGCTAGTTCTCCTCTTAGGTGCCATTATACCGTTGCAGAAGATGAGAACACAAGGAGATGATGTCATTACCATATTTCGGATTACTTTTTGATCATATTTCGGACGACATGCTATAGTATGACTTTTTGGTCATATTTCTGACGATATGCTATAGTATGACTTTTTGGTCA